>NW_011948425.1:5318813-5365420 GCF_000503995.2 Ceratosolen solmsi marchali | reverse complement strand
CCCCCACCCCTACCCGCCCCAACCACACCCCACCCACCACACCTCACCGTTCTTTTATGAGAATTGAGGTTTAACATATAAAAGTTTATACGCTATTAAGAAAATTGAGGGAGCAATTGCCGGGATATTATATTAGCTAATTTTCAAAATGTAATTTTGAGAAAAATGCAGCTATAATTTCTAATACCTCCTTCAAGACTTCATTATAACTCATCATAATTCATAAACTTTTAATCTTCCTAACTCCATTGCGTTCGATCAAACATATTATTGAGCTTATAACATTTTTTTTTTTTTTTTAATACATTTATTAACGACTGTTTCTTTTCGAAAACAAAGTCCCGTTCTCCTTGCGACAATTCTAACATTTGCGGAAGCACAAATGTGCTTCGATATAGTAATAGACTCCTGCATCGCCTAAATGTTCGTCGAGTATGTCACGCTATAATTGGACAAATAGTGCGCAACAGCCCGCCTAGTGGCTATAGATACAAGAATCTATACGAGATATCTATGCGAATAAATTTCCTAACGTCCACTAGAACGGGATCGACCATTTTCGACTAACCAACCCTTCGGACCTCCCAAAATATCCTAATTCATCCTTCGGAATAATCGTGTTTCCAGCCACTGCCTCCTCGACTGATTGTCTTATGTCTATGCATCATCGATTTACCGATACCAATGCTGGTCGATGTATGTCACACGAAATAAATTTCAGCTTCGAGCTTCTCAATAGTTATTTAAAAAAAAATTTCTCAATAATAGTCGATGTTACATATTGTATTTGTGTAAGAAATTAGTTACTATAATTCTGGGTAAATAGGCAAGTTGTCGCGATCATATGATTTAATTAATATGTGTGCACAACGTATATCTTGTCAACAGAAAATAATAATTGGTGAATATGAAATGGTATAATGTATTAGAAAATTTAATAGCTAACAATAATTAATGCACATAGTTATATATTTAAGGCTTTCTAAGAGATCGAATATTTTAACCTACAAATAATTTACATTGAAAATATTAAATATATGATTGCCAGGATATGAAAGTTTGATAAAGTTCTGTTGTTGAGCTTGACTAGTTCTCAATTCCTTTTTGGGCAATCGCTTTTTGAAAGAAGCTTGGATCGATTAGCAGTAAACGAGATAGCAGAATGAACGAAACTGAAACTGAACTCAAAGTAAGGATAATCGCAATGAGTTTACATCAAATAATTCGCAAAATTATCGGATTTAAAGAATTAATATTTCTTTGATAAATTAGTAATAATTTAGCGATAATGCATTAATGATTTTCATATTGAATTCTTCGTGAAAAGACTGCAAAATTATTCTACAATATATTAAATTATAATCGATAATCTTTCTGTTACGTATCTATTTGTCATTTAATCATAATTTTATATCGAAATACTATAATTTAAATACGTTACAGTAACTTTCATAAATCAGAGACTTTGGACATTATTTATTTATGAATGAAAAATAAAATTATTTAAAAATAAATAATAAATAACATTTTAAAATATGACCTTTAAAAGAGTGGTAGTTCTTGTCTTTTCACATAACCAATTACCTGTAGTAGTGAAATTAATTATAATATAAATTACAATTATTTATTGATATTTCATCAAGCTTTTCATGATTTTAGCTAGAAATTATATACTCAAACGGAAGATGTTACTCCTGTTTTATCTATTTATCAATTCAATTAATATCCAATTAGCTGATATAAACTCGAGTCTCTATTATAGTTTACGGCTTATTTTTTTTTCTCTTCAAAAAAAAAAAAAAAAAAAATTAAATAAAAAATTAAAAAATTTCTTTTATTTCTTCATTTTCCATAATATATACCTACTTATTAGCATAAAACTTTATAAATCATAATATAAGAGACGTATTAAATTATTATGAATAATGTGATACATATATTAATAATAATAATCTCAATATTGAATTTTAAAGTATAGAAATTTTACAAAATTTGATGTAATATATAAATAAATTATTAAAAAAAAATTATTTTTAAAAGTATTGAAAATATTTGCGAGTGTCACTAGTAGCGAGTTGAATTATCTAAATAATTTAAGATTTCTTGAAATTGTCTAATATCAATTGTTTTTAAACTATTTACTAATATATTTGCAATTAAGTTTATTTTTAAAAGTCATCATACTTGTTGACAATTATAATTTTAGACCTTTTCTTATTTCTTTATTGTTTATTCTTCACTATATATTTCATACCCATAATTCAATGTATTACTGATGCTAAATCTTAGTTATGATCTATCTGTCGATCTTTTGACACTTACAATGAACTATTTGATAATTCATAAGGTATGGACAATTTATTTTTGTAATTTGCGATTATCAATGGGTTATGAAATTTTTTGTACTATTTTTAATTATTAACACTTGTTACATGTAAAATATTCCGTTATATCTGTTTATTGTACGCAGAGAGATTAAATAATCCAAGTAATTATGAATAAAGTTTCGATATTATTTCAGTTTTTCAAATCAGAATAAAAAATTCTTAACTTTAAACGTTTGAAGTTCAAATTTAAACGGATCCTATATTTTAAAAATCGATATTAGTATTCAAAATTAAGAAACTTTAAACATTATTATTAGATTATAAGTTTTAATGATCAATTTAGCATTTTGTTTATTTAATATTATTATTATTAATTAATAGAAGTAAGTTTTCAAAGAGAAATTATAGCACATAATTATTGATTGTTAGAATCACGTTTAATTAGTTATTATGTAAAAAATTATTATATTACAGAATTACAATAAGAATTTTATATAAATTTATATAAAAACTTTTTTTTCTGTAGAATTTAATGCTTTTGACCAACTTAAGATTTCAATAATATCGATTTCTTAACATTTCATTATCTAAAAATGAAGGACAGTTTGTTTATCGGATCGATAACGTATTAATACATATAGGAATTTAGATATATAAACATGGCAAATTATTAGCGGTAAGTTGGTCGATATTTTTTCTTAAGCCATAGATTTATTTTTTCGACAACTGTCGAAGAAGGAATCGAGGAAGATGAGAACAATTAGATCAAGGACTCCTGTATTAAATATCAAGGGTTCTGAACTTTTTCAGTATCCACACATTTCCTTCTTTTTCTCCCCGTTTTATCTTCTTAGTGTTATATCTTTCTCTTCGTCTCTAACCGTTACGCCTTCTCAACATAGAACTAGATAAATGTATATACGTAAAAATGACATCATTGTGAAGATAAATTTTCCACTGAGATCATATATTAAATCGAAGGTCCAGGGACAATTTATGTACTCAACCTGTATACGTAGGCAATATTGGACATTGTTGTTCATTGTAACTCATTATAACTACATGAAAATAAGGATAATTTTTCTCTCTCTTCCTTGTTTCTATTCAAATCGATTATACTATGTATTACGGTCTGTATACAAAAAGGTTTTTCTACTTTTTTCTTTTAACTTATTCACACGAAAGATTATCTATTTATTTATTTTATATACATATCTAGATAAATATTATATAAATATTTATTGATTGATATATTGAATTTTAATTCTAAATTTCGATATTTTCATTCTAAACATTCGACATTCTAAATTACCACAATTTCATTACAAAATAGCTTACATCTTAATATCCTCTATACTTTGATTGACAAAGTTTCTTATTAATAATTGATTTAGGAAAAACTACATACTTGCATGTTTTTATAGCGAAGATTTTACTTTATATCATTAAATTTTACAAGTGTGGCATTATACTTTGGTAAATATTAATAACGAAAGAATCTTTTTAATTTTGTCAGTGCATTGGTAAAGTTTAAAAGTCCAATTCACCGTTAAAATTTCTGTTTCCCGATGAATATCATTCATATTATTTACTTGTATTAAAAACCTTGAATTTGCATTGTAATGGTATGGGATGAAGGTATTGAAGTACCATACCCATACCATTCGAGATGATAAATATTTTACTATTTTGAAACATAAAATGAAGCTAAATTGGGGAGAACAGTTTTATTTGGAAAATAAATATTATTATTTTTATACTTGAATTGTTTTTATATATTATAATATCTAAATAGCCTAAGTTCTTTTCTATTCTATTAGATAAATACAATACAATAAAGCGATATAGTAATATACATTTCGTATACGTTAAACGTCAAGGCATCGCTAAATTATATAAATATTCAAGTTTATGTATGATTTTATGACAGTGCTTTGATGACCAAAAATTAAATAAAATGCTTCCCCGGCCAATTGATGTAAAATCAATAGTTTTATGAAAGCGATGTTTTTTTTTTCAAAATTCAACTTTAGTTTGATGGATAATGTTAAAAAAAAAAAAAAAAAAAAAAAAAAAAAAAAAAAAATGCGAACGGCTCATCATATAATCTATACCTCTGAAATCCCATTCTGGTCATCAAACGTTAATATTTAAATTCCTCATCGTTTATACGATACTTGAAAATTCCGTCTAAATAGTTGACGAATTAAAACGTATCAAATTTCTTATGTAACAGTTATATATTCCTTTTCCACTCTCAATGGAGAATTTTATAAAATATAATCTGTTTTTGTTTTTTTTTGTTTTTTTTCATACGTATAATAGTTACAATATTTGCATTGCCACTTTATGAGTAAATATTTCAGGTAATAATAATTAATACATACCGTGAAATTGAAGAATAAAATTTTTTCAATATATGCTTACTCGGATTTCTCAATCAACTATTTATATTATTTTTCAAGCATTTTGTTGTATAAAGATTAATCAAGAGAGTTTGCTGATTTGAGTTTGCACACTGATATGAATCCATGAACGTAAGTGCCTAATTCACATTTATGTATATAAGAAAACGTGTATCTGCATTTAATTAATTGTAATTGAACGTCAATAACTTGTACTTTCTAAAATTCTTACATTAGAAATTTGTTTTTCAATTCTAAAATCAAAGCATTACAACATCACATAGATAGTAAAGTATATTGATTTCTTAAATTTATTATTTCAAATTTTTCCTACCTCAGAATTGACTATTAATGAAAATGATTCATATAAAATAATTGAGCATTAATAATTATTCAAGTATTTTGAATTAATGTGCTGTTTAAATTTTGATATGCAGTCGGCTACTTTCAACGCTCTAAATACGTCAAACAGCTAGTTAAATTATATAATACGCATAACATCCCCTCGTATTTTCCACTCAAATATCATCTAATAATTTTCTTGCATCGAACTTCATCATTCTGCAATAATAATTTCCAATAATAATTATCTTATTCTTACGGATTTATTCACATTTCAGATCTATTGTACGATGTGTGAAATGCCTTATCTTTACCTCAACATTACGTAGATGAACTTTGAAAATTAAAATTCTCTTTAATACGATGTATTCTATTCGTCCTTTATATAAAAATAATTAAATACATTCTATGATATAATTTGCATTACAAATAATAATAAAAGATGACATCAAAACATTTAGATGTATGGATGTTACGGCAAGTATCTATATAAAACGTATTAAAAGTTAAGTATATCTTGGGTGAAAAATTTTATTTATATATAAAGGATATAAATTTAAATTAGATTTAAATAATTTCATTATACACACAGTCTTCGAGTAAAAGTGAGAAGACTGAAGAAGGGACAGACAGAGACAGGGCTTCTTACTTGCTTGGGAATGGAACTCGGGGAATTTTCTTTTTCCCAACGGATTCTCTACCAACTGAAATACCATGGCTCGTGCACTTTTTTCCTCGAGTTATCCACATATCGTAATCATATCGCGAAATCGCGTAGTCACATACTCGGTCACATGCATGATAATATGGCTGATTTTATTATAATGCATATAACGCGCATGTACTTATCAATAATATATATTCTTTTATAATATCATATACGATACAATAAAATAAATTATGGGAATTAATAAAATAGAAGATAGAGAAAATTAATTATCACTCTAATATAATGATGTATTGTAAGCATTCGCCAAGCATATGATAATGGAATTGTGCTTAATAAAAATTACAAATTTTACTTTTATACCTTTATATCGAAATCCGTGTTATTCTCTCGTTATTGATGGCAACGTTTCTGCAATGAACGAACTATATGAATCAATGAAATAGCAAAATATTCCACTCGGATGAACGCAACCATTAATGAAATAATTACATAGATCAATAATTTTTTTCCCATTAACGGATGAATCTGAAATAATTTTTATTATTGCGATAGATATTTGAAATATTTCACTTTATATATCTTAATATCCCTCAGGTTCTAGCCTATCACGTCGTTCCGCTCTGCTTCACATTTGCTCCGAATAACTTTTATTCTTTCTATTTTTGATTTTTATCCAACGTAGTTTTCTCTCTTAACTTAATTGCATCGGTATTACTCAGAATTTCAAGCTACATAGGATAATAATACTCGGTAAATTTTTCCCTCTTAATTTTCAATAAATAGTCTGAAATACAGTTTTAAATAAAGACAAAAGAAAATTCTGGCAAAATCGAAAAAAAAAAAACAAACAAAATAGACACGTACGAAGGAAGGGTGTGCATGGGAAGAGAGTTTCCGTGCAATTTCACGAGCTAATCATCGAGATCCGTGACCCATGGCCCTATCACCTTGTGCCGTAATAGGCGATATTTCTATATACATATAGACTCGTGTGCATACATGTATATTGAAAATTTTTACTCGGAAAAATTGCAATAATCTTACGTATTCAATCGTAACTTTATCAATTATCAAATAAAATAATATATTGTCATTCGAATATTTGAACATAACAATTACTCACCTGTATACCTGAATTTTTTATTTACATTTTATTTATTGTATGAAATCGTATAATTCTAAAATTGTTAAATCAATATTATGTTTACAGATTTCGTATATCAACTATTTCTTATCAATATATAAGCTTTTAATTGTCGCACTTGTTTAGCAGGATTTTTTATTTTTTCCAAATATAAGCTCATATTGATTTGCAATAATTGCAACATTCAAAGGTATATTAAAAAATTGCAATATTTTTTCTTTCCATTCATTTACTTGTCCTCTGTACATAAACATAAAATAATGAGATGTTCGTATAATGTCACAATGACTTATTTGATGCTGACTATTGAATATAAAATTAATATAATTTTTTAATGGATTTTATAAATATCATTTGATGAGCAAGTAAATGACAACTGCCAGATATTTTTTACATTTTAATCATACAAAATATAATGCTTTAAAAATTCTTTGTTATGAATTAGACTAGAAATTCATTATTAGAGCGATACAATATGAAATTCAACTTTAACGTTTGGATTATTAAAAATTCAAAAGTATCGATTAATCTGAAAAATATGACGAAACGTGTATGACGTCAATAGACACATTAATGGTCGAAATCGTTTTAATTAAGGTAAGCTATATACGACTACTGGGATGCTGTAAATCTTCCCAGTAAATATGTGATGATTGTTCGACTTCGTCAATGTACGAATTAACGTTTTCAATGCGACTGAAAATACTCAAATAGCGTCAAATAAATAAATAAATTAATAAACATTAAATACAAAGTATAACATTTATTTTAATTTAATGGTTAAACAAACATTAGCACTGATACCGTTATAACGTGTCAAATCGAAGGTGCTTTTGACAAAAATTTAGGTAATTCGAAAGTAATAGGTTAAATTGTTAATTGTTTGTGAAAATTTTAAGAAAAAACGGAAAAAAATTGGACCAAAAAACAATGGGTAACAAATTTTAAAATCAGGTCATGCAAATAAGTAAATAAATAAGCTGAAGTAGATATAAATATAAATAGACGTCACTTACAATGTAATTACTACTTATAATGATTCCGAAGCAATGTTATTTAACTTTTATACATTTTATTGGACGTCTAGATTATTCATTATCATGGATTATCCTCTGTAATTAAGAGAAAATAATCAAATTAGACGATTAACAGTACACACGTTACAAAGTGAAGCTAATTTTTTAAAGTCCGATTAGGTATATGAATGGTGAAAAACGTTAGAAAGTTAATTTGGTCGATGGTACAAACTTTTACTTCTAACGTCAAGAAACAGTAAGTCATATTTCCCCATGAATTTATAGTTTTCAGATAAATAAGGGCTACGCGCGTTTGGCCCGATATAATATTCAGTTAGTGTATTTGTTCTTCTTTGACATTAAAATCTGCAGAAGAAAAGGATATGTGATTGACATAATCGAACTTGAACTTGGTGAGCCACTTATTTCACCAATAGATGTAAAAGTAGTAGCGGCAAAATGATCCTAGCATTAATAATCAAAAAGTATAATAATTGTCAAGTTTAATGCTAATCAGTGAAATTCAGCTGTCAGTATCATAAAAGCGGCTATCAAGAATAAAAGGGACGTTTCTCTTTATAAAATCACTGGGTGATTGATGGCTAAATCGGCAGGGGAAAGGGATTACCAATAGATTGCTAAGCGATGCCCAACATCTAAAGGCATATTGATAAAGCTGATCCGAGTGAAATGACTGACTATGTTGCCAAACAACTAACTAAATCTCGATTGTGCGGATAAAAATTTACCCTTTAAGAATCAGTAAATGAAAAATGCCCGTGTGTTTGGAGCAAAGTCAAGGACTCGAAGCCGATAGGAATCGAGGTCGAGTAAGTTAACGAACACTGGTTGTCAAAGCAAAGAGACAAATATTGGTCGACATAACCAGAGAAGAGATGCAGTACCAAGGCGGCTGACATAACAATTCAAATGAGTCCCTGATACCCAGGACTAGGACTCTATTATAGTAAAGCATAGTTAATCCTTCTGGTGTGATTCGGCACGCGTCATCTGGCAACGGCAACTAAGCCGTGAGAGACAGTAATGCAAATCTTAATTAAAACGAGCTTAATGCGATAAAAATTCATTAATAACAGCCAATGTAAAGACAAATGTAATGATGGTCTCGATGACCAAAGTGTAATGCAATTATTTAAGTTTTTTAATCGAAAGTGTAACTATTGTATATTAAATTATTATATTGTAAGTAAATATAGTTTAATGTCACACATATAAATATATATATATATATATATATATATATATATATACACGTGTAGCCGCCTGTATACAAATTCTTTATATGAGATTTAAATTTTTATAATAATAATCACAACATTATTTATGTATTAAGAATTTTTTAAATTATAGTTATTAATAACTTCGATAAACCTATTAACTTTATGTTGTTTGCCTTAATTAAATTATAAACTTGACAAAGATAATTAATTTTTCATTTTTCTTAGTAAATGATTTATTGAATTACTCTATTATAATACTTAACTCTAAAAATATTTAATTGGATTCGAGCAAAATTAATGCCAGAATGTATCAAATATGGATTTTCGACTAAATTAACTATTGAGTATGTTAATAATATTCACATAATAACAATCGTGTATAACAAATAAATAATAGTAAATAAATTTAATCAGACACATATTACAAAAATTTGTATCAGATGTATTTAAAGTTAACAGCTACATATAGCAATTCAATTGCTTGAAGTGCTTACAATTGATAATTAATTTAGCATGTTTAATATACGAAAATGTATACAAATTAGAAATTTAACATTCCAGTAGTAACGAATATGGGAAATCGCAATGTAGAAGTACACAAATTATAAAATATCGATAATCAGCCGGAAGGCTAAAATAAAATTCCTAAAATGAAGCCTATAATGAAAGCCTAAGAAAAAAAGAGAAAAATGTTTTTTGAATAAAATATATATAAAATGTACTATGTCAGCGAGTTTTATTGAATCAACTTACAGGTAGTGACAGAAAATCAGCTCGTCATGTAAATCAGACTGAAAGCTGATTTACAAAAATCAATTCAAGCGCAAATCTTTAGTATTATTATTCCCTTTGGTATTTTATTCTGCTTTTATTAATGGCAAACAATTTTCCCTCTAAACTATGGCTCGTATGCTTTGGTTGCATCTCATTTCTGATCAAAAGGCACACGAATTACACTATTATCCATCAAACCACGTAATAAGCTCATTCAAGCTTAAACATCTAATATATTAGAGACAAATTTAATTACTAAGCATCCGTAATTGTATTATTAATGCTTCAATATTTATTATTAAACATTGTAAAAACTTACTAATTTAATAATGGCACTTCACATGGATAATATTTCAGACATTTCAAATCAAAGTAAAATATAAGCTGATTTGACTAATTTTCAAATTCATTACAATATGAGAACCGCTAAGTTACGAATTGTTTTGTATAATTTGTAAATTCATCAATAGTTATTTAAGATAAATTAAAGAAATTATATTGAAGGAAATTAATATTTATATAAGAATGCCTTTTAGAATAAGTTAGATGTATTTTGAAAATTAGATATTTACTTATAACTCATATTAACAATAAATTGGAATTATGTTTGTGAAAAAAAAAAAAATGATCAAATGATAATAGATATTTCATATGATGATCTTCGTGTTCAAAAACATATAAACATGTTTTTATCTTAACTACCACTATTACAAATTCTACATAACTATAATCATTATTTATTAAATTATTATCCTTAGGATACAAAATAAACGATAATTCTCAATTTACTAATAATAAAGTTTGTATGATAAATCTTTAACATTCAATCAAAACTTTCCAAAACTTATTTGAAAAGTCTTACTATATAGTTTGTATTTTAAATAATGTTATGTGCACTTCAATAGTGATGTTATTGGTCTACGTTAAGTACGCTAAATTCTCGTTATATAAAATTACTAATAGGATTTTAATGATACTAAGTATTACACGTACTATAGCTGTAATTAATTATCGAATAATTTAAGTAATCCATTAAATTTTATGAATTTTACTTTAAATAATGAAACACTATACATGAAAAATTATTTAGAATATATGAATATGTTAAAATAGGTCAATCATTCATATAAGCATATTAATCAAAAAAAAAAAAAAAAAAAAAAAAAAAAAAAAAAAAAAAAAAAAAAAACATATCGAATATTAATATTTAAACAAAATTTTAAACTATTAGACTTTTATTCTTGTTTTTCGTGAAAAGTAAATTTTCATTTAAGAATATTCAATCTTTTAAACTTACTTGTACTACTTGTTTAAACTTATTTACAATACAAGTACATTTTCATACATTTTTTTATTTCAAAATTTAACGTGTAATGAGTTTGTATAATAAATATCGAATTTAATATATTTTCAGTGTGTATGTTAAAAAAAATTCTATCTCATGGCATTGAAAATTGGAATCGATTAGTATTGAAATTTTTAATTAACTTTACTTTTATAAACTGCGACGTAAATTCAATTTTTAAATATAAATGAATCAATTCTTATTCTTTTACAGTATTGACTATATTGCGATTAAACTATTATATAATATACAGAAGACATAATATATCATTAGAAAATATTATAATTATAATGATAAAATAATTATTGTTTTTATATAAAATTGATTAACATTCAGGATTTGGCATGCATCACTACATTAAAGTGCGAATTATATTCTGAAAAATATGCGGTATGCGGAAAGTAGATGTTAAGGGGCAATAAAATAATTAAATTCCATAAATAAAAAATATATTTCAGTAGAAAGCATTTTCTCAATTTTAAGCATGGAACACCGTCTCGTAAAAATATAGACTTTATTTTAATAAAATTCAAATAGGTCTGTATAATTTTTTTTAATATATCTTTATAAATATTTTTTGATTTCACATATTAACGTCGAAACTACTTTATTCACTTTTCCTCATCCGTAGCAACTGCAATTCCAGGAGATCGTCTACGTGTATTTCTACTGGCGATGTAAAAATAGTTTGCTCTTTTTCTCTTCCTTTCATTAGCCTGCGGCGGTACTATACAATTGGTGAAACTTTACAGGTTGGTCCAGTTGCAGGCAATTTACCTTGTGTACATGCGTAAGAGCTACGGAGCTTTTGATGTGCCGTTTATAATGCTTCGTCGTTGCACTCTTTTACTTTTCAGTATTTCGGCAGAGCCTGAAAATTATACGTGCAAAATTAAATATAAAGTAAATAAAATCCACTTGATAGCGTAGAGAAGCATTTATCGTCATAAGCACAGGAATTGCTTTCTGCAAAAAAATTTTCAACAATTATTCCATCATTCGTTCAATTGAGATATCAAATATTTGCAACATATTTAATTTTATTACAGACGAATGGAATAGGCTATTTGAAGAGCTAATATATAGTATTGTAATTCTATAGTGACACGTATTAATTAAAGTGATGAAAATCGAATTTATTGAACCTAGCGATGTCTCATTAAACATTGAATATACTACTTAAAATAGCACAAACGGATGGTGAACTGATATTTATATTAAATTTATACTTTATACGAGAAGTAATTAAAATTTTTCACGTATTAATTAATGTAAGTCATTAATATTGGGGAAAAACGTGAAAACGGCAAAATTTACATCCTATAATTATGCGGAATTTATGCGCAAGTTTATATAATAGTTATACTTTTATTGAACTCATAAATTTGAAAAATTTTGAATATCTATAACTTATTAGATAATCGAAATTAATTACAACTTTATCTTCGATATATTATGTAATATTATCTGAAAATATTTCAAGTAAATTAAAATAAACGTGTAATAATTTTATGTAAATATAAATCGAATATTTTAATAAGAATTTATTTAATTGAAAATAATAAGATTATTAATACAGATTGATTTACCGAATATCGATACACTGAACACGTATTATTTAACTTATGCTTAAATTTTTATTTGATTTATTTGTATTCCAGACAATATTCAATACCTTCTTTTATATTTAAGATATTTATCATTTATATTAACTTAAACAATAAGTACAGGCATCAAGTAGTCATTACAGCTTATCACGCGATAAGTATACTAAAATGTTATGTGTACTCATGAAAAATTATCTTCTTTAGTACTAATAACCAAGGTAATTTTACGCTCGATACCTCGCAGTTCAGACACCAGTAAAACTTATCAGCTGAGAGTTTTCCAAGTACAGTTTCTCTTAAAAGACATTGAAGCATTTTTCTGGGTCATTTATATTTGCAATAATTAAACGAATTCAACTACATTATACATTTTTAATGTAATCATTTTTATGAATAAGTCATACGACAGATGGTGCCCTCGAGTAAAAGTTTTTCATGAAAAGTTTATATTAATATATACAGAAACGCTTACTGTATATATATATATATATAGAATATATATTTCTTTTAATTAAATGAAGTGAAATAACGTTATGTGATATCAAAATTATATTTCATTCAATAAAAATATATAAAAATTTTAATAAAATAAAAAATTATAATCTGATATTCAAAAATTATCGAAGTAGTAAGATCGCCGTTGTTGTACTTAATCGTTATATAAGTACATTTTATAACTGATGTACCAAAAATGCAAACGGAAATTTTATTTTCAATAGGATAAAAAAGAAAAAATTTCACGTCACAAAATACAAAACGTTAAAAAACTATAAATCTTACATAAGAGTTAATAAAGCTTTCATTTTATTATACGACATAATTATAAATATTATAATTATTATGTTGTAATTATAAATTATATATGCCATGTATTAAAACTATAAATAATTATGAAATTATAATTAAAATAAAGTATTATCTACATGAAAAACATGGTATTGTCATAAATAAAAACGTAATTTTAAAACTTTTTATTTTTTGTTTTCATTCTTTCTTTCAAATATTATTATCAAATATCCATTAAAAATTTAAGAGTACATCTATGTTGTAAAATAATTATTAAATGCATTTAATAACAGTAGATATAAAAACAGAAATAACATAAATAATGAATGCTTTTCTCAATTTACAATGTATGTATTATAATATATATATATATATTTTTTTTTATTTTTCCTATCTAAATATATAATAAATTTCGAATTTATACAATTGAATAACTAATAAAAAATAATATTAATTCCACAAAAATATATAAAAAGAATTACTGTACAATAAAACAATATTATAAATAATATCCACAAAAAAATTAATGAGTCGAAATGTTAAATTAATAAGCTTGTTCGATTGAAAAATTTCAAATTCCGAGCTTGGACAGAGTTATGCAAAAAACATTGTTTAAAATAAAATTATATATGTTATATTCAATATATATGATTATATTTACATTACTATATATTTTTTATTTGTATTATGCTCTATTCATATGTGTAAAAGAAATTAGAATTTATTATAATTATTATTTGTATTAAATGGTAGTAGAGAATAATGATATTACCTGTGAAATGTAAATATTATTTTTAAAAAATGTAATAAAATACTAATTTATAGATTTCAAAAGTTGAATATAGTGTTCGCAGTAAAAAAAAAAAAAAAAATAAATCTTAAACTATAAATTGAAAATAATTTTCCACATTTGGCAAATACTATAATCATAAATGTAAATAAAAATTTTCATTTCAAGATCATGAAACATTTATAAATAAATATTCAAAATTATGTAAGACAATAATTGTACAAGTAAATAAACGCGTATCGTTTAGTCTGTCGCACTGAAAATAGATTCAGGAAGGAATTTCCTGGAGAAACTGCTAGTAATTAGTACGAAGGAGTCTATAGTGAACATCATAATGACAATTATAAGAATTTATAAACATTGCCTCTTACGGTTCTGCTGATGTCAGTTAAAATATTCGTGTCTTTATCTAATTTGCTGTAGCTTTTTTAAGTTTTATAATTGATCTATATTTTATACTTTATTCTTTACGCTTATTTCGATTCTTATCTCATATAGATTTTAGATTATTCATTAATTAATAGGAATTTATTAGAAAACATTCGATTCTATTAATTCAAAATAAATTATGTGTATATATCAATACCATAAATTTCAATATTTAAAGGAAAAGAATAATGAAATTAAAGTGCTCGGCTAATGCAAATATAAAAAATGTACGTTATTTCTCTAAATAAACACAATAACAATAACCTGATAACAAAAAATCTGCTCTCGTACATATTTGTTTCTTATAATTATTTTGTAGGGAGATTATTTTGGATCTACAAATTCGTGCCGTTTATCTCGTATATTCGTACTTTTTTGTTTATTTTTCAGTCTAAAATCTAAAAGCGAGGAACATAGCCGCTTCCCCTTGTGCAAACAATGCTCACAATAAACAAAATAAATACGTTCATATGTACAAATGTTTCTATGTATCCGCGCGTGTGTATATGTATCTGTGCGCATTGTGTGTGTGCGTGAATATATATATATATATATATATATATATATATGCGCGCGCACGTATGTATATATATGGATACATGGACACATATAGACCAATGCAATCACGGGGAGTATACACAAATGTAAGTGCTCTACGTAAATACGTAGATTTGTATGAATTTTCATTCGACAATTCTGATGGTTGACTGAAATTAGTCCAAGAAATTTAAATATTAATTATCATTCGTATCTCTCTAATATAACCTAACTATCATAAATATATATATATAGCTAAATTTTAAACAAAGCTTGTATTCTTTTAATACGTTGGCTTAAAGTACAGAGCCATCAGCTTAAAAATATACTACGGCTTGATTGAGTTTTTCTATCTTTTACCTTCGTGCCTATGCCGGTATCGCTTTTACTCTTTCAATTTCCCTCTCTCATTCTGTCTTCCTCTTTTTACTCTTTCCTTGGAATAGTTACAAGAGTCATAAACTCTTGTTTATTTAAACATTATTTGTAGTTTTATTCACATATAGCGGCGGTCATTTTGTCTTTCCTCTTTTATCGGATTCGTAAGAGTCGTTTACTATCTGATTTATATTGAATATTCTCAACAATATATTTTTATTTCAACGTCAATAATAATGGCTATATACAACAATATTTATATAAACATGGAAATTGTGTAACGATAATTATTTCGACGTGGAGTAAAACTATTATATTAATGACTTTTTTGAAAATTAATACAACCAATTAAATTAATTCGTCATTTAAAAATATTATATTACATTACTTGTATTCAATTATTGTTTGCTTTATAACTTATATGGTATTTAACAATTGTTAATTGGATAAATCATGTTCTATATACATATATAATATATCATGTACGTATAAATAAAATCTTTATATATGAATTCTCTTTCATTGCTCGCATACAATTTCCAATATTTCCAATTTTTAACGTAAATAAACGATTTTAACTGTTTAATAAGTTTCTGATTTGATAAGCAGTAACTATTCATACGAACTACTAAAAATAATTTATTCTCATGAAATAAATTAATGTTTCTTTACTAAAAATATAAATAATTATTAATACACGAATACAAATTTTTTTTAATAATTAAATTAAGTTTTTATGAATATAACTGAATAATTTTTATAAACTAATTAAAAATATGTAAATGCATTAAATTAGATTCTTTGTAACCAGTAAAGTTAATATAATTTTAACATAAATAAAAAATAGACGAGCATATTACAATGTGCATATTACATAATTAAGTTTGATTTTTTCTTAAAATCTGACTGTAAAAATGAAATAAAATTGTACAATCAGAAAGTAATTATGGTCATTGAGAGGATAGGTTACTCTGTATTTAAATTTGACTTTTACAACTTCCAAGCTTTTTTACACATGGAAAAGTGTAATTCCCTGCGTAATCATACGATAAAATCAAAGATTATGCTAAGCTCAAATATTATTTTATTCGTAAAAATATCACTATTCGCAAGAAAAGCCAAAGAAGTCCCGGAAAATCTGTTACGCACCAAAAATCCCTGGAAAATCAAAAATCAAAGTACGTAACTGTTGTAGGCATCAATATGATTGACCCTTCTCCCTTTCATGATCTGTACAAATCGGAAAGGAAGGGGGAGCTCAGAATTGCTCCATTCCTCTCAGGATTTTATCTGATGCGATAATGTCATCACGTCACGCCGCGATTATCTTGGTCCTCGAGGAGCTGCGCCCAAATCATTAATATCACACTTTAGAGCATGACGGCTCGAAAAATGGAATTTGAATACACGAGGCGGGGCCATGGAAAGAGCCTTCGACTCTTGAATCTTAGTACTTGCTGCAAGTACCGAAATTAGGTAAAATTAGTAAAATCCACTAGGCGATTGTAGGACGTGTATAAGAGCTGTAACGAGCGGCCTTTTCAGATATACATTCTCCTACGTGAATTTTATGAATAGTTGTATAAGGAACTTAAAGTTAGATACTTTGGGTTTCGAGTGACTCAAACACTATACGAAGTAATGTTTAGATTGAGTATTGATAAGTTCGTGCACTTAGAAGTGCCATTTTCCATATGAAGTAAAATTATCTTCATAAAATTACTTACTCCCGAAGTATTAAGAAACTAAGTTGAATTGGTCTTTATGCGAGTAATTGTCGTGAAAGTCAGATTATTGATTCATCTGTCGATAGTATTACTTTTTCTGAATTTGAAAAAAATGCTCAACAAAATATTTAATTTACTTTGCATTAATAGAGTGTTGATAAATTTGATATTACATTTGGTACATTTATGATTTTAGAATTCCTCATATTGAAATGTAAAACAGGCATTTTAACTTCGCATAATTAAACAATTAAAATCAACTAATCAGATGGCAATGTTTAATTCATGTTTTAATGATTATACGCATTTGCAAAATGTCAAATTTAATCGTCTCAAGTCTTATTAATATGAATATTAATGTACATATTAAGTATTAAGGTCGTAAATAAGAAATTGATTTACTTTCTAATACAGTTTCTTGTTCATAAAAATTTGTTGAATGTCTAGGAAGCACAGTATCTCTCAGTATTTTAAAATTTTTTCTCACATTCTCTTTCAATATGTGTAAATCATAATGCTTTAATATAATAATTGGAGTTGATTGTATATATTGTAAGAATTAAAAAATCTATTTTGTTACGTCATATTGAAGGACTTTACGAATCAAACACTTATATATATATATATATATATATATATATATATATATATATATTATAAATTATATAAGTATACTTATATATTATAAATCTTATAATACTAAAGAAAAAAAAAATCATCTCACTTAATTCTACTATAATTTTGCACTTCACAATAATGTATTAACTATATACTAAATCAAATAAATCTATTGAACATAATCTAATTTTCTGTAGAACTTTAATCGAAGTCAATCTGTTCTAAATTGAAAGAAATATCCATATTGATTTTATATTAGTGCTATTTACCTAAAAAACTTTTTTTTTTATAATATATTTTATAAATTATTTACTATTTTACGTAATAGGATAAAGTTCTAAATGTGATATGTTCAAAAAACTCTTTAAGTAAATGAATGAATTAATAACGCCATTAAAGTTGGAAATGCTTCGAAAAATAAAAATAAGCTTAACGAAATAAAGGCTAAAAATAAGTTTGAAGTTGAAAAAGTAGAAGTTTTTCCTTCTCTAAATTAAAAAAAAAAAAAAGAAAGCAATAATGCCTGCTTAACTTTCATTTTAATTTAGACCTGCGGTAGTATATATATTTTTTATTCTCTCTTATTCTCTTATATTTTCTCTATCTTTTCAATATCTTTTTTCCAATCGATCGAACAAATGTCTAATAATATGAATTGCAGAATTTCAAAAACAATTTTCTCCTTTTTTTAACAAACAATTACATAATTACTCACTTTTAATTTAATACTTTCAATTTTTATACTATTATAAATTATAAATTCTTATTATAACTTATAAAACGAGAAAATAATTCTATTAACAATTATGCGAACTCATATTTTTTAACAATGCATTTGTAAAATACATGTGTACATTATGGTGAATAACTGAATTAAAAAATATTTCATTACCCAACGTCTATTTATTTATATTTTAGTACTTTTACGTTATTCTATGACTACTCTCCTAACCAAACTTTATCTATTTATAATTAAATTTAAGCAAATAAATTAACACACATAATTATATTAATGTATAGCGTAGTTGTCATGCGTGTCGAAATTACAAATCTTCTGGAACATAAACAGAAAACCGAATTTTTATAAATTAAAATCATTTCTTTAAAAAATATCTTATATAATGCTGTTAACTATGTCAGTATTAAAACTACTATTTGAAACAATTTTTAATGTTTAAAAGTATAAAAAACGTCCAAATTTTATCCGTTGCTGAATAGCTTAATAAACGAAATTCTAGATCTTTCAACTTTCCTCGAAACTTTTATTACTTTATTCTTTTAGAATTTATATAATTGTTTCCATAAATGCATAATTAACTACAGAAAGATACTTTTGTATTTTAATATTATCAAAGATTGAGCCTAAAATAAATTACGTTTTATTTATTTATCAGTTGAATAAATTATTATATAAACCATAAAAATATATAATTGAACTTTAAAGATGATAGCATTTCTTTTCTATAAACACTAGTAATTATATTGCAAACTTTTTTTTGAATAAAATTACAAACTTTATAGTATATAATATATAATTTTACATATATCTATATATATATATATATATATAAATAAATATAATGTAATTTATAAGTTTATATAATACATAATCAAGAGAAGAATAGATTTATAAAATCAGTAGTTTTCCATGTACGTCCGTTGCTCTTGACATACGATTTAAAATGAAAATTCTTTCGTATAATTATTATCTTTAAAAATTGTAATAAATATTAAAATTATTGTTGTTAATTATTTAAAAATAAAAAATTACTCATTAAATAAAAATTTCTTTTTAAAGGAAATTCGGTTGAAACTACTTTTCAGCTTAAGAAAATGGATTAACCTTAAGGAAAAGCTTAAAATGACGGAAACTCAAAATACGTGCAGATACAAGCACAAGTGAAAAACATATACCCTTCGAAAAAAAAAAAAAAAAAAAATATGAAACTTGAAAAATATACTCAACATATTTGAAGAAATTCCAATTTCATCATATTTCAATTTCATTATATTCCAATTCCCGGGGAATTTCTTACTTTTAATCAAATATAAAATAACAATCTAACTAATTAACATCATTGAGCAATTTTTTATGTATAATATTTTACGTTAATTATTTTTAATTTATTGAAACTAAATATAACAATCTTTATGACTATGATTTAAAAAAATGATATTATTATAATTATTAATCAATTAATAATTTTACAAGAGTTGCCTTCGTACTCGTTGTACCATTTATAATATATTATATTTTAAATTATATTGTAATTGTTTGTATAGATAGTTTGACTTTGAAAATCATAATATTATTATGCAATATATATATATATATATATATATATATATGTATCTTATTTACTTCTTATATATTTTATTATATATTAACTTGAAATATTCATTACAAATAATATATACTTGCAAGCCCAATTAATATAATTGAAAATTATTATATTTAAAATAGTTATGACTTATTTTATACCTAAACTTATATATATATTATAATTTCACAATATCAATATTCTATTTAAATAGTTCAACGCTTGAATGTTGATGATTACGAAAATTAGAACAATGTTATATGAAACTGAATAACTTTTAAGATATTTTTCTGATTATATTCACTAATGGTAAATACTGGAAAAGAAAATTCTTTTACCTACAGCTTAAATAAAATGTTTATCAGAACATCAAGTTGTGAGTTATCTCATATACTAATGATACTATCCGTTTAATTAATTTAGATTCTATGAATATATCAATTTCTTTTTGTTTTACGTATTAGTCTAAATTTACTTTTATATTGCGACAACAATTTAAATATTTTTATTCTATAGTTATAATTAGTATTACATAAGTTCACAAAGACTTTTTTTTTTTAATTTAAATTTACTATCACACCTTATTAATAAACTTAACAATAATTTAGAGCTTTTAATAAATAATAAAAATTATCGTTTATATCTTTTCAATTGAAAAAAACCTTTTTAAAATGCTAGATCGTGAAAAATGTTAAAATCCAGTTTTTGACGTTTTTCATTAAGTGAAATTCGACGTTTAAACTTACCCATTATTTAAAAAATATTCAGATAGACTTGTTTTATACGCTATGACTTACACAAAAGATATGGTTATTAGATAAAAAGTATGTATATAGTTTAAGTTCGATCATCAATACTACATGAGTAAGAAGAGAGAGGAAAAGTGAAGATAAAACCAGGCAAATTTATTCAGTCGGAACATGCGCCCGAGATCTTCCATTTTCCCTGTCGATTATGATTACTCGTTCTATTCGGTTATTGAACTATGCACCTTTGCTCACATCATAATTAGGTCAGAGATGGAAAGTATATACCTGTAATTTATACCTTATATACTAAAAAATTAATATTCATAAATAATAATAAGTGCTTGTATATATTTCCTCTTTATAGGACATTTCGAAATAATGTAATCGCAAGTTATATTATTATGACGTTTATACTAATAATGAATTTATTTCTATTTTTCATCATGATAAAAAACTTTATTCGAACCAATAACAATACAAAGAATAATAAAATTATATAAGTATGAAAATTGTTCATAAAATGAGCTTTATATTTTTATGTATTAAATTACATTTGCTTTAACTAAAGAGGCTAGTTTACTTTTTGTTCAAACAATGCAATTGTACAATTTATGAATATGAATAAAATTTCTTTTAAACAAATATTATATATAAAGAATCTTACATATATAGTGTAATTACAAATCTATTTAAAGTTTTAACTTTTAAATTGCATCTGAATATAATTTGCATTTATCTATGTGTAAAAAGCTATTTATATAAGAAAAGCAAAACATCCTATATTTTTAAACTTATATTACAGTGAAGAAGTTACATTTTTTAAAGGACTATAAGAGTTTATTCTCTTTACAAGTTTATGCATTTTTAATCAAATCTTTTAACGTTAAATGTCTTTTTAATTGTTAATTCGTTTGGTATTATTGCACAAATATATAATTTTTATAGCCATATTTTCTGGTCTTGACGTAATACGTTAAAATCTATCTGTGTGAGGTAAATGCAAGAGCGAATGGTAATTGGAAATGGATATTGGAAACAACTATACAAGTTTCATTTAGGTTCGACCTACTGGACGTCGTTAATACGGCTGTTATAGACTAACTCGGCCTTATACTCTGCAAGAAAATACGGAAGTTTCGTATGTATCGGACATGCATGTGTGCCTATGTTTCTAGCTACTTGAAAGCTTTTTAATAGATCAAGTACGTATAGAACTATGTAATGAGTTGGTCTTCGAACTTGCCCTTTCTTGATTATTCATCCAACCCCATCCCCTCATCAACATCTAATATATAACACGCCTACACGCATTCGTGGGTACTCGCACGCATACACATATATGCGAAACATTTTATGCATTGATAATTGACAATTGATTAAACCTTTTATTTTTCTAAATAAAATGAAAATAGTTGAAATTTATAGTGAAAGCAAGACTTTCGCTTCATTTATATAACATATTTTTGTAGAAAATTTTTTTTTGATTAAAAGCCTTAAATTAAATATTTGAAAAAACTTGAATAGATGAGGAAAGTTTTATTTTCATAAAAAAAAAAAAGGTTAAATTAAATATTTGAACACGTTATTACAAAATTAATAATATCGTTAAGAATTAAATTAATTTGAATAATATAGATTTTGTACTTGTATATGTCACTTTTGTTAGGTAAAATTTCGGATTCTTGTGCTCGTTAAAACTGGCGTCAAAGTATCTACTAGACAAGCGAATTATCTTTATCATTTAAATAATTAT
The DNA here is from genome assembly GCF_000503995.2 of Ceratosolen solmsi marchali. Taxonomy (NCBI): domain Eukaryota; kingdom Metazoa; phylum Arthropoda; class Insecta; order Hymenoptera; family Agaonidae; genus Ceratosolen; species Ceratosolen solmsi. The sequence goes on along the minus strand of NW_011948425.1, from coordinate 5,342,461 downwards.
TCTCACTACCCTTCTTGATCTATCTCATTACATCGCTTATTTTCTATATTTAATTTTATCTGCTTCGCCTTATCCTTCTGATCAACAGAAAAGAGATAAATAGGATGGAATGGCGATAGTAGAGGGATAAACGGAAGGAAGAGAGAAGAGATATATGAAGTTTTGGTGGTTGCGCAGAGCCAACAAACAAATAGAATTTTTCGGCTGACTCAGTGCAGGTGCTTACGGTAGAGAGAGAGAGAGAGAGAGAGAGAGAGAGAGAGAGAGAGAGATAAAAATAAAGTAGATGAAGGAAAGGCAGCGTAATCAGCGGTAATTGTATCAGCAGCAATTACGCTGACATGATTTAAGCGTGAGGATGGCACAAAGTATGAGATGAACGCGACGTAGAAGAGTTCACTCCGTTACTATGATAATTGCAACGACGGCGATTGTAATCGCGAATATACGGAGCCAGAAGCCCCGGTTCTCCAGTTTTGTACACCGACGGAGCCTCCAGCCGTTTTTCTTCATTTAACGGGAGAAATGTGGGCCACGATCCGTAGGAATACAAATGCGGAGAATCCAAGAATATAAACGATTATTGTAGTTCACGCCACAAACACCCGTTTTATTTTGCTGTTTGTTTCGCTTGTGCTTCCTGCAGATTGAGCACTGTCCTAAGTACACGGGAATTGCATTGTATGGTTTATACTGATCAAACGACTCATCGTCTCTTTTGTTCCTTTGTACAAAAATGGCTTTACGGATGAGTGTTTAAGTTTATCATTTTTTTTTTTTTTTTGAAAATTACAGTAGTTAATCGCTCTTGTTAAAATATTATGCTACAATAAATATATTCGTGTATGTGAGAAAAAAAAATCGTTTCACTTTCGTCTCATTCATTTTCAAGAGCATAATCAATGGACGACTAAGAGAATAAATTTGTACGCAATAAAATTAGTATATCCTTTGAAGAATAAGATATTTTAGAGAATTAAAAATTATGGAACTTCACTAGAAATGGAATGAGTGAAATTTTCTTTGTTAATTGAAATCAAACGATAACAAAGTTAAGATCGTATTTCATTTTTACTGTAATATCAAATTTGCTTGAAATATTTTCATTTAAAAACCTTACGATAAAATATAGACTATTACATAATTATAAGATAATTATTCATAATATTGTTTCACATTATATATATATATATATATATATATATATATATATATATATATAATTTTGTTTTAGGTGTGTTTACAAGCGCTACTTATCGATACACTTTGTCATGCGTAAGTAATAGCTTTACGAATAAAGTATATTATATACATTACATTAGCTAATAAAGTTTAAAACTCTTTGAATTACCATGAATGAAAATAAGTATGTAGATAAATATTAACACAAGGCTATCTAATTTGTACAAAAAAGACATTATATTAAAAAATTTCAGAATAAATAAAAAAAACTTTCCAGTTGTTAAGCTTCAAATAAAATTTATGAATTATATATATATATATATATATATATATATATATATAATGTTGGTCGTATAAAAATTAAAAATAACTAACGATCTAATAATCAAAATTGGCTTCGACAACTAATAACATTACTTTAAAATCATTATTCACAAACGAACATATAAAAATAATTTTTAGTAATAAAATAGTCAAATTTTTAACAGAATTGAAACAAAATGGATAAAAATTTTGGTGAAATCTGTAACTAAACCGCATGAGTCTCCAAAAGTATACAATATTTACGAATAAGAGTATATTTTATCTCCTTAAAGTCAGTTTGTAGCAAACACATCGAAGTTTACTAAAAAAAAGAATGAAAGGAAGAAAAAGTAGTGCTCGTTGCCATTGGTATTTGGTGAACATTCATTCGCCACATGAAATCTCATAGTCCAAGAGGTACACACACCTTCCTTATCTTCAATTGCTATGAAACATACCCGGACTTAACCACACGATTACATTGTAATCACGTGTTGGAAATGCTAGTCTATTTGCCAAACGCAAGCTCAAGAAAGTAAATGAGCGAAAGGCTCAGTCATGCTTATCACCACCGGCGAGCCTGAAAAATCACGGGGCCCACCGATACACCACATCTAATGACAAGTACGACCGAATAATGCCCACCAATCGCTCTCGCAAAACTCCTTCCCCTGCAACTTGCCTCGGCTTATCGTCGCGCCGAAAGATCAATTTATCTGCCGAAACTTCTAGTCGCGCACATGAATTACGAGGGGAGTAAGAAATGGGTGGCCCCGCCACGTACTCATCTGAAAGCGTGAAAAGTGGATTGCGAGCGTCGAAAAAATACATTTTTACTGAATTTCAAGGTGTGATCTACCGCTCCGGGCTGCGTCTCTTGGCTCGCTTATCATTCTCCTCGTACCGCCACTTTTCCCTTAACAAGCAAAGGAGATCGCCGGGTTCGCATGTGCTTAAAAAGCTTTACTCATTCCCGGTTTTATAAAGTGATCGCATAAGCATTTGTTTCAAAGCTAAAGCGAAACTGCTTGAAAGTCTTATCTTAAGATTAACATTTACATATTTCTTCTTCTCTTCTGTATGCGAAGCATTTGAAATTTCGGATTTTTAGGCCAATGATATATCGAAGAATAATTATGAAAATATTCCGAGAATGCTATTATGATAAATTAATTTTTAAGCACTAATATTTAAAATGATATTAAAAATGATATTACAAAATTTACCTTTATATCATTGAAGATTCTTCTTTGCCGATATCATTGACCATTAAATTATTCTCCCATACACTGATCATACGTTATTTAAACTATTTATAACATACGTTAAATTATTTTTACAAGCATGTTCTTATCGATATCTGTTATTATTTATTATGCATTTATTGTACTTTATACGGTAAATTTTATTTACCTTTGTATCAAAACTACAAATGAAAAAAAAAAATGAATGGTAGATGTTTAATTTCATTCGATTGAGATTTAATTTATTGTGTGATAGAGCACGCACAACATATTCCATCCATTGGTAGGAATATTATTCTTCATATATATTACAAAAAATCTTCACAACGCCATTCAGTATCTTTTTAAATGCAAATAAATCTCACTTACGTGGTTGCCCTTATAACATACAACAATTTTTTTTTTTAAATGCGAGAATGTTCGCAGATGACGTTTTAACAAGCTCGGTAGAGAAATGTTGGTATAATCTGCTTAACGGAGTCGTTGTCAAATTTTCCCTGCCTCAAAACTGTTACAATACAATATCATTCGACAATAAATATTTAATCCATCTATAGGAAAAAGAGAAAAAAAAACGAAAAAAAAACATTAAAACAAAAAAAAAGAAAAAAGAAAGAGAAAAAATGGAAGAGAAAGTTTTGTTGGCTTCCAAATTTTGTCAACTACTTTACTTTTATCTGACTATTATTATTTCTTCCAATGTAATACTCAATAATCAATGGAAAATATTGTAACTTTAATCATTCAGTCGCTATCATTTTAATGATAAAGTGTCACATACGTGATAATATAAGTGGCAGTGTGATGAAAAAATTGAATGTTAATAATATTCTAAATCCATAATCTGATTATTATTGATTATAATGAATAATAATTTTGTAAGGTAACGAAAGTATGTTAAAAAGTTTGAGATTTTTAAATTTAGTAACAATACAACTGTAAAGTAATTTCATGTAAAATCATATGATTTTAGATAGATTGTCTTGAAAATATAATAAATGCTCATATAGATGCGATAATACGAAAACTTTTCTTTTTCTTCATCAACGCAACCTACAAGACTAAAAGACTAACAATCAACATCAGTTTCTGAAATTTATTATAATATTAACACGTTATGACATAATTCGTCCAAAACTTTCCCCTAGTATATTATGGTGGTCCAACAAATTATAATTTTCAACAATATTATTAATTGCTGTTTTGCTTAAACTACTTAATTTGCGTATAAATTACACTTGAATGTAAAAATTATGTACGATATTATGTGTACAAATTGATAAAAGAATTAACAATTATTATTGCAAGGATTTTCTAAATTACGACATGATACGGAACAAGAAAGCCCGTAGACTGAGTTCGATAATTTCAATTTTCACTGCGGATCTACTGATGTTTGTGCAATTTCTTTCTTTCCAATCCTTTATGAAAAAATCATAAACAAATGACTAACGGACTCTCTTCTGTTACACTATATATGACAAAGTTTTCAAAGTAGATTGGAAAGCTTCTTCGTTTATTTATTAATGCATTAATGATACATATCGTGTAAGTGTAGTTGTATGCTATGTTTATGAATTATTAGTTTGAACAATGCACGTACGTCATAATATTGCTTTTATTCTTCAAACCAAAATAGTTTATTTATCGCTAATTCATTAGCACGTGTAAAAATTTATGATTACTCATGGACATTATGGTATAAAAAATGGTACAATAAATATTGAAATGTAGCTTTTTAATATTTTAAATTTATAATCATTAAACAAAAATAGATAATTAATTAGTTGAGATAAATAATATACTTGAGATATTTCAATAATAATAATTGATAAATTATTTTATCACAAGAATGAAATGTAAGAAATAACGCGACATTATTTAACAAAAAAAAAGGATATTCATTATCAATAATTTAACGAAATAATGTTTGTTAGTGCAAATTCCTATCGACAGGGAAATTAAAATGAAAAGCCCATATAGAACAGACGTGCTATAATATATTTTATTAATACTATATTACGCAATACAAGACATTTATAGAACATTTATAGATCTCCAACTACTGTATGTATGCTTTCGTATTCAATGACAATTAAGACTACGATAGATGGCCTAGTTATCAGTAGTTGAGAAAGTAATTATTATATCCTGCTATTATATATTATCCATTTTATCATAAATATGTAAATGGCAAATTTCATTTATTTATCTACTTTACCTACAGTAAGTTTTATTTCTCAATTTGCAAATGATTTACAGAGTAAAGTCTTTTCTATACAATATAATATTCTTAGGACATCAATGATTTTCAATACATTCAGGATAAGTGAATGTGAACATGCACATTATACACTCTGGTCCATTCAAATCATTCCATTCTATTAAACGATTTTTATCGCTAATTATCGTGCCACTGTTTGTGTGTGTGTGTGTGTGTGTAGTCGCGCGTGGATATATGTAAAAATTTTTTTTTTTTAAGGTATTACTTGTAAATTACGAATAAAAATCTGAATTTGCTTTGATCGTAAAGAAAGTCAAATTAGTGAAAAAATCTTTAAAATAAAAAAAAGAAATCTTTTATTTTATTCAATGTTGTACTTAATTACATATCAATTGACAGTGCAATAGGCATATTTAAATGCGAATGTATTTTAAGACGAAAAGGGGACTGAATTTTTTATTACAAAGTAGTTAGTTGGCGTATAAACTATCGCAAAAACATAGCAGTGTGGAGCCCCGAAACTCGTATTCATGAGTGTGAGGCGAGAAAGGTTGGGTCTATAATAGAAGCGATGATCGTAGAAGATAAGAAATCGCTGCTATAAGACTTGCGTTCGTTATGCTTTAGTGGAAGTTACAAAAAAGGTGTTTACATGAAAAATAGATGCCTAGAAGAAAAATTTACAACACCAATTCACTTTTTATGCATATAAGAATTAGTTTTAGATAGAATATCTAAACCAGGACTTGCTAATTTTTTTTTTTCTTTCTTTTCTTTTTTTTCTTTTTTTTTTCTTTTTTTTTAGAATTTTCTATTAATAATTTAATTAAAATTTAATTTGAATTAATAATTTAATTAATGATGCTTTAAGAGCTACTATTTGTTTTAGGTAAAATATCCTATATAATGTCATTGAAGTCAAGTACTCTGTCGTACTCCACGGCATCGGATTATTATATTACGACGCTGCGTTATTTTTCTTTTATATTTAAAAACTTTTCGCAACTAGACAATAGAGTACATAGCAGACACGAACAGAGTAAAGACAAATATAATATGCAGTAAGAATAAAAACTTATTCTGGAGCATATTAATTTTGTATAATGAAAATATGTACAAATATTTCCCTGCTACGTAGAAAATAATGACAAGTTATGAAAATTAATAAAAACACTTGTTATTATTGTTGAGCGACTTAACCGGACCGTGTAAAATACCAATATTATTTCATCTTTGTCCTTTTGGGAATATTACGATGACTAAGCGTCAATTAAAATTTAGATTGTTTATTAATACACATTGTTAATAATGTGTGCATCTTCATTAAAGACTTTTTAATAATAATATTGAACTTTTATACATATAAGCATAAAATTGAAATCTTAATATTAATGATTAATATCGTTTAACCTCAAATGACTTAATAATTTTTCTTTTCATTCTATCCCCATCCCTTTTCCTATTTTACGTTAAAGAATATTTTTATTATTGACGTCACGTTCAGTGCTAAATCAGTGGCTCAAGAATTATGAAGATTTTATGAAGAAGTAAACCTTAAATCGTGAGATAATAGAACGGTGTTAAATATTGTTAAAAAAAAAAAAAAAAAAAAACGAAAAACAAAAAAAAAACAAATTGTTTATTTCACTGTGAGAAAGAGATTGTGGGACATAGTTATGGATCACTATCGTGTAAAATCGATACGAAATCAGTCAAATTAGAACAGAAATTAGTGAGGAGGGGATAACGGAAGAGGATGGAAAGGTGACAAGGATCGACATAATAGGAAGATACTACTTATATTAAACTTCTCAGAATATTGGAACTCGTAGTCGAATGTGCTTTTAGTTCTCCGTTGCTGTTGCAGAAGATCTATCGCCATTTGTGCTTCAGTTAATAATGTTACCGAAACACGTGTTGAATAACAATAATAAAAAAACAAACACGTACTCTTTCTATCGAGTTAAGATTTAATCTGCTTTAGCCGCATGAACTTCTACGTGTGTAGAGCATTCGTATTAGACTCTTCTAGGATTACTTATTATGCCTTATATCCTATACTTACTAGAATTCGCATTGCCTGCCTTATGGGAGATCATGTTTAACGTCTAATAACTTACTACGACAAGCTAAGGGTTATGAGAAAACGAATGAAAATTGATATATAGAAACTTAAACGCGCGAGTGTGTGTAAGTGCGTCTGAATTCTATTCGAATTAGTATTAAGTTGAAATTACAAATAAACAATATAACAGCATATTAATTAGAAAAGAAAAAAAAATGTAAAATGACAAGTTACTTTACTTTCTTCCAATCGTTAGTAAGACAGTTACACAAAATAAGTATTTAATACTGAATTTTAATGAATATTGAGCGAAGTATAATAGGTAGTCGTTATTATTAACGAAGACTAAATATTAAAAGTGGAAGGAAACCTGACTCGTTTTTTTAACTCTTAATCAGTCGTTTCTTCTGCTTCTATAATTATATATACATCACTGTCTTTGGATTATAACGCATTCGACATGATTTCAAATTATAAATAATAGAATACATAAAAACGATTTAATTTTAAAATTTAAATATTCAGTTATCAAGTACTACGTTCTTTGTACAATAATGGAATATCTAGTACAGCATAAAGACTTTGAATTATCCAATTGAAACTATACAAATATTTTTACGCAATTAGCTTCGAAATATTTATTATAAATAAAACTGTGTTTAATAACTCTTAAAATACAATATTTTTACTCTGACACAAATATTAAAAATTCTTAGGCATTTATATTGAAATTTATTTACAATATTATTTGCAGAACTGACAAATATTTATATTATACATTTTCATAAGTAGCATTAAGTTCAATTAACATTCTACTTTGAACCTTCGACTATAAAAACGTTGGCTTAAGTTTTCAATTCTACTGAATCGTGGTATTCATCACTTTCTTTACTGGCCTTTCTTCATGCAATCAAGCTTATTAAATGCAATAAATTTTTTCAACCCACTCTCGAGTTAAAAATATATCAAGTCATTGCTAATTGAAATCTTTAATATTTAATAAATCGATTGAAATATTAGTTTAACAAGACTAACATTGATATAATGTAAATGAGCTTCGATTACTTAAATTGAATTACTATTGTAAAATCGTAGCGACTGTAATAGTGAATTCGTTTGGACAGTTGAATTACATAATCGGCCGAGTAATTATTATATTTGGTAAATTGATTGATATGCCAATGGAAGTATATAATATATTTTCAACAACGAAAAAACATCATGACAGCTACAAAGATATAATATAGTGATTAGAATTAAATAAAAATAATTATACAAAATTGTACGCACGTAATATCTTTTTATCGAAAATCATGATCTTTATCCTGTACAGCACAGAATTATTTAAAATCTATAAATTATATTTATATACATATATTTAATGCCTTGTAATCCTGTACTTATAAACTTTAAGTATAATTAAAATGTCTATAAAATTTTTTACTATGTGTATATAAAAGTTTTATCCGCTAATGGCTTGGCTTGTTACAGTAGTTGAAGCATAGAGTTGCGGTAAATTGCTTATTGATTTTTTTTTTCTTTTTTTTTTCTATTTCAGATTTAAAGTAGGCTTTTTACTCGCACATTTTATCAAATTTTCCATAATATTTGCAAAATATTTTGAATTATTCTAAGATAGATAGACTATTTAATATTGCTGTCAAGGTGTATGAAAATACTCTTTTAGAATAAATATGTAAGAATTACATGCTTAAAGAATATTTTATATAACAGTTTTATAAATATTTTTATATTAGAATTAGATTTGTCATATACTTTATATCTTTTTTATAGAAATATTAATGTATTTAGTAACAAGTTAGGTCCAATTAATGAAATGATTAAAATAAGCGAAAAATCAATAATCCACTGTCTTTCGAATAATCAAATGAAAATTTGTATAGACATCGATGATACTGGAAAAGTGGATTCCATCATTTAAATGTACTCTTAAGATTAAAATATTTAAATTTATAAAGTTTTTATTGCCAGTCAATTGTATAGATTCTAATGGAAATCTTTTATATTTAGTTATATTTTAAGTACTTTATAAAAAAATATTTTTCATATATTTAAAGTAATATTAGCAGAGAATTCAAATTATTGTATAATATGAAGCGTAAAATGTATATGTTCCAAAATTAGAATAAACTCATCTTCTCAGAACTATCTCTCTGTGCTTATCTAGCCAATTCTTTTTACACATATTTGAATTGTCGATAATAATTATTTTTTTATTTTTTTTATAATTTTCATATAGCATTACATTTACATTCATTCTATACATATATATATATATATATATATATATATATATATATATATATATATATATATATATATATATATATATATATATATATATATATATATATATATATATATATATATATATATATATATATATATATATATATATATATATATATATATATATATATATATATATGCATTTTAATTAAAAAAAAAATATATATATATTAAAAGCTTTTGCAATGATTTGTTAAATTTAATTCTTCTTGCGAGAGGTGAAGAAGAAGAGGTATTAAAGAAAATTTTTCAAAATGCAAATGTCAAAGAAAATCTGCTAGTCGCTGCAAGATTAATCTTTATTAGCGCATATTGCATTCTCAGCGAAGTTTGCAGTTCTGAACGCGCAACTTCCCTTTCAAGTTTACATTAATTTTCAAACTATTTGAATCGTATTTTCAACACCTCGTGTCGTTCGTCTAGTTGATTGCAAATGGTTGACGCCGGAAACGCGTGATGAAACAGACTTACTCACAAGTGCCATTGTAAAGATCAAGTTTATTATATTTGCGGTTAGCGGTAACCGTAACGTTTAATAGTTATTTCTTAGGGCTTGAATATTTCGTAGGGGAATCTTGTAGCTCAATAATTTCGGATGATGTTAGTACTATTGAGGAAACTCGAGGGAATTCATATCATCGTGACTTTATTCTTGTTTGCATAGTCAATATAATTTAATTATAAGTAAATGCATTATGATATGATTACATTGCATCTAGTCTTGGTTATTCAATTTTCTGAAAACTTAATAGATTCAATTATTGCCTTCTTTATCAATGTGGAAATTTTTCAAAAATCAAGAGGAACGTCGATCTATTGCCAATTACTAATGTAATGTCACCAACCACCACAAACCTTTATGCATGTATGATAAAACTATATGCTTATTTAAATTAATGATATCGTCAAGTAGAATATAACTATTTAATAATGTTAAAATGGTATGAAATTCTAAATTGTTGTGCTTTCATTACTTGACGTACAGCGAAATTGCAAAAATTAGTAATTATAAATTTTTTCCTGCCCTTCCACTACTTCTTGTAACCAAGAATAACATTTATTAAATGGGGTAAATTTTTACAAATTTTTACTATCATTACGTCACAGCCATATCATTTAGGCTTAGAAAAGTTCGATTAAATTCAAATTTACATAACGAATAATATAATTAAGAATATAGTAAATTCTTAAGAAAGTTCGAATTTATCTTGTAACATTCTTCATAGTTTAAAAGAAGAGAAAGCACAGAATGACTTTTGCATGTAAGATGATAACAGAGCGAGCGAAAGAAAAAGATGAGACGAGAAATTCTAGAAACGTTGGAAGCGAAGACAAGAATTCCTAGGTGCACTACATAACTCCTTATCAGTTTTGTTGATACTCCTTGCATGATACCGAACTTTCAACTCTGATGAATGAACGAATGGAAATCTCGAGATTCCTGTAATATAACTTCTGTATAGATAGATACAGTATAATCGAAAGCTCTAGTGATTAGATTTTCTACTCCGCATTTTCCTGTTTACACACATACACTTTCTCTCTCTCTCTCTCTCTCTCTCTCTCTCTCTCTCTCTTTCTCTTCCCCCTCTCTCCCTCTGATTAAATTTTTTAAAATCTTTTTTAATTTTTCTTTTCGATATGTCTATTTATATATAACTCCCAACTTGCATTTCTTCGACTTTCAACAACGACTGACAGATATTTGATTCTTTAAACATCTGATAATGGCTATTGTAATACGTTTTGCTAATGACGAAATTTATTCGATTAACAATGTCGACTGAGAAAAAATTTGGAATTTTGTCGTTTATGCTAGATAATATTCTTCTTGATGATTCTTGATGACAATTGACGTAGTCACATTACTAGAATCATAAACATTCAAGTGCTCAGTTTCTGTCTAATGGTAATTTATAATTTTTCATGAAATATTTCGCTTATAGAAATGAAATTTTTCATTTTAAAGGAATTTATTATAAATGTATTATTGCAATAATAATGCGAAAGAAATTGGATTAGTCCGCGGTTAAAGTTAAAAAGAAAATAGCTTCGAACACGAATAAATTATAAATTAGGTATGATGTCTATTAGTAAGCTGAGACTATGTTCTATATTAATAAAATGTATTGTAAAATTATTATAATACAATGTGAAAAAATTATTTTGTACTCGGTATAATATAATTTAATTAAATTAAACTTAATTTCACGTGTAAAATACTTAAAAGTTCCAAGAATTTCCAATACTAATAATTATCTTATAATTCTACTCTTTTTGTAATACAGTTTAAATGCGTTCTAGAGAAGAAGAATATTCTATTATTTAATTGACTTTACTCTATTGAGTATTTAGAGACGTTGTATAATTATTAATTTTATTCTCATTAGCAAAATATACATCGTATATTGACTGTAATGATATAATTAAAGAAAAAATTTGAGCAATTTGAGAAGTTCTATCGCTTCAACATAAAAATAATTTAATGATTATTACATAAGAATAAAGTAAACATATTGACTAAAGAAGAAAATTGCAATAAAGAAGTTATAGTATTTATAAAAATGTAAAAGAAAATTTCTAGAATTTTGCTTCTTCTACAATGCTTAACGATTCATTTTATGTATCTTACTTTTGAAAAATATACTATATTATAACGGATTCATATTTAAAAAAAAAACAAAAACAAAAAAAAACAAAAAAAAAAAAACAAAAAAAATAAAAAAACAAAAGCCAAATAAAAAACAAAGATAAGGTTGTTAATGATCGCATAATCGTTTTCAGGTAATTTAACTATTATTTATTTTATATTTTTCTTTCGTCAGAATAATTTATAAGAACGATAATTAATAAAATTGGGCAATTACATTAATATTGCGTTTCATTTATCTGCCTTAGTAGTCAAGTTTGAGCAATGAACAGTTTATTTAATGCTCTACTAAGGTGACATTTAATCTAGATTTAAGTAGCTTAGAGTCATCGTTCATGCAAACAATTTTCTCGAATTTTAAAAGTAAGCTATAGTGTATTAGTTTCTTTTTTTTTTTTTTTTTTTTTTTTCATTTCATCGTTTGACAAGTCATTAAAATTGTGGCTGAACACGATCAAGCGATTGTAATGAGTTGACTTTTGTCGTAAAAGTCAATACGTTTAAAATCTAAACGACTCTGGCACTCAGTCAATGTCGTTGCGACTTTACATTATATAACAATGCAACATTCTTTGATCAATTTCGAATTGAGCGAGGCAATAATTATCGGATAATAGTCCCTCGAACACAGAATATTGTAAAACAGAGCGATTTTCATTTTTATATTTGATTTTAATTTACCATATCGTTATTATCCCAATCGGTAGATTAACATGTCATTATAATTTCATTTTAATTTCACGTGTAATTAACAATTTTACTTAAAAATATACTGCTATTTATATTTTTGTTGAAGATAAGATATAAAAATGATAATTTTACGTAATTTTAAGTAACATATTAAGTATCTATATAGTAAAAAATAAATAAATTTCTTATTGTTTGTACGTACTCGGATGCATTTCATTAATAAATTTTTTTTTTTCAATTATGATTAATGTTTATTAAATTTTAATAAGAATTTAAGATCTTTATATAAATATTTAATAATAATGCATTTATATATATATATATATATATATATATACACATATATATATTTTTTTATAAAAAAAAAAAATTTATTAACATATAAGCTTAACATATAGAATTATAATTTATATGAGAATGTAATGTAACTCCTAGACTCATTTTGAATATACAGAAGAACAAAATTTGAGATCTGGGCAAGGCCCACATGTAGGCGGATTCACCGTTGAATTATTAAATGAAATAATAAAAAGAACTGAAGGTTGCCTAGCACGATATCCTCCTCATTTTTACACAAGTTCCACCCATGTTTTTATGCATCTTCTATCCTCTGGTTAAGTATTAAGAGTCATTAGGAGTCATTGAGGCAAACTGTACACGCAGATTTTATTTTTTGGCGGAAAATTGTAAGTTTTATATTTCCTCTGTAGTATATATATATATATATATATATATATATATATATGTGTGTGTGTGTGTGTTTGTGTGTGTTTGTTTGTGTGTGTGCGCGCGCGTGTGTGTGGGCGCGCGAGTATTTGTGTATATATACATATGTTATTTTTCTAGCTTTTCCCAGTTATTTTTTCGGCGGTGCGTTTTATTTTAATCGAATTTGTATTGTATTTTTGCGTTTGTCTACGTGAGCTTTCATTCGTAGTAAAAAAAAAAAAACTGTTTTTTTTTTAATTTCCAGTACGAGAACAAGATTTTCAGATGAACATATATATGACAGTTGATATGTACTAGCGATTGGCGTTATAAAGAAACTGTTGGCATGCAACACTTTTTATTTAAGTTAAGTGACTGGAGAAGCGAAGTTTGGACGCAAAAGTTTGGGCTTATACTGTCGCGCCATAATGTTCTTCAAGGCGACTTCATTTTTTCTTTTTCTCTACTTTATTTCGAAAAAAGAGTCTTTTTCGTATAAAGACGAATAGGGGAAAATGTTGAAAGCTCGAATGTTCTTTGTCTCAAAAAAATGTTGATAAAATGAAGGACTAATTGAGTTAAAAGGTTGATTCAAGAAATTCAATTATCTTTTTTCAGTTTGTTTTTAAATTTTCATATGATTTTCGTCATTAAAATAAAATTTTCTGCGCGTTAAATGTCTTAAACGGATGAAAAGTTTTATTGTTAAACACATCATCATATATTTGATGAATGCTTCACAAACAAGATACAGCTCAACTCTTTAAAGTTTTGCTAAATAAACACGTCTCCTATGTCTTTAATTTAATTTCAAATTATAATAATAAAAATTCAGTATATTATGAATTTTTCATAACAATAATGTGTGATTATAATATACTAGAGCAAATTCAAAAAGATGCAAAAAAATTTATATTTGCTAACCCAACCATTATATGAATATATTTAAATATAATCAATAATTATAGATAAATTTATTAATCATTGATGTAAAATCTTGTTTGAATTCGCATAAATTTTTCAAGTCATGAACTTCTTATATCGAGCTAAATCCATCTAAAACTACTTTGACACTTCTTTATCCACCTCCCAGACACCCGCATTAACGGTAATCGAAGTAAAATCTATTGGACATAAATTCACAAAATTCTACGTTTATAAGCACAAGTTTGAGAAGAAAGGGAAACAAAAAGAAAAAAGAAACTGAAATTGTCTAAAACCTAACGATGCTTTTTCACATCCAATGCATTTTTCTTCTATTTTTTTCGCTTTTTGTATCGCGCGGAAGATCGACTTAGAACTCGACTTAATTGTTACTCTATGGATACAATCAAAATAAATAAGCGAGAAAATTATTATTTTCTCCATATGTCTATCTTCGTCTGTCACTGTTCGTGCAATTTTTTATTTAGTAACTTATGATTAACAACGTATCTAAGTAAAGAAAGTACAACTCCTTCTACACTTTCTTTCTTATTCTACCTGGCGGTTTTAGGTAGATTATAAATCACACCGTGACATTAAGAAAGTTCATAGAAGTAGTTCGTATCAATGTAAGTCTACGATATCAGTTTATACCAACGACAGAAATTCGTTAGCTACAAAGGATCATGAATTCATATTAGCCTAATCACGTAAAAGAATTTCAGTTCACGCGTTCAACGATAATGTAATATAAATTTAATTTTTTTATTTTCTTTTTTTGTTTCTTTTTTAATTTTCAAACGCAAATTTAAAAAGTTTCACAACTTTATAGTATACGTCATATATGAGCTATTTTTCATATAAAATTTTCGTATAGTTTCAATAATATATTTATATAAAAAAAAAGGTAATTTTCTTTTTGATAAGAAGATTAAAGAAAATTAATGAAAAAAAAAAGTAATAATAAACACGGCCGAAGAACTGCAACAATTGTTTTGCAATGCACGTAATACAGAAGTCTTAAGATTAGGTTTATGCATTTTACTTGAAGAAGTAAATAACATTTTTAATATTGTACTTTCGCATACATCTCTTTTTAATATATCTTGAAAGTGTTTCCAATAATGTTTCAATTTCCATTATATAAGTTGTGCGAATCAATTTGTAATTAGACGTTAAATTAAAAAAGCTTTAAATACATTTTTATTAAAATTCCGTACAATTATTTTTACCAGTAAAATACAAAAAATTGTTGGCTTATGATTTTCATTAAAATTTATACACACACACACACACACATACACACACATATATATATATATATATATATATATATATTAATTTTACAGAATTGTTTTTCTGAAATTATTAATTTTTAATTTCATACTCATTAAATGATAAAAAATCTAATAAGCAAATAAAGTGTAGAATAATGAAAGAAATTGCGAATTTATTAAATAAAGTTCACTAAGATGTAAAATCAAGATGAAAACCAAAACGAAAAGTGCCAGAGGAAAAGAAAATAAAACACAGAGAGAGAGAGAGAGAGAGAGAGAGAGAGAGAAACGACTGATAAACATTCTTAACGTGTACTTGGAACTTTCGTTCAATGCTGCGACTCGTTGGTCATGCGTCAGTACCACACTATTTGAAGTTCACCACGTGTTTTATAAAATATAAAAATTTCTTGTTTTGCCAATAAAAGATATAATACTTTTTCAACTTATATATAAAGTTTGATTTAGAAATTATTGTTCTATAAACGTTGTGAATTTTCAGTTTACATTACACTTTCCTGATATTTATTATTTATAACATTCGGCTACATTATTGTCTGGTTTGTTAATGAAAATTTGTAGTTGTTCGATAAGACTTTTTATTATAATGTATAGTATTTAATGAATTCGATGTGATTGGAATTTTTATAAACAATAGAGCCGTATAAATAAAATTTCGATAATTTTAACATAATAAATAATAATAAATATCATAATACATTATTATGTAGTAATGACGTAACGTGGCGGTATTTTGAAAATAATAAAAGTCATCGAATCATTAATTAAGCTAAATAAATTTTATACGTATAATATATGAAAGATTTGAATGGCTGATGTTTAGATTAAATCTCTCATAAAATATCAAATTTATGTAATTAGAGATAAAACAGCTGTAGTTGCATTATATGAATTAGATTCTGTAAATTATTCTAAAATATCAATGAGATACTCGTAAATCCATTTATTTGATAATTTCGATTAAAATTACTCAATCGCTCAAGTAAACTTCACACGACTAACTGTATAAAAGTTGCGTAGGTAATAGAATTCGTTTTATCATTCGGCAGTATTTAACAAACTCGGTAATAAATATAATAAGAAAATTGCATTAAAGGACCTTTCGATACGCTTATAAAAAGAGATCACAGCTCGAATTAAATCAAAATCACGTCTTGCGGCCGTGCGACAACATTGTTCCTTACGTACATGTTGGAACTGTCATCCCAAGTAATGAAAAATAAATTGTAAAAGCGAGCCAAGCCACGATTCTGATGAGAGAAGAGTTTTTAGGGAGGAAAGCGAGATGTAGTTACCCGGATGTTTTACATTTGAAAGCCTGAGATCTATGTACACTGATGGGTATGTATGGCTGCTATCTGTGGTCGCATCCGCATTCCAAAATGCCTCTCTTATTATTTACATGAAATTTCCATTCTCAACACATGTGAATACCATTTAGTCTTCCAAGCTGTATTATACTGATATAGACTTTAGAAGATACTCACGATGTCCTGCTCAAGTCATCAAATTTACTTATTCATTAATCTGTATTTATAGATCAATTCAATATGGTAGTCTGAAATTACTTTTTAATTTATTTACCAATAGGCATTCTAGATAATAGACATGCTCCAACTTTCTAAACTCATATGAAGTATATCATTCCGTTAAATGGCTTTTATAATAAAACTCCAATTGTTAATTATCAATAATAATAATTAAAATGGAACGGAATACAAATACGAGCGATTACGTTATGTACGATAAATGTTGGATATTATGAGATGAAAAATAACGATGCAATTTATATCACAGATTTATTTCTATATTTAAAGTCAATCGAAATTTTCGAAAACATTGACATTGTGTCTATTTATTTAAAATTCAGTTCACGGAAGGTAAAAGGAGCGAAGCTAAAGTCTGTTGAATAAATATATATATATATATATATATATATATATAATATTTGTACATGTAAAATCAAAATATCTAACTAGGATTACGTGAATATGCTTGTTTATACATACACTTGTTTGCATAAAATTTTATATTAATTTTGAATATCGAAAGTCTTTACTTTAAATCCTTCTTCGTTAAGGCACAAAACATGTTGCACTGGTTTTCCCTTAGCGACACATCAGCATAGAAATGTATGCATCAGCTGTCACTTTCCGTACCGTACACCAAAAGTACTTTAATACTCCCTAGTACCGCACCTTTTTTTTTCTATTTTCATTATGAAAGTTTCTTACAGCAATGTAGCAGCCGCTGCTACCATGCCAAGCTAAGATTGTCTTAATGCAAAAGGAAGCTTAAGGGGAGAGGACAAAAAGCGCCATCCACTTACTTGCCCACGTAAATAAAACAAAATCACTAAGTAAAACAGAACAGAGTAACAGCGTAACAGAGGCCTTTAATAATATATCAACACATTATCCAGGATGAAATTTATTGACCAAAGTTGTTAAAGTCGATGTTCGGTTTAATGGCCTCGGCAGTGGAGCTCGCTCGCACAAGGCGAATTTTACCGGTACACGGGACCTTTTAATGATTTAGCCCTCGCGAAGACTCGATAATCATCGGCTCGGCACCTCTTTCTAATAAGAAGCCCAGGCTCGGTAAAGGATCGACTCCTTGATGGAGGTCGAACGAGTCCCTGCGTCTCGCATCGCCACCGAAGGCTCAGCCCATTATCATTGGGAACACATTATTAGGCATTATTATCCCGAGATAGGACCTGCGGCCCTACGTATCACGACCTCTTTCTTAACACCTCCGTATTTCTTTGATGTGCTTCGGACTTTTAATTAATTGCAGCAGTGGGGCGCTGTATTTACAGCTACTCGCTTCTGAATAATACTACGGGAATAAATTTATTTCTACACGCGTGTCAAGTGATAAATTCATCGACTATTTGTATTACTTTAGTCTTTACTTTTCTTTTGCTCTTTCCAATTAGTGCACAGCGGCTTTTAATCTATTATTTGCTCCGTTGTTTCGTAATTGTCCACTCCACTCGACTCCACCCTCAAGCCTATCAAAAAAAAAAAAAAAAAAAAAAAAAAAAAAAAAAAAAAAGCACACACACGCACGCAGGTCAATCTTAATTTTACTTTATCTAACAACGCAAGTTTTTACATTATTTTCTTTACATTCTCACAGTCTCAAGCTTAAACGAGAAAAGATATGGCAGTCGTACAAAATATTTAAGCACAAAAGAAAAACTTTTCAACTTTGCATAAGAAAAAAGAAATCAGTTAATTAAAACTAAAGTTTTTGGATAAACTATCGCAAAATGAAAAATTCAAGCACGTGAAAAATGTTTGAACTCTGTATTTCGTAATACTAATACTTAATCATAATTGTAAAGCATCCATTTTTACTTGTCATTTATAACAAAACCAAATTACCAAAGATTATTCATACAACTATTTTAAACCTATGGATGCTTTAACTATTTCGTAACAAAGATTAGATAATGTTAAGAAAAATTAACAGTGTGCAACTTTAATATATTCAACGGATGAAGTAGTCAAAATATCATAATAATAATAATTAAAAGAGCAATAATATTGCTAGAAGTTTTGACTATTATTGTATTGATTATTATTTTACAAGAATTAACATGTAAAATTCTATGAAATATGAGAAATTACTAATATATATATATATATATATATATATTTAAATTTTTACGTTTTACATTTTCGCATGATAATTAATGAAAATTAGATTATAAGAAGTAACTCATTTCCATAATCTTTTATTAGATTAATTAATTTTTAACTTCTTAAATATTACAATAAATTAACAGATATATTTTAATAAAACGTATATTACGATGGTCATTATATATTAAATTTCATATTGTTACGAAAATTAAGTGACGATAATAATTTTTTAAGAAGGGATATTATACTTTGGTTAGCCTTTTCGACAATGACAGATGCTCTTTTTAAATTAAATCCATCGATACTTGATTAATTATTGAAATTCTCGTAATAGAGTAATCTTAGTACGAAATATACTTTGATTATATCACGAAATCGATTTAAATTTATTATTCGATATATTCCGATATTAGTTATTCTCAGCATCTGATCATTAGTTTATTTTTAATTAAACATTGAATGGAAAATTATATTATTTAGTATTAAAGCAATGTGGTTGAACGTATATAATTAATGGTATTTTGGCATCTAGATAATCAAGTAAATTAATGTAAAATTATTATTTTAATTTAGATAAAAGCTTGCAGCTTATAATTTGAGCCATTCATTTTTATGTAATATTTTAAATAAAAAGGTAAATATAATTAACATAAATGTTGATACTATCTTTAAATTAACTTTCAAAAATAATTATTTAAACTACATAAAGCTTATGATACAAATTTCTACTACAAATTATTATTATAAAAATCAAAAAAAAAAAAAAAAAAAAGCAACAGAATCGATTGAAAAATATTCTCAAATTCACTATTTGTATACGAGAGTGGAAGTCATATAAAAATGTATACTTTAGCAAATATTGAAATGCAAATTTTCTGTATTACAAATATCGCAAAAATTCCGCTCAAGAGCATATAATTGATTTGTCGTGTGCGTTGAAATTGCGATAATAAAGTGAAAAATGTATTGAATCGTTCATTATCCTTCGTTATCATGATAATCATACCCAAACACTTAAGGCTATCATCCTAATCAAATGTTTATCTTCATCTTAATATTTATTTATCTTTACTTTTTGGCAGACTCATTGTGCAAATACATATTGTTTTTTTTTTTTTTTTTTTTTTTTTTTTTTTTTTATACAATTAATTTAATGCAACGCAATTAATAAAAGCTACGATCGCAGCCGTGTGTTCACTGTTTTTTTTTTTTTTTTTTTTTCTTCGATATTCCTGTCATTGCTACTAATGGATTTCTTACTAATGTTGCATTAGTAAGTAAATCGCAAGTTTATAAAAGCTGTTATACGAGAAAATCATGTTAAATCTGTAAGAATACTTTTAAATAATTGTATAAAATAATTTAAATGGTAGAGTAAATATAATTAATCGGAACACTTAGAGGATTTATTGAGATGCAAAAATATACCGAAACATTATTTAAACTTATATAACATAATTAATAACATATTTTTGAATATTATTTTAGACTACATGTACATGGTATTCGTATGTATTTTCACGTATAATCTAAAAATGCCTATAATACACTTCTTATAATGCTAAACGATACATATTTAACTAATAAAAAAATTTTTGAAATAAAAAAATCAAATTAATTTAAACTCAATGTTATTCAAACTAGTACAATTAATATATTTCATGATTAAATGTAATTCGATAGTTTCACACTATAAATGTCCATTTTGAATGAAATAATAAATTATGGATTAATATTCTTTTATTGCGGAGAAAAGTTATGCGTGCGTGCCCGTTTATGTTTAAAAGTTACTTAATATTTATGTTAATTCTCCATATGCAGACAATTTAATATTAATAATGAAACAGAAAAATGGCAAACTCAATGGCAAGTTATAAATATGTGATTTTTTTTAACTATTAATTACGTGTTATTATTTTAGCGAGTAGACTCTTTCGATGACTCTGTCGATATTTTAATCAATGAATAATTTAAATAAACTGAATAAACTCGAATAAACATCTTTTATTCTACATTCCAATGTACGCCCGTCACTTTCGTCGATCACTTTCTAATAATGTTCAAAAAATACTTCTACGTGCTCCAGTTTTTGGTTTCTGCCTAATAAACCCTGCACCCTCCATTAGCTTCTTTGTATTTTACGAAATTTTCTTAAATTCCTTTTAAGCGATCGATCATTTTCATTTTTCGTACTAGGATGTAGTCTCTCTCCTCCTGGCCACTTTCATGAAAATGAAATGGAATTATGAAAATGAAATTTGACTCGCTGAATAAAATTCAAATAACTAGTCTCAAACTATTTAAATTGAAGAAGCTGCAATTGCAGTGTGTTATTTGAAAACAAATTTATATATATATATATATATATATATATATATATTACCACAAATTAATATAATTCTTGTATACTTTAGTATTTCCTTCGTTGCAAAGCACAATGCGCAAGCATTAAAATTATTACGATATTATATAGGAGAGATTTATCAGATTAATTATACAATTACTTCTTAATATACGATAAATATGAGCTAATTAAAGCTTTTCCATATTTTTTAGATGAGTTATGAACGTCATTACTTATAAGATTTAAGATTTATCGTAATTAAAAGGAAAGGACGAGCGATTGCTGTGTTAATTAAGAATCGTCATTATTCAAGTTTTACAAAAAAAATATTTAATCGACAGCACTTGACATTATGAAATTTGTTTACAATTTATCTTGATCTTGATGGGTTGTTGGACAACGAAATGTGATATTATCGTTTCCCGATCGCTTCCAAACCAATTCGTTCAAATAATCGTATCCTCCATTGTTAAAGCAACGGCAACTCTCACTTTACTTAAGCAACGCCCCTAATTTATTCCCGAGCCTTTAGTCACGAGAACACAAAGGCAAAACTTACGAATTTTCGAGCTGGATAATTAATGTAGCGACGTAGTTGCGAGTGACCCTTGACCATAGGCCTGACTAGCCTGGTCGGGTAGCTCGAAAAAATCGAGACACCAGAGCACATCGCCGTCGGTGCCTCCTCCAATTCGATCAACACCAAGGCCGATGGCATTTCCCTCGCTTAAAAGTGTAACAAAGCGAGTCACTCGCGCGGCGCCCTCTACAGGCTGAAAATTGATCTTTCCAGGTAAGTAGGTCGGAGTTCAAGGTGCAGCCACGTCGAAAAACCATCGCCGTGGCTCGGGAGCGTCGCGCCGATTCTTCCCGGCCACCTCGCGATTATTCCTCCTATTCCTGCAAGATCGCGCACTTTTAACAAGCCCTCGATCCTCCCGAGACAATTATTCGCGATATAATCGAATTACCGCTCGGATGGTATAAAATTGGATGGCTCGGGCGTGGATAGAACATGTTAATTGACCCTACGAGATTTAACGATATTTCGTGGTGGCCGCGGAAGCTGCATGTTGCACGAGATGAAAATTATAATGCCGATTAAGCGCTGTCATTTTGCAATTTCATTACGGGATAAGCTCGTGCTCACTTTCACAATATACATGCAATTAGAGTAGATTATTACCGATGATATAAGAGCAACAATAATAGCTTTCCTCCTCTCAATAATAGTCACGGAGTTTTAGCGTACCAAGTACGTCGCACTTATTTATTTATCAAAGAGAATAAGCTCGGCTATCCAACCGAGATCTCCTGTGACCGAGAGCCCGAGAGCGAGAGCGAGAGAGAGAGAGAGAGAATCACGTATACATTATTCACTCGTGCGACTGTATCATTCGCACTAATCCTGTAACGTTTCTCAGCGATATCCCGTCTCCAAGTAAAATTATCATAATTTTCGAATGACGTCCTGAAAGCTAATGCGAACTCTTCCTCATGCACGTATATATGCGCATGACATTTGCACAAGTTGATTTCATCCATAAAGGAAGCGTCACCGAGCTGGATACTAAATAGTTTTTCCCACGAGCTCGAGTTTAAGCAGCTTCAACGCTATGTAGATTTAATTTATGAATTTATCAATACGATATGTCATTGTATAATAAATAGCGTTAAAGCAAGGCTTCGCCGCCACTCGAACTTTATCAACTTTCTCGTAATAACTAGTATCGTTGTTAATTCCTCGGGCCAGGACCAATTCAAGCATAAGAGACAACGTAAGCTCGCATTTATTATTCTTCAACTTGTTACATTTGTCCGTAACCTTGACACTCCTCGTGACGCTGGCTTCGCGTCCACTAGGCGCACGGCATTACGGCCCAGCAAGTACGCGACGGCGAAACCAAGCTCGCCCAGTCGAGAGTATCGAGCTCCGCGATCGCCTTGTTCCGACCCCCCACCCTCAAATCCCCTCCTCCCGCCCGCCCGCCCCCCCCTCCTCATCATCAATTGACACACGGAAGTGCGAGGGAATTACGTGGGTGGTGGAGGG
>NW_011948425.1:5274047-5318675 GCF_000503995.2 Ceratosolen solmsi marchali | reverse complement strand
GGTGGAGGGGGGGGGGGGGGGGGGAGTATGTGGCGAGGAGGTACATCGGCTTTCTTGGCACGCGCCTAAAGCCGAGCTGTGCGCAATTCGCGTGTCAACGAAACCCTCGCGATCCTTTGAGATCGCTGGTGCGCTCGTTACCCATACCCGGCCGCCACCTCCGCGGATAATTGGATTTGAGGCAGTGCACGCGCGCGCGCCCTAAGAATCGCATAATAAATGCTCGAGTAGGGCGAGGTGCGCGAAGGCGGCTTCGGCTCTTTGCGATGCGGGCCACGTATCGCGCAAAGTGCCAAACGCGAGAGCTTCGTCCCGTCCCTAATACCGAGTGTGCGCCCGGACTCCCGGACAGCCGTTCGACGACGTTGAAAAAACGAGCGCGAGTAAGGTGAGGCTCGTGTCAGGCGGAAGTGGTAGGCAAGTCGAAAGGGTCTTGCGCCAGTTTACGCACGATCGAAGCTTTCGCTTTCTCTTTTTTTTTTTTTTTTTTTTTTTTTTTTTTTTTTTGTCGTTTATCGTTCTATTTCGTTCTTTTTATTGGAACATGTGCTGCCCGATCCGGGAGAATCGATACGGCCACTCAGGCGCGAGCCAAGCTTTTGCTTCGTTCGAGTTTCGGAAATTGCGCGAGTCGTCGGCGATTTATCATCGCCCCGATGCAAGCCGCGCATTTATTTATCATTGTTAGTTAGTTAGCTCCGGCGAAAAGACATCGCGATCCCATCGGTTACCTTCCGCATTATAGCCGTAGGGAAGGTAGGTGTAGGTGGAAGGATGGAACGTAAGCGCGAATCTTCCTTTCATTTATTAAGTTGCACTTGGATATCAGCGTATGCATCGTATGAATAATGTAAGCCAGCCCGAAACTAAGCGAGGTATTTTTATTGCGAATGTGAGGGGTGGAAATTGTTGTAGGTAATGGCAACGGAACGGGAATAGCTGGAATAAACCTATTCGAGTAAAAAATTATAATGATTATTTAGATGTGTTTGTTAGCGAGTAAGTTGGTTGGAAATAGTTGTGAAAGTGTATCACGGGCACTGCATATTGTTGTCGCGTTTAATTTCATTCTCTGCATACAGTCATCTGGGCACGGAGACAAACGCATTTCGTAGAATGAATTTGAAAAATTCGCCGATTTCAAGCCGAGATTAGCAAGATTTAAGGTTAAAGTTTAAAGTAACCGAAGGAGTGTCGTTTTTATTTTCATTTTGTTTTTTAACCGATGAAATGTAGAGGACGTCATTCGGAAAAGGAAATTTCGTTGGCAAAAGAATGAAAAAAAAAAAAGAAGAAAAAAAAAACAAAAACAAAAACAAGACAAGAAGAAGAAAAAATAATAATAAAAAGAGAGATTTTCCGTTTATGTGGCTGCGCAGTATTATTATAAATAATTCGCCGATCATAATAAAGGCGAAAATAAACATGAGCAAATAAATAAAATCAAAAATAAATTGGAATGACAGCCTCGTTTCCCACCGATAAATAAAGCCCGTAAAAGTATAGAGAAAAATAATAGCGAGATGGACAGAATGATAAAACCAAATAGACATCGTGCGAAGTACGGCGAAGCGTCAAAAATTCTCTGCAGCAATTTTCTTTGCTGGTGAAGCTGCCGTCACTCGTTGAGAATCGAGAGCGAGCGTAACGGAAAGGACGCGCCAGAAATATCGAGGACCTAGATACACACACACTCTGGTATTTTTGCGTGTGACGATGCAGTCCACTGTGTGACGAAGTGACGACCTGCTCCTTGTTCTTTTTCGCAATGCAACTCAACTCCCTCACTCGTAAGAAAAAGAAAAGTAAACTGAAAATTGTCTATCTATCTATCTAGCTTGCCATCGAGCTTACTTGCTATCGATCTATCCATCCATCAATCTATCAATTTGCCCATCCATCCACCAACCCGCCCATTCATCCAACTAACCATCTCTCTACCCATCTCCGCAGCTATCGATCTGCATATCGATCTGCCAAACCAACGGCTCTCTTTTTAGCTCAAATGGGCGCTAATTTTTCATCGACTACCCAAACTTTCCAATTTCATTGCCGTATTATCGGGAAATCTTTCGAGCACCGCATCTACAAGTACTGTCATCGGTACTATCGATGTTCTCTTATCGAATAGGACTTTCCAATAGAATTTATTTTAATCGATGCTCGATATTAACCAAATTAGATATGCTCGATAAATTGAAATTGCAAATTTGTATTCAGGCATCTTTCTTTTTATCGTTTATTTATGCAGTTACGCTTCCGTGTGAATTATTAATTTAAGCTTATTCGGTATGTCTGCGATGGATCCCCATTTCTCCATTTAAGTTTTATAATTCCTTCTGAAAATCATTTACTATATCTTTATGTCATTATGCACGGCATAAAATAAATCAACAATTTTTTATTATTTACTAATATACAATACAAATTGTCATGCTTGTGCAAATAATCTTTCATTGTCATTTGCGATCTATTTCTATTTCTATTTTTTTTTTTTTTGCCATTTCTCAAGTTACGTCTTAAGCCATTTTATCAGCGTGAAATCAAGGCACGTATTTTCAAACGAACGCAATTTTATTAAATATATTGCACCAATAAACACTATGACGAAATAACCGATAGAATTTCACTGAGCGCACAAACAGTTTAAACTATCGACTCATAAATTTTCCATTCACTGTTGAATATGTAAACTTTTAAAACTAATTAAAATTATCTTCGTTTTTTGACGAATCCGTGCGAATCTTTTCCACTGAGAGAACATTTTTAGAGCTGCTCAATGGCAATTAACGCTAAAAATTATTTTACACGTGAACTTTTTAAATACAGCCTTTGTAATAAATCAAATTTAAACTCCATTGAATGGATTTTATCCGGTGCTTTTGTTTAAAATTCTCTATTATTCAATGAAAATAATTACCGAAATGAATAATCAGCTAATAGATCAGCTTAATTATAAATGTATTTTTGCCAAATAAATCTCTAGTCTACAATATAGTATATAAAGTAATTTTATGTAAAAGATTAATAGTATATAAAATGTTTTGTGTGTGTGTGTGTGTGTATAGTATTGTTTAAACAATTCATTGGTAATAATAAGAAGAATCTAAGCTATATATATATATATATATGTTGATAGATATTCTTTTAACGTTGATCTATATTAATTTAAAATCTATAGTATACAAGCTACTGATATATATTTTTACGAAAGTGTAGAAAATAAGTTAGACATGTAAACTAAATAATTTAACAATGTACATCGGTACATCACGATACAACGCGATAGTGCAGCGGCAAAGTATAAAAATGAACAAAGATCATGAAATATTTATTAGAAATATTTAGAGTGAAATTCGACGTGACTTTTAACATAAATTTCAATAAACAGTCTCGGATTGAAATTTTCTTCAAATTCTTCTGCCATTTGCATAAACATTTTGAGTAGAATCCTTTGAATATCAATAGTATTGTATATGTATAAAGTAGAAAGTATAAGGAAGAAAGAGATGAGGAATAGTATGTAAGTAAGATACATTGATAAATATAATGCAGCTCTCTCCTAGTGACAAGGAAAACTGATAATATTAATAAGAAATTGATAAGAAAATTTAGGCTAGACATATAGACAAATGGAGGAATCGGTATTTCTGCATTTTCATTCCTCAGGATTTATTGAACTAAACTTATATGTGAAAACCAAACGTGATTTTCTCGACAAATAAAAGTGGCAAACTTAATAATACGTAGGAGGTGACGAATGTACGTAGACACGTCGACTCAACTCCTACACTTTTCAGCGAATTCCGTATGTCGTCGCCTACGTCTAATGCGCGGCCACGCGCGGAGATGCTCGATTGTTATGTCGCATCCAACTAGCGGTGAAAATTCACAAAGGAAACTTCCGCGTGAGCTCGCAAAAAAAATATGCCGCGCACACGCTATATTAACGAGATAGTAAGCGGGAATAAAGTTTGGCCGCTTGCGAAGAGCTTCCGCTTGCAACTCACGCATGGAGATACGCGCGCGCAACTGCCCCCCCCCTCCCCCGACTACATCAATCGTCATACACACCCGCTCTCGTGCTCTCTTTTTACAATTGGTCCCCCTCTAGCGCCACGTATTCCTTTGCGACCTTTGTCATCTGTTTGTCTCGCAGCAGCTCAGCTCACGAGGTAGGCCGGGCATACATTCGACGAGGGCAGCCGAAAGCAGCGACGGGGAGGTCAGCGTCGTAAGCCGCAGCTTTATGGCGCAGAGGTCGCAATCTTGGCCTGCCTTATGCACCTCTCCCACTCTCACACCAGGGCACAGGGCAGGGGGTTCGCAAGTTGCCTTCTAGAATTTCCCCAGACAAGGCGGTTCGCGTCACCTCGGCGGGGTCGAATGGACTTGGTCGGAGTGGGTCGCAGGGGGAGGGGGGAGGCGAAGTGCCCGCCAGCTCGAGTGACCTTATCATTGTCATTTTTTAATCGCGCTCTTACGAGGTGCACCTTGACTTCACTCTTCGACTATTTATACAGATCCCTTCTCCTTCAACTGACGCATTAACAACGTCGCGCAAGACCTATTATAGGTATTTACGTGTCCGCACTTAGCCACACTGAGAATTTACAAAATCCCCCTTTTAAATTATTTAAGTCATTCGATACTTTGCATCATTATTACTGTCACACGTCTACCTGTAACATCAATCGATAATGGCAGATAATAAATTCGTTTAACGATAGACATAACAAGCTGGTTTATAGGATAGAAATAAGCAATTGATATTGAATACTTATTCTTTTTTATAATTTTCATTTTATGTTTTGTCTTACAGATTAATGTTTAGCTTAATAGTTCTACGTTAATTATTGCAATAAAGAGTCGTTAATTTCTTCTAAGTAAAGCTTAAGGTAGGATTAATGCATTTATTGTGAAGGAACGCTTAGAAAAGTTATTCTGTATGGCTAAATGCACCTTTTAAAAATTCTATTAAAATGTTATTATCATTTTTTTATTTAAAAATTATGGAATAATTACGCTATCGCGGTTAATAAATATTGCTCAAAAACATCATCGTATTACGAACTCGTAAAAATCAATGCGTTAAATATAATAGTAATTATATTAAGGAAAGTCTTTGTTAAAAGTTTGAGCTAATTTTCAAGTATACGTTTTAAAATTTAGGAAAATGTGTTGATTGAATTTGCATTTTTTTTTTTGAACGAATTAAGTTACTTAAGTCTGAAAAAATTATGTAAACGTTACAAATTGTTTTTCTGCTAAATTCAATATGAAATACAATTAATAAATTCGATTATGTGTTTCGTTTTGATGTATATTATCAGAATTTAAATTGTAATTTAATTTGAAAAAGAGCAGCCATAGCTTCACATAGTGGAACTAATTTTTTCTCTTTTTTTTTTAGGTGTCTAATCCTAGTTCCTTGTCTTTAGCCAGATATATAAAAAAACTATTATATTCATAAAATATATTAATGCGATGGAAATTAATTAGAAAATAAAAAGTATTAATTATTCTAGAAAAATCGAACACATACAATAATTAATGTGTACTTAAAGTCATATATATTATACTAAAATAAAAAAAAAAAAAAAAACAATTAATTAATTCTAAAGATGCGATTGAAATTTCAACAAATAAATATGTTTAAATTCTAGTCTACAGTGAAAGTTTAATATTGTAAAACTCCAAGAACGCATTTAATATTTAATTATCTATACTTTTAGTTCATAGTGAAACTACGCTGTGAATGAATTTGAAATAAAATATTTGATTTTTTGAATATTCTTAATTGATGTGAAGTTAAAGGGCTGATGCTTATCAAAAATTAGTTGCCAATCAACGCTTTTGATTAGAATGGCTTGCATGTCATTTATTGATTTTCAATATTGTTGAATGAGTATAATTGACACCGAAGGTCCTGTATACTCTACGAAGGTCATTATTCTAAGAATAATAGAGAAAATTCATAATTAATGAACGAAAGAAATAACGCATTAAAAATAACTGTACTGTTCAAATATTTAGACTGACTGTTGAAAAATAAGAAACTTGTTTACAGATTGGAATAAGGAAATTGCACAGAATTTATCGAAATAATAAATTCATAAATACACTTTAATTCTACTTTACAACTTATGAAAATTTTACATCTCTCTAAAGTAGTTATAAAATTTCAATTCAATATGAAAACGTAGATCAAGGAAAGAACGAACGGTTGTTTCATGAAAAATTCTACAAACACTGTCCTCTTGAATACCTGCAGCATAATCTTTAGTAACTCCTTATAAAGAACCAAATCGTAATCGGAAGATATTATACGTCTTTACTGGATCGTATAAACGACAAGATAAAAGAAAAACTATCACATTTGAAGAGAAAGGTCTTTTCACTGGGTAATATTTTATCATTCTTTTATAAAATGTGACAATAGAATGGGTGCATTTGTATTTTATTATTTTCACTGTTTGTCTGTATATATGTAAAACCAATAATAAAATAATAAGTTGTTCAATTTATTTCACATACATAAATAACTCAAATAGTATATGCAGGATAGACAAAAATGTCTTTATTAAGAAAATTATTGAAAAAATAAAGGATTGACAAACATTATTATTAATGATTGATTTACATAGTTAAAAAAAAATTTATTATATTTTACTCTAAGGTCTTTTTTTAATATAAATGAGAATAATTTATGTAATACCTTACCTAATTTATTTAATTTTGCATTATATAATTTTTCAAAAATGAAATTACTTGGATAAATTATATAAATATTTAATTGCCGAACTTATAATTGATTATTAATTTCATTAGCCTAACAGCATTAAAGAAAAAAAAAAAAAAAAGAAAAGAAAAGAAAAAAAACCGAAAATATGTTTTATACGTAGTAATTTAATATTTTTAAAATTCTCTCTACAATTAATGTAAAAGAAAAGACAAAGCTTATAATATGTACATGTATAAGTTACTAAAATTTAATACAAATCCCTTGAAGCATGTCTTGTACAAAAATAAAATACCATAAAAGTACCATATACCAATCATTTGTAAAAAATTATTTAATAACTTCGCCAATCGTGGAATACTTGATATTTAAATATTATATTTATACAAATTTATGTAGTAAGAAGATGTGTATAGAAGCAAATTATAGAAAAAGTACAAAATCTTCATTCTATCATAATGTAAACAGCATTTTTCTTATACGGCAAACATTTTTATAATACTTAAATAACGTAAAGGAAAATTTCATTAAAATAATTACTCGCTTATGTGAGGCTATAAGATTTAGAAAGACTTTGTTTAATCGATGAGGTACTCGTCGATTCATGATTTTTGCACATTAAATGAATCTTATACAGATGTTTAGTCTTAAAAATAATAATACGTATAACAAATTATAACATTAACCCTTGAGGTTACAATTTTATTTTAAAAAAAAAAAAAAAAATGGTTTTGCTGACACTATTTTAAAATTACAAGAAAGATCAATAACAAATGATAAATCAATTATCATTAAAACTTTGAATATTTAATAAATTTTCATAATAATAGGCTAATTCTTTCAAATTTTTATATCTATTATTGTACAATCTAGAATTTATCAATTACACTAATTCAATTAAATAAATAAAATAATTTAATTATAAGTGAATATATGACAGCATTGTCATAATAATAAACGATACATCTGACGAAATACTGAATTCATTACATAAATATTAAAATTACAATTTACCAAAACCGTATGAGTAGGTATTAACTTATTTTGAAATATGTTGTTTAATTTTTACTCGTATGCGCTTGATACGACCGAGAATGAAAATAAAACATGAAAAATTATCGCAATTATTACAAGCAATGTGTATAAAATTAATTGGAATAATAAGACGTGATATTATAGCCAAAGAATATTTATTATTAAACTTCTGAAAGTAATGATAAAACATGAATAAAAAACTTTAAGCACTGTAAAATAAAAATTATTAATAAATGTATTACAACCATGGATCCATCTTATCGTAATGAATCTAATTGTATAATAATATTTTTAAAATACGAAAGTTCTTAAGAGTAACATTCTAAATAGTATAACTGCTATTGCACGAATGTTTCCATATGATAATGAAAATACTATTTCATAAGTGAAAATTTGATCAAGTACTTTAGATTCCATTTTATTGATGATAATGTTTAAGTATCCTCGCACATACTATAGTGAATCTCTTTTTGAAAAAAAAAAAGGAAAACTTTTCGATAAATGCATCAGCAAACTTATTAAAATTCACGCTAAAGAAAAATATGATTAAATCACGAGTACACGTGCCAAATATCACTCGTGATATAATATTTCTCAATTAACAATTGCGTTTAGAAAATTAATACTGTAAGCAATGTTATAATAAGTAAATCGTGTAATCTCTACTTTGTCACTATATACTGAGACAAAATGTAATTCTAATTTTACTTTCAAATTTATTTGTCAATAATGCTAAATAATGTTCTCGTCTGTTAAAAATATTTTTAAGTAATAGTTTCAAAAGTATTAATTACCACGTCGATAAAGCAAATATTTACCTAATTGAGCAAAATATTAAATATATTATAAATTACACGGGATATAATAAAATTCTGTAGTGTGATAGATCAATTTGAATAACGATTAACCATTAACTTGTATATCAATGATTATAATTGAATTCAAGTGCTCACATTTTATGATTATTTAATGTTAAGTTTATATTAATCGCTATTATAATTAAGGCGTTGGC
Organism: Ceratosolen solmsi marchali; assembly: GCF_000503995.2. NCBI lineage: Eukaryota > Metazoa > Arthropoda > Insecta > Hymenoptera > Agaonidae > Ceratosolen > Ceratosolen solmsi. The sequence goes on along the minus strand of NW_011948425.1, from coordinate 5,309,886 downwards.
TTTGCATTGGCACTCTTAACGTATGAAACGTCGAGGCGTCGTGAAATAAAATTAACAGCATAAGAAAAGTATAGAGGCAAGAAGAACACCAAAGATCGTGGCTGATATTTCAATATATTTACTGAAATTAATGTTCATGAATGACCTGTTATACATGTATGAGTACACGTTACTGCCTACTTCTCCATTTTGTCCAATTGTGTTGGGACAATTAAACATCTTTTACGTGCAATTACGTCGGTCATTCTCTCCCTCGTAAATCTAATGGCGATTAGTTTGTTCGAGTATTTTGCACAATACACACGTATGCCCGTCTCGTATCAGTATTTATAATTGTTCGTGAAATACTATTGCACGTACAATCATCGATACATAATTCTAAATTGGACGTATTTTTCTTTTATTATATTTTACGATGATGTCTATCTAAATATATATTATGTACAATCTCAATTGATGTACTAATAAGCTACGAGGTTTTTAACTCATAAGGTCATTCACTAGATGAAAAAAAAAAAAAAAAAAAAAAACGATGAAGAAGAAATGAAGAAGAAAATCAAGAAGAAACGACTAAACTCTATGATATTTGAATTAAAACATTGTTCAGTTTCATATAAGCTTACTAACATTTTGCACTTTCGATCAACAAAATGTGTATATATTATGTATCAGAAAACTAATTTCTGTTGTCTTTGAAAGTTCCTTCTGACAATTCTTCCACATATCATCGATCATAATTGCAAGGAAACGAACTTATTGAGTTTGGATAAATAGAGATGTTTGGAATCTGATGGATCTTTATGTGAATAGTTTAACAAATGTATGAGAAACTTCAATAAATCAATTCGAGTGCAATAAAATACAAGGAAGATGAAAGCAATTAATAATATTCATAAATTATAATAAAGATAATTAGTTGAATTTTTTTTTATTCAAACGAGGTCGCGACTAAAATACTTATAATATACCCAACAATGTATTGTCTAACGTTTAACATTTTCATTACAATTGTAATATTATTTCGATCATCATATGACAAATATGATTATTATCACCTGATATTTATGACTGGGAGCGTGTTGATACAATTTAGAATTTTCTCACGAGTAATATTTCTCAAGCAAAATGTTTCCTCTACCCGATCCCATGAAAACTTACTCGATTTAAAGACTTTGTGTATTATTCGTTTAAGCGTAGTTCAAATAAATTTCGCTAATTACCTCGCCTTGCTCTCGATAAAACAAAACGACTTCACTTCAAATTTATTCAAATGCAACTACTACTTCATAAAATCATTGCGTTTCATCGTTTTATCATTATTATATTAATTATTATATTATTATAAGATATGGTTATAATAATTTTAATAAACATCGAAGAATTAATCGGTTGAAATTATATAATTGCAGTAAGATTCAATTTGGAAAATTGAATTTTACAAAAACATCGCTAAAGTTTGAAATAGCACGGGTATTAAAATAATTGACGAATCATCACGGCGGCAATTACATTTCAAGCGCACTCCAATGTATGCAATTATTTCGCAATTTTGTGTAAAGAGTTGTTATAAAACGAGGAGGAGAGTCGCGTCGTTAAGTCAGCGAATGCCGATTGTTCGATACATGCGAACTGAAAAGCTTCGAGTTTTCGATAAAGAGTAACACGCAGTCGTTTCGCCGGTAGTAACGTAGTCGCGATGGAAGGTCGCGTCTCTTTTGCGTTTGCGCTCTGCGAAAATTAGCTCAGGCGTAAAACAGAGGTCGAATTAACACGGCTGCCTGCGGTGTTTGCAAATTAAGCCGGAAACTGCACTCGCGTTCACGGTCTTACTGCACAGTACTACCTCCGTTACCTACTCTCCTATCGCACCCACCCTATACAACCTATCACCCGAGCCAGCCTCCAAAACCCAATCCGGGAAAACCAGGCCGATACGAGTCGTGAGGGCTTATTCCAGACATTCTACGATGTCCCGTCGTTCCTGCTGTTAAGATAGGACGTATAGCTGCATGTGGCTTAAGGGCAACATAATCGATAAAATTGTATTGGTATCTGCGAATGTTCTGCAGTGGAGTCTTTTAGCGATTAGCGCGCTTATCTCGTCTCGTCACATCAATGTCGATTGAATTTTCTTTATATCGGAGCGGACTATCATTTGACAAATAGCGCGAAATTACTCTTTGCATAAATTATTTAGCTTGAGTAAATATTGGATTTTGAGCGGAAAAGAGGATGCCCATGGGGTTACATATATATTTGATTTGCAAAGGAAAGCTATCGAATCCACTTCCCCATTCGGTACACGAAAAACTATACTGCGCTATTTACGGTTAAAATAAATTTAAATCCACCGCAATTACTTGGAATTTTGCGTTTTACTAATATGGCTCGGTCCATTGTTTTATTTGTTGTCGACAGCGATGCTAATATTTATCAATGTTTTTTTAAGGGTTTCCTCCCCCCCCCCTCGTTATTACCAGTGCTTCGCTGTGTACTGGTTAGGTGAATTTTTTGACAAAAAAAAAAAAAAAAATTAAGTACTAATGAACATCAAATGCAAAGATAAAAAGGAGTCTGTTTAATAATATTAAAATCAGTTATATGATTAATAAGAATAGGTGTTGGAAAAAAAGAAAAAAGAAAATTATTTCAATGCAATTTGATCTTTTACATAATTATGTTCTACATTGATCATATCACATTCTCAATAAAAGGAAGCTTTTTTTCTTTTCGTATTTTTGTCCTTCTTGTAATTATTTTATTGGAGAAGTAAATTGAAATAACAGCTAAAGAGTATTGTGAAGGAACAAAGTGAAAATGTTACAGTTATAATGAATATGGAATACACCTGATTTATGAATAAAAATCGCCATATTAAACAAAAGTATGCTCTTTTGAATTTGAAATATTTATGAACGCATAAATATTATTTTTTTAAATATATTATATAAATTTTGAAACTCTAAGAAGCCTTGAAAATAAATAACAATGTTTTATAGAAATAAAGAAAAAGCATAATTATGTGATCTACATGTGTTATTAAAATACTAAAACATGCGAGAATAATCATAAATATGGGATACACAAGCATCTATGGCCATGTGCGTGAAAGTTAAAAGAAATGGACAATGGATTATGTTTCACTTCACCATCACTCCGGTTGTTTCATGCTCAACCTTTTTGCAAATATTCACCTGTATTTTGTGGCGTCCGATTATGTAAGTTGTCATTTTGATCCCCATCTATCTCTCTCTCTCTCTCTCTCTCTCTCTCTCTCTCTCTCTCTCTCGCTATTCCTCCCTTTATCTATCCGACACCCTTTTTCTTGCCTTTCCAATGCCTTTCTACTTTGCTCTCGCAAATTCATCACTTTCATCAACTAACAAAATTAACGAGGCTGTGCAGGGCGTTTGTAACGAATCCTTAAATTATCTCCAAATATTTCGAAATTTAAGTATCAATAATTCTATAATTTAACGACAAAAATCGTTGAATGTTTGATAATGAAAATTCACTGAAAGAATCGACAAAAATCATGTAGGATCAAAAATATTTGACTTTTAAAAGGTTCCATATTATTTTACATAATTATTTGGTGACGGCGGTTGGGGAGGGGGGAGGGGAGGAGGAGGAGGATTTAATAAAGAAATAACAGAATTTATTTTATTACTCGCTTTATATATTCGTACTTAAAAATTAAAAAATATATTTTAATAGTTAAATACGATAATCAAGCCTAAAAGTATATAAATTTATTCGTTCCATTTATAACGAAGCACAATCTATTCAATATTATATCATTTCAGTTAAAAAAAAACTTCATCAATATTAAGTAATGAAAATATAAAATATTTCTACATAAAGTTTATAAAATTTTATTTAAAATAAAGTAATATGCTAATGTTCGTCTATATACTTAAATATCGCAAATTATTATCTAACTTTTCGTCCACTTCGCGATTAATTAATATATTTAGCATTTCTTTTCGAATTATAGTATTACATGCAAAATTATATAATATATTTTCGAGAATTTGAACCTAAAATTTTACTAGTAACTAATTATTATAGAATCGCGTACATTTCATAGTGGAATAATATTCCGTAACTTACAGTGTAAATTAATTAATAAGGAAATTATAATTATTTTTTAAATTGGTGAAAATGTTGAATTATCAATCAAGAATAAAAAATAGCTAACAATAATCTATGATTAGTAATGTTTCTCCTGTTATCAGACTATACAAAACAACTTATAGCCTGAAAAATGAAAACCTCTTTCTCCTACTTAACCCATGTCGATTTATACTGCAAGAATAAGTACATTCCTAAAACCGTCTTTGACCTCGATCTCTCATTCTCTCTCTCTCTCTCTCTCTCTCTCACTCACTCACTCTCCCTCTCTTTGGTTAACCCCCTGTTCATCTTCGGCAATATCAGCTGTGTCACTGGTAACGTCTAGCGTACATAACGAATGGTCCCAGAGCAAAAGAGGGAGGTAGGAACAAGTCGGTAAAAGATAGCGCTAGAGCCTCGGTAGAAAATATGGCTGTTAAAATATGTAAAAATGTTGCTGAGAAGAAAAATTACATGAAAAAGGTGACGAAGAATCCGTTGCTTAGAAAATGGCTCGAGTCAAAATGAAAATATGATTTTCATTTAAGACTCGTAATCACGATTGTGTGCAACAATGGAAACAGACAGTATGCTTTTAATTCCTATGCATCACATTATTTTATGCAAATTAAATAACTTTGTTAAGTTCTAATTTACATAATGCATTCTGAGGAATTAAAAAATTATATTATAAAATCAGCGACCAAAGCATCTTAAAAAATTTATTTACTTTTTTCTGAATTACGAAGCTTTCAAAATATATAAGTTACATTTGCATCGCATCAGCAAATTAGTTTTTAAAACAAATTTCTTTTTATTATTTCTTCGAAATGTACTTGAAATTCATTATCAAATAATTAATATTATTATACACTAAGTTTTTAATTTTTTTACCAAATTAAATTGACAATGCTTGCATCAAGTAAAAAGGATATACCGCAGTAGATATCAATTAACTATCTATAAACATAAAAGATCTTCTATTGTTTATTCATCCAGGTGCGGAGTATCCGTATACTAAGGAGAGAGACAGAGAGAGAGAGAGAGAGAGAATAAGGAGAGAAGTAAGGAGAAAGCAGTGTTTACTTAGTTCATTCAGTCACTCCACTTGCTATATTACATTCATTATCCTATGTAATTAAATATCTCTTAATTATGTCATTTTAATTAATAAGAAACATAGTGTTGGTAAATTAACAAAAAATTATATTATTGAGCCATTTTATTATACATCACCAGCTTCATTATTGTTAATATCTTTCTTTATAATATCTAATACCGATATAATAAATCTTTTACAACATAAATTAGTGCAAAGTAGGTTTGCGTTGCTTCTCGGGCTTTGGAAAACGTAGTCACGATAATAACCCTTGATAATTTATTTCCCTGATATTCATAAAATATATACCTATTTTCGAGTTTACCTTTATGATTTATATTTTAATAAACCAAACTCAATATTAAATACGAAATAACATATTGCTTTATAATTGTGGCCTCTTTACTTTTATTCGCGAATGCACAATATTTTGAGCTCACCGAGACTAGAGACTACAATGGGACCGAAAGGGATTGCATTTACACAGTCTTCAATTTTCTTGCTTTTTCTCATTTTTCTTATGAAGTAGTCATAGATCTCGAATAAAACAACCTTATTTCCTCATTGAGTCTAAGCCAGTGTCACTTGTATTAACAAAAATGCATCTCTCTCACTGCGGCCGTATATTTTCCATGAATTCCACATCGATAGCTTCCGTATCCTTGCAACCGTATAAAAAGCTTTTGCAGTTCCATTTCAATCTAGCGATGGATATCGTATTATTATTCATTCGAATATTTCAATATATATATATATATATATATATATATATATATATTATAAATAATTATCTATACTGTAGCAGTGGCAGGACACATAAATTAAGGAATATTTTGTATCGCAAAACATTGCGGACGTTCCCGTTTGATTATCCTTATTCTAAACAGTCGAATCGAAGTACCAATTTTCTAAAATATCTAAATACAACATTTATATAATTTGTTTGCGTGTGGGTGTATATTTCTTAAATATTAAGATTTAAAATTACGTTTTTACGTATACTAGACTTCTTTCCTGCACAGATATTCTGCATGGATGAATAATATGTAAATTGATAATGAAAAGACATTTCATCCTTCTATACTGTTTATGTTTATCCCTATTTTAATAATCACATTTCTTCATTTACATAAACACTTGAGAACCATAAAAATTATTCATAATCAAAAATTTCTTTAAAAAAAATCTCATTTATTCGAATGAAACTAAAGCTCATCTATGTTCCGATCGTCAATTATGCTTTTATTTCATATGATAATTGAACGACGATTTAGGCTAATTTAATCATAGTCTTTAAAAAATATTATACAATATCTCCTTATGTGATAGATTTTGCAAAGTGCTGTCATTTCAAGATGTTAAATTAAATATTTTTTCTCAACGAGGTTTACGTTCAATGGATTACTAAACATTTTAAATTTGAAAAAATGATTTACACCAAAGACTGCGATAGCAAATTCTTGATATAGCAAATAAACAGATTATTTTACAACTTGAGAATATTTTATGTTAAGACTTAATAGTTATAATTTTGAGGGAATGGATTATTCACAGTTATTAAGGTGTCTAAAATATTTTAATATATATATATATATATGATATATTTCATTTGAATGCAAATAAATGTAATAAATATTTATTATGTCATGGAAAACATATATTTGTTTAAAGATCTTAGACTAACTAACTTCATTATTAGCAAAATATTGAATATATAAAGAAAATATTATGTGAGTTCGGTTTGATAAATTTCTTTATCGACCAAATACTTCGATTAAACAACTTTCATCAATTATTATTGTATTTAATTTATATACTTTTAAACAATCAGAAGTAGTTTTTATTGTGTTATTTAAGAATTTTATATTCTCCTTGGAAATAACGTAACATTATGATATTTTTAATCTATTTAATTATTATGATATGGACTATTTACCACGACTAAAATACCTGATGTATTTGATATATTGATGTATTAAAATAAAAAATACGTAATTTTTAATGTTCGCTTAATCTGTACACAGTACTGATATTTAAAATATACAGAAAATTTTTTATAAATTTTTGAAAAACATTTTAAAAGGTTAAAATTATTTGATTAATTGTATCAATTCAGTTATTCCCAATCAATCAATTTTATTATTAATTTACTTAAATTACTTTTAATTCGATAAAGAAATATGTTATGAGTATATTATGGAAATGCATTATAAACTTTACAAAATATTGTTATTTTTATAATTTTTACCACACAATGCACAATACACTTTATCAATAGATTTATGTTAATAAATTATAGAATAAAAAGTTTGAAATAAGCTTTAATTGAGATCTATCTAGTTATTCAAATATAAAATAGTTTTATCAATATAATTTTTTATTTTTGCAACTAAATAGATATATAAGCGTCTTTTACATTTTATTTCTATCCTATTGAGCTAAATATACTCCTTTATAAGTAATTCAAAACATTCATTTTGTTTTTATAATTTTATTTATATACATTGTTAAGGACATTGAGTACTGAAATTACATTAAAAATTAATTTTCTAAGAAATTATATATTTGCCTGGCTTACTCAAATTTGCCTAACTTTCCTAAAGTATAGCAAATACAGCAAAATATCCAAATTAACTGCAGTCATGGAAAGTCAGACAAAGTTCAGTAAAGTTATACAAAGCCAACAAAGTTTGACAAAGTCATGAAAAATAGTAAATTCTATACGTTAAAGTTACTTTAGTCTAAACAATAAAATAATACGTAAAAATTTTAATGAATTGATTGAATTTTGAGTGCAGATGATATTTCAAAAATATTTTATTCAATTAAAACTTAGAAACAACTTTATTAATTCCATTTAATTCTAAAAGTCTAAAACTATTCAAAAATTTGCCTTTAATTTTTATTTTCATATATTAAAGTATTTTTTATAAAAATTAGTAAAAGATTTCCTATTCCATTCTTAAGATTACCTTAAATCCCATCCATGTAAAACTAAATTAATTTTTTTTCAAGAAACAGTTTTCAGTTATATTTTCATTTCTATTCAATATTTAATATTATGTACTTTCAAGTAAATTTATAATGAAGTTTTCATTTAAAATTATTCAGGAGGATAATTATAAAACTGCGATTAATTTTCTATTAAATAAATTTAGTTCGATACAAAATTCAATTAATTTTTTCGTAAAATCTACATCCATTGAAAAAAAATTTTTTATATATTTTATTATACGTCGAAATATAACTTTGATATTATCATAATTTTTTAAAGAAAAGAAAATTATATATATATTTTTTTATATAAAATCGTTTTAGCTAACTAAATATAACTTAGCATTTCAAATTTCTTGTATTTACGAACATCAATTTTGATTTAGTTGGTAAATTTTTACATTTTAATCAATTTTTACAAAAGGAAAATAAAAAAAAAAATATATATGCAGAATGCAGAGAGAGTCGTAACATTTTTATGACAATGTGATTGAAGATTCTATTGGCCTGTGACGCTATAATTCAGAAAATAAAGATGTATAAGACAGATATGTAATACAAAATGTCTTAGCTCGAATAATGATGTTAAACTATTAAAGTTAGTTAATAATCTATTAAAATATATTATTTATAATTACATGTTTAAAATGAAAATTTGGATATATCTCCTTAGAGAATATAAAATATTTTATAAATATTAATAGATTCCAAATTATTAATTCATGTAGATGTAATTTATACTATGCAAAAATATTATCACTGAATAAATTTTTATCGTAAGAAGAATTATAATATTTCTATTAATAAATTGAGGGGCGCATACTAGACATGTGAATGTTACTTCTCGAAATTCTTCCTTCAAAACAAATAATTTTTTAAAATGAATATTGTAAATATGTACGTATTAAAAGAAGTATGCCTTAAATTTATGTTTTTTTTTACAATTATTAATGATCACATTTAAAATCTTGATGATTAAATATATTTGTATATTGTTTCATTCACAAATATAATTTATATTTCGTTATATATAATTGAATTTTAAGAATCGCATATATAAATAATAAAAAATAGTTAAATATAATGTAGGCCCATATAAACATTATTTTATATATTATTATTAATAGTTAAATTGAATAAATATTGTCAATGTGGATTAAAATAAAAAAAAAAGAAAAACAAAGTTCAAACTGTAAAAGCAATTTTTTAATTATTTATGTATAGCAAATAGAAATAATATAAATAATTACCGTAGAAAATAAACGTTTGTGAAATAAATTAATTAAACACAATTTGTAATGAAACTTGTTTTTAAATAATGTTCATTGAAACTAGAGTTGAATAAGCTACGAGAGAGAGAGAGAGAGAGAGAGAGAGAGAGACAGAGATAAAGACATTATTGTCGTTATCAAATACGGAATGAAATATTCGTCAAATACTTCTGACACAGTTTCACAATCACTCTAAATCTCTTTCCTTTTTTTTCCTCTCGTGTTTGCTTCACTAAAGTAGATAAAGAAAATCTATAGCTTCTCTTGAAATAAAACATTTACCAGTCTGCTGAATTTAAAAAAAAAAAAAACAAAAACAAAAGAAAAGCTAAAACATGAATGATAATTTCGAAGAAATTTTATTTTTATTAAAAAAATTCAATGCCCAACGAGATAATTATAAAATCTACAAAATTTCCTTTCATTCTTAACCGTTAATTCGTTGATATATTTATGAATCTATGATATTAAACGAATATTCATGTGTGTGTAAATGTACTTGCATTCAATGTATATGTATCTAGAACAGTGATGGGTAATTATTGTATTTCTAAATGGTTTTGGATTTTTAAATTAATTTTCTTTTTTCTTTTTTTTTTTTTTTTTTTTTTTTTTTTTTTTTTTTTTTTTTTTTTTTTTTTTTTTTTTTTTTTTTTTTTTTTTTATGTTGAATAAATAATATATCATTTCGCTAAAAAAAATACGTCGAAAATTTTATGTGATTTTTAATTTTTTAAAAAATATACTATGCAAATTCATATAATTAAATTAACGGATATATGGGCAATTATGTCTGATATTATTAAATAAATTTTCTTAAATATAAAATAGTTATGAGATAGGTACCCGAGCTCCTTGGGTAAAACAAAGATTTAAACAATTTTTTAACACTTTAATACATGCGTTTTCATTTTCATCAAAACAAATGTAGTTCGGGCCAAGATTATCGACGTACATAAAAATATAGTAGAAATAAAGATGATGAATATATTTTGTTGTCATATACAATCACGTTTCTTTCGCAACAAAATTTTATGTGAATAGTACCTGCCTTACAATTCAAATTTTATCAAGTGCTTTGAGAACAATTACAAAGCTTTATTTTTGCTTCCAGCTTTAATTTCTATGTAAAACTTGTATATATCGACTTCATTATTATTATATCAGTCACTTGCAGTAGTATTCCTATTTCTCTCTGGATTGCTTCTACGAAAATCGAAATAAATTTACTATTCATAATATATATTATATATATATATAGTTAGATATAAGACAATCCCTAACGAAGCCTTCTAAGCCGCTGGACACCAACGAGATTATTTGGATTTGCAAACCCATTGTTTTATGTTGTATAGACAATATCTCCCACTAAAATTTTCTATACATATTTCGATTATTCTTATCCATAAATAGTTTAATTTGTTTCGTATCTTTCTTTTTTTTTTTATGATCTGTCTGATTTATTTACTTATTACTAATCAAAACAATAACAAAAAACAAAAAACAAAAAAAAAACAAAAAAAAAAAAACAATACAGTATTTCAAATTAGCTTGCATAGATACTTGTATTTATAAGTTTTTATTTCTCATTCTGTAATACCTTACAATTCTTATATAATGACTTTGTTTTTACAGTAAGGAAAAGCTAAAAAATATTTTAACGTAGATAGAAAGTAAAATATTTACTAAAATCCTGACAGATATATATGGAATAATTTTATTTATATTAATCAACTATCGATTGATTTACTAAATTATATATTTCAGAAAATCTACTTATTTATTATTTCATAATGGAATAATTTATCAAATCGGTTTATATCTTCCGCTATGGCGTGTAATGATCTATTCATTGTCTGTTAAATACGAATAATATTTTCAGCGCAAAATCGCTCCACATTCAATGCAATTCAACCCATGCATCTTGAACTCAAAAATTATTATTGTCAGAACTCCGAAGTACAATATGCCAGTGAATTACACGTTGATTATCGAAGTCATTACTGAAAGCAAAGTGAACCCAAGATGACGTAGGTGCTTACAAGCAACAATATATTATTCGTTAAAATTTAGTAAACCGATATTGTTTATTATTTCTTCTGTTTCTAATTCTGTCCACGGTTATAAATATTTTATCAATTTTGCTGTACGCGGTACTTATCATATAGTATTTAAAATATTTAACTTAATTAGCTTTTAACTTTAGATTATAAATATGAACTTCATGCTTGAGGCTGAGCGTGAATATCGAATTTTAATAAAAATTTTTAAATTTCTTAAAAACATGAATTCGAAACATACGTTTAAATGCTCGTGTATGTTAGATGTTGTAACGGTTTATAAATTGCTGGAAATAGATTAAATATATTAAATGAAATTTTCTGATTGAAACACTGCCTTTAACAATTTGCTACGCAATTTTTTTTTTTTAACGAAGTTGTACGCAATTTTACAGTTAATTTTTAACGGTGAAGTGATCATCCCACGAATTACGAGATTAATTTTTGTTACTACTAGAACAAAAGGAGAATACACAATGGAAAATTCGAGAGGCTTCAGGACTTTCTGTTGATTATCGCAGGAGACACTTCGCATGCCTTTACATTATAATTTTTCTCTATTATTTATATGAAAAGTTTATCTAAGTTAAATACGGATATTCGTTCGTTTATTATTATTGTTGTTTCATATTTTTTTACACAAGGCGCGCGCGTATATCTTCGATCGCCTATTCGTAAAAAGGAAAAAAAGTAAATATGCCAGCAGAGTATTGTAAAAACTATTACCGCGAACGTTCGTTGCATGTACAGACATATAACTAAGGAGATTCAAGCATTTTCTCATAACATCCTGTTTTATTCTAGATTTTCCATTACATTCCAGTACAGCTTCGTGAAGTGAAACTTCTCCGAACTTCGCCTGTATGTGAAGGCTATATAATATAAAACAGTGCTTTTTTTATAATTCATGTAAAGTACGAACGTATTGGCGAAGATGAAGAATATAAGAAACAAAGTGAGAACGTGTGCGCAAAAGTTTTTTAATGTCGCGAAATACGAGGGTGCGAAGTACAGTTGTGAAAGACGTCCACAAATGTCACATATGGTACACATTGAAGCTCAAGACCTTCAAATACGTATATGCTTGTAGAATAATAAGTGGCAAGTACAAATTGAGTGAAAATGTTGGACTAGAGAGAGAGAGAGAGAGAGAGAGAGAGAGAGAGAGAGAGAGAGAGAGTCTAGGAAATTCGGCTTTTCGGTATACACGTCAAACGGCATGTGCATTATTAAAATTGTAATTTTCTCACAATTATGAACTTTCTTCGTTCATTATGTAAAATATTCGATTAAAATTTAACTGAATTATGATTATATGATACTTGTTATGTGAAAAATAAAAATCAATAGCTCTGGAATGTATTTAAATTATTTCAATTCGAAATATGAGTAATATATTTATATACACATATATTTTCTTTTTCTTTTTATATAATGAATTTATCGAAAATAATATTGTTTGGCATGTATCGATAAAAGATTCGTGAGATATCTCATGGGATATTATTACAATTATCACGATTGTATCAATTCACCATTGGGCACTGCGAACGATTATTCATTTATTTATTTTTTTTTTTTTTTTTTTTTTTTTTTTATTATAATTTTTGTTGTTGTTGTTGTTGTTGTTGTTATTATTATTCACCATAGGAATTCTTACAGCTAATTAATAACTACAAATTAATATATCCACAAATTTTACCAAATCAAATATTTCAAAGAAATTCATTATTGTTATTATTTTTCCAACTACTCCATAGGCAGCGTGAAATTTATAAAATATTGCAAAAATTGATTAATAAAATTATTAATGAACGTAGCTTAAAAATTTTATTTATAAGCTAAAACTTATAAACAAAACATCATATTTATACATGAAAACTATATAGGCTGTAATGTAAAAGTTATTTATAATTACTACGTACAATATTTCTTTCTACAAGAAAATCATACGATCCTATTTATATAAAATGCGTAAAGACAAGGAGAACGATTATTAAAATTTCAATTATCTATTTCAAATTCAAAAATGATAAAAAAAAAAAATTTCTAAATATTATAGAATGAAAATTACATTTATGTCATTACCGAATTTTTGCCAATGCGATGAAGAATTTTCAAAGTTTGTCGAAAAGTTTTTTCCAAGAGAAATATTTCACTTTTGTATGGCTGTAAGAAAAATGTTTAGGGTAAGATTTTATAGTGTATATTATGAAAATAATAAACACTTTAATTCTTGAACTTAAATCGAAATTTACTCATGTATTTTACTCTCTAACGGGAATAGACTTTTTTTGTAAGAGATTATTGTTTAATGTCGTTGAAATCATACGAAATTGAACGCAATACAACAAATTGCAAGCCATGGCATTTAAGCCGCCATTTTGTACTTTAAATCTATAAATTTTTTATTAATCATTTTTTGGTGTTGGCTAAAAATTAATATCCACCATAAGTTTTAACAATATATTTCACTTCTGTTTGCATAATGTCTTCAAATATAGGTGCATTAGATTTACGGACAATTATTCGCATGCCACTTGTATTCGTAGATTATGCAACAGATGTATGTAGCGCACTGTTATCGTAATTCCGTACTATAGGTTAATTTCAAGATTGAAACACTAGACTGGAATACATTAATAATATTGTAAATACAATTATAATAATAAAGCGATGAAGTTGCAATAAAGTAAATTTTCTTTACAATATCTGAAAATCATTTCTTTAATAACGATGATCACTATAATTGCAACAATTTTACTCTTCAAACAGCAATTATTATCGAACGAGTATCTCAGTTTTATGAATGCTTAAGGTGATAACGAATGCCTTACATATTCCTTATTACAAATATTCCTTATTGGTAAAAGTTAGTTCATTAGCGTCCGTTTCATTATTATTAAGTAATTCAATACTTGCTTACTTACTATTATACGTGGCTCTATAAAATGGTTTTTATCGAGTCTATTTATCTTTAATGATTCAATGAATTAGCAACGCTTCATATTCAATATAAATATTACTTCATCGAATAAATAAATATTACTATATCTAACATCTTACTATAGAGAAAATGATGCTTATTTGTAAAAAAATTTAATTTATTAATTAATAACCTAAATTTTCGTTCCAGAAATATAATCCAATATGTTATACAAAATATCGTTAAATATAAATCATATCAATAAAAAAATTAAGTGAACAAATGTTTTATTTCTAAACATTTATCGATTGAATTAATTCGATTCATGCGTGACTAAATTGATTATACAGTAATGATAATTAATAAATTGAAGATCTGAAAATTAAAAAATTAAATAAATTAAAAAAAAATTAATAATTATTTGAATTCAAGAACATTATTAAAATGGATTTATTATTCTGAGTATTAAGTACAAATAAAGATAAGAACAAATATTTTTTTTGAAAATTGTCCATTAGAGTAGATACGCGAAAATTTTTTCTTCGCGTAAACATTAACGGGATATTTAATATTCGTATGAATAAATAAATTTTTTAACTTTCAACGTAGTGAGAAAGCTTTAAATGAGAAAGCTGAAAATGACAAAATATGTATTTTACATGTTGCTACAACTCGTTAAAGTAATATAAATTCCGTATAACAAACAATCTTACTACGTTAACTATTTTTAATCTAATTTTGCCTCTATAGCTCGCCAAATTAAAAAAAAGAAAAAAAAAAAGAAAAAAAAACTATAATTTCGATCGATTGTTTTGAAAATAATTAATTGAATGCAAAAGTTGGGAAGCGAAATTATTGCGACGTGCAGTGTGTTTGAAAAGTAAATGCTTAAGTAACTCAAATGCTATGCAGAAAATTTCGTTACATTAGGAAACTTGTGCATGTATGTTCGATACCAGTTTCGATGATTCGATGACGACTATTTTACTTTATACCTGCTTGCTTAAGCTTTAAGAGAACGAAATAAATACTATTTGATCGTTCGAATATCCGGGAGTGAAACGAGCAGTTGATGCAGCTATTACACTATGACTTGTAAAATTAAATGTCAAATAGCTTTGCTTGTACGAGAATGTCAAATGTTTATTAATGCGTAGTTACTTTTTCTTTTTAAATTTATAATTTATTTAATCTAATTATTATGCAGCTTAACGACGAAACTGCGAATAAAATGCATAAATATCGAATGTAAATCGAATGTAAAATTATGGCTTTTAAAATATCTGCTAAATTTACCATTCTATCATTTTAACATCTAATAACTTGTAATAGACCGCGGCACAATGGACTCTCCTTACAAATTCCCCATTTTTTCTTCGATCCCATAAATAATTCGATAGTTAGTCATGTAATGCTAAAGAGTCTATTAAGGAAAGTTAGCTTTAAAATTCCAATGCGATAGTTAGCGAACAAAGTATTGGTTTATTTAACGTCGTACTTCTTTCACAATTCCAATGTATTCAATGCCGAGGCATTAGTTCACTCAAGGCTACTTTATGCACAAAGTTTGACAATAAATAAGGAATTAAAACAATATAATTAGTTTAATGCTCGTATTGGCCGACGGAAAAATTGATCTCGAGCGCAAATTCCGTTATGCATTATCGTCGTGCATTGCTGGCAGACTTTTATTACCCCAAGAGCGTAGCAGATATTTTCGAATGTCTCGGTATTTTTTGCACCTCGATTTCGTGAATCACCGACTTTGACATCGGGACTACATTCGCGAGTGGGTGAGAAAAAACTTTGAAACGAACTTTACGACGTACGCTTGACGTCTGTAGTAGTAATAAGTGGGACAAGTGTTACTAGACTCGACGCACTCGATCTAACAAAGGACAAATTTAACTACAAACGCAGGAAATAAGACGAAACATCGAGCTGAAACGAATGCACCATCGTTTGCGTGCGTGGGCGTGCGTGCGTGCGCGTCCCACATATTTGCGTTTAATGATTTCGCCTATATAGACGGGTAGCTGTGATTATGAATCTTGAGATTGTAGAATTATACGTTACGTTAGGAAAATTGAAAATCGTTACGAGGATGCGGAATATTTCTTTACATTAACAGAAATTTCGATGCTATTATTAGTAAATCGACTTTTCAAATTGAAATAAACCGAGCATTGAACGATTTAAAAATTTTAATAACATTATTCTTTATTATAGTATGATAAATGATGGAAAACACTCGCCCCATAGTAAAATATAATTTATACAATTAAAATCGAGATTTACATGATGACGTACAATCTTCTTTATTTTATTGACATTAAAATATTGCTATTGTTGTTGTTGTTGTTGTTGTTGTTGTTGTTGTTGTTGTTGTCGTCGTTATTATTATTTTTAAATTCGTCAATACATTATATTATTGTATAATTTTATAAAATATATAATCTATAATATTAATTGCTTATGTAAACGATTGCCATATTATTACTATGAAAACATGCTCTGCAATTTGCTTGAAGTAATTATTGCTTAATTTAAATTGTACGTCCATATGTTGCAATAAATATGATTGAAATTCCAACGTATCTCATCGCTCTGTTTGTCAATTTCAATTTATCCTTTAGATTAAAATATATTTACTTTCGCAATATATTAATGAAAAATGAATTTTCTGTAGATAAAATGCGACTGTGTCGATGTACTTTTAATATCCGTGTGTACGAAGTTTTAGGAACAAAGCACTTGCATTAAAGTGCACAAAGGGAATCAAGTATACTTGAATATTGAAACTTTTATAAATATTTAAAATTGATCCCTAAATCTCGGATTAAGTCTGATATTATACCGTTCAAAGAAGAAATTGACAGTTTGAGCCCTTAATAGCATTGTACGTAATATAATATTACGGAATCTTGGTCGATATTTCGCTATGTTTCATCTCTCTCGTTCATTGAAAAACTTTGAATCTCATTGGTGATTAAAGTTTTAATACGTTCTTCCTGGCTGGAGCAGCAAACGACTCTTTCAATATCGAGACGTTTGAACGGTAACGCGGTCAAATCATGGAACGCTTTGTGAGATCCAAAGCTTCTAAAAGTCTCTTTCTCTCTCTCTCTCTCTCTCTCACTCCCGTTTTCTCTCTCCTTTACTATCTCCACACGAGCTTAAGAGATGCTTCCGTTCAACGCCGGAGCTTCCAACGAAAGTGACGAGATTAACTTTTTTGTTCTAAGCTTCCTTCCCTTTTCCAGCTTTTCTATCTCAACCCCATTGTATTATTAAAGACATCATATTCTATATAGGCATCGGAGAAAATTTTAAGTGCTCTTATCCTTTTCAGGATAAAGGTACTTTTACACTTTCTGTGTACGTTTTTTTTTTTCCAATTCTTTTACCAATACTATGCATTTACGTTCATTCAAATTTCATATTCGTGTTAAGTTATATAATAAAATATTACATAACTTTCCCTTTGCTTATGCACAGTCAAGTAGCATATCAATTCTCCAAATACAAGGAAAAGTTATGAACGAAAAAACTTGTAATAAAAATAGCACACCACGAGAGCACGAGAACTTAATTGATAACTATTTACATAATGCCTTATTTACATACTACTCGAAATAAATTTATGCTTTAATTCATTGAACGTGTTATTGATTTATTTATATATCGTCTTGCAATTTCATTGTTATTGTTATTGTGCTCGGCTATAGAGCTATGAACACGAATTATTCATAGTAATATATCTAAATGAAAAACTAATGGGAACAAACACGCGCCTCGTTATTCGTTATTCGCCATTTTCAACAATAACATCGACAATTACTCATTTCTTTATATATTACTTGGGAATATTGCTAATTCTTGAGATAAGCTATTCTGGTATAGATAAGCCTTGATAGATGCTTGATAGATGCGATGATGATGAATTATGAAAGCAAAAAGGCCGGCATATCTTCGCTAATAATATTCATTCATACAAAAAGTACGAATAGCCGAATTGCGAAAAGCCGAGTTATGAAAAGAAATAAATAAATAAATAATACAAGAAGAAATAAAAGGAGAGGAAGGGGAGGACTGCGTGGATCTCGTTGACCAGCTTATCGAAAATCGGAATCATAATTTCGTATAATCGCCGAAGTTTAAATTTCCGTTCCTAACTCTCTATCTCGCTCTCGGTGGCCAATTGTTTTGTTTCCAAAACTAATATTTTTGGCATAAAATTCCCAAGGCCGTGCAGCCGGGATTAATTACGCTTTGGGGAGCAGCATCTGTTGGAATGAGAATCAGGAAAAGGCCAAATATCGCCAACTAATGCAATCGAGAAAATTCTAAGGGCACGCCGGAAAAATGTATTCGAAATAAGGTATTTTATGTACTTGTTAGTTGAACTCATCTCGACGATATAAATTTGGATTATTTATTTTATTTTTAAATACTTTTCAATTTTAATTTTAAGATTGCTTTTACTGATTATTATGATTTTACTGATTATGACTCGATGTACTTTCCATGCACTTTTTAATAAAGTAATAACATTATATTTTAATTCATCAATTACTTACAGATGTAAATAATTAGATATAAACTTTTCAAAAATTCATTCGCCTAATGAATGAGGCTTAATACGGTTCTATTTCACGAGGTCGCTACCAAGCCAATAAATAATTAACTTTGCTGTATAAATTATATGCCAATCGGACAGCGTATTTGGTAACACACAATTGTTTTTTTTTTTTTTTTTTTTTTTTTTTTTTTTTTATTGATATTTTGAATAATATTCTAATGAGATATTTATTTATTATTTATTTTTTTTTATTCGAGTTTTAAACACTTTTATATCCTGTTTATCGATGAAACTTTGCTTAATAAGAATTTTTAATATAACATATTTCAATGATAAGTACTTTTGAATTAATCAATACCCTTAATCTATTTTATTTTTAACTCTATCCATTCGAATTTTTTTCTATTTTTTTTTGTGTCGTTTTGTTTTACTATTTCTAAATGAAATATGTAATGCATGCTTTCTTTGATGCATTTTAATTACATCAATAAATTGTAATATGAAAATTCGTAATATATATATATATATATATATATATATATATAATTTTGTTTTTTTTGTTTTTTTTTGTTTTGCTATTTCAGTAAATAAACTATAATGTTGATATGTATCATGATTTTGTAAATTTTATTATTAATAGAATATTCGTAGCTGCTTTGAATTTTAATTCTGTTTCGTTAAATGTTCTCATCGAACGAATTCATATTATTGTAATATCACATCTTTCAATTGCAGAATTAAAGAAATTTTAATGATAAAAGTATCATAATAACCACTACCATGAATACCTTCAAGTTTTATGATTTTATAAAAATCATTTTATCAAATATATGAGAAGTGTTTCTACTCAACTGCTTAATAATCATTTTTTTACATTAAGCTCTGTATTATGCCAATATCCTTGCATTGTACTTAAGTTACCAATCGTTATTTCAAGTCTGGAATTATCTTAAGTTTCAGAATTGCAAAATAGAACATTCTACTTTCAATAATTGATATTGAAATAAAAAAAAAATTTTTTGTTCCACTTATTTATCTAAATTATCGTGATTCGTCTTTGTTATCCTTTATTTTATAATTACCATATGATAAACTAATTTGAATTTTATACGTGAATTTTCATTCATTTTATTGCAATTCGCAAGTGCTACGTCGATATTTTTTTCGTACATTATAATAGAATAAGCTGTAGGTGCTTTTATCGATAGTCGGAGAAATTCAATTAATTCCAATAATCATTATCCATTACAAGAATATTGTATTACGTGGAGTTTTGTTAATCCAAACTTACTATTCATTCTTATATACTGTTGTCAAGAAAATTTTTCTTTAATAAAGCTGTTTGATGTGAAATTTTATAATGAATTTTATAAATTTCGTCACCTCTCTTCCTTTGATCAATATTGCATATTATATCAGTTGGTGGCAATATTTTTTGTGGCTTTGTCATCGAGATCATCCGATTCATTAAACTTTATAGAGCGATAATTCGCAGCCTCGAGAAGGACGATTTGACGATGCGGAAGCTCCGGGACACGTCAGGATTTGTTAGGCGGTCTGGAAAGGGCGGATTAAGTGGTGATGGCTTCCTCGCGGTGAAACCGTTATTGTCGTGGTTGCTGCTTGTGGTAGTTTCGGTAGTCCCTCATCCACATGGCCCTTCTCTCTTCCTCGGCCTGGTGCTGAATGATTCTTTTGGATAATAAAGCCAATTTCACTGGATGGTGCGCGTTAAATACTATTCTCTACTGGCTTACGTCGAATCCGCTCTTCTTTTATATTTTTGGGAAGAGTTAGGACGCGCCAGTAGTTGAATTTCGATTGATTTTTTTCTCTTTTTAATCTTTGTCGGTAGGAATCCTAGATTCTGTATGGCACTATTGTATGAATAGTGCCAAGTACTCGCAACTATTTGTATCTAAAGGCGCACTCAGGCATATGTACGTATGGAATAAAAGTAAAATGAATATTCCCTCAATGATTCGAGTTTGTGGTCAAATCAATATCAATATCAATTATTTTATTATCATTCAACTAAGGAATTATATTTTTATTTATTATTTTCTCAACGAAGGACGCGATTGGTGGAACTTTGTGTCGGCTAACAGTTCAAAATGAAAATTTAATTTTCTCCATATGTTATTCTATTTTTTCTCATTCAATACCTGATACTTGATTTTGAAAAACAAAAGTAATTTCATATAACTGAATACTGTATTTTTATTTTTAAATCATTATAGTTGCATAATGAATTTATTATTCTTGTTATATAATTTGTAAGTCCTTGTTGGTTCTATTAAATTTTACTTACCCATTATTGATTGATGGTATTAATCGAATAATTTATCAGAGTTTTTGCTATTTCAATTAACTTTCTTGCACTTTATTAAACTTGGTTTTGTCTTTTAAATAATAATTCAAATATTGTTAAATTTTCTTTTAATCCTTACATTATTTCTGACGTTCATTATATCTTGAGAGTATACCTTCTTAATCATTTGTTTTACTCAATTTTATAAATAGTTAAAAGCTTTATTTATTGATTATTTTGTATTTTCATTGAGTTTCTTACTATGGTTTAATCTTCTAGGAATTTAAAATTAATTGTTTTTATCTTATTAATTTACGTCTCTTGATTAATACCTTATAGAACTATCATTATTAGCATAAATTGGACAATTTATTGATTGGAAAAATATTGTAACGTACAAACTTATGAGAGAAAGATTTATCATTAAGGATAACAGCAAGTAAAAATATAACCACTGTGCGCGCGCGCACGATTTGATACGAATTCATTTTTAAATACGAAATTATAATTGTCTCTTTAATTATATTAGCATATAATTGTAATTGTATATAAGTCGTAAAATTGATAATATTTTAAATTATCATCATAATTTGCAATTTGGCCACTGAAAAATCTTTATTATAGAAATTTTATATTATCTCTATTTTAAATATTTAAATTGGCTTTTCAAGAGATTATTCAAGAATTTTATAGGCTATATATCAAAATTAATTCTTTCGTAATTTTTACTTATTCTTCAAAATTCTAAAAATAAGTAGCTTCGATTATATAATAAAAGATTCGTTACTTATTTTAAAATTTCTACGGTCATATGTAATTTTATTTTAAATAAACAATATTCCGTGAACTTAGCTGACATTTTATTATTAAAATTTCAATTTCAATTTTATATGTAATATAAAAAATGTATAGAAACTTCGAAATTCTATAAATCTTTAAAATTAAGCTATAAATTATTTCTGTTTCGTACTTATAAAAGAAGATAAGGAAAGAAAGCCGTGTTCAATAGTCTCGTATTGAACATCTTTGCATTCAGAACAAATTCAAAGAAATGTCTACTATTGAATTATTTTTATATATTCGTGAAAAACATTAAAAAGAAAAAAAGTAAAAGAAATACTAAAACGAAGACAAATAAGAAATATTTTATTTATTAAAAGATAATGTTAATTATATAAAAAAAATGTTGAACAATATATTTCTTGAAAAAAATTTCTCAGAATCAAATTTCTCATAAAAATAACATATACATACGTATATGTGTGTGTGTGCGCGCGCGCGCGCGCGTGTGTGTGTGTGTGTGTGTGTGTGTGTGTTACGTTAAAATGAAATTTTACAAAAATTTATTTCAAATTTATTGCAGCTTTGTAAAAAAGAAAATTTTATTTAATATTTTTATTTTATCATATCGAAATTAGATCATAATTCAAATAACAAATTTATTCATTAAGTCTTTTAAAAATATTTTAAGAATATGGAAGCTAAATTTGTTCAGAACTTTTCGTGAAATCGCTTGTACGTCGATTAAAGTATACAGATTATATAATTAATTATAACAATATGAAAACAGCTTCTCACATTTCGATGATTATAATTTATTTAGTATATGCATTGATATGTAAGTGTAGTATATTCTATGCATAATTGATAATCATCAATACCTTGGCGGACTTGATAAAAAAGTATAATTATTTGTTGTTTTTTTTTGTTTCTTGTCACTGAAAAGTAATAAGTTGTTTACGACCAAAATAAATATTTATTTGAAATCTGTCAAAAATATTGGAAAAAACTTATGGATAATTAATTATTACAAGCATTATACATTTCAAAGTATAAATAATTTTACTTCATTAGATATCTTATAAATAATTATGCATATTAACTCATTATGAATAAAGTAATTACATTATAAAGAGATAATATCATGAAATTACCCCGTTATAATGTTTGATAATTTTAATGTACTTTTGACTTAATATTCTCATTGGCAACGATAAAGTCAATAATTTTTATAAAAAATTAATAAATGGAATTTGTCGTATTTACCCAATACTTTGCATATTTTATCTAAAGTAACTGATTAACTGCGAGTGTTTAATCACATTTTAGTTTAAAGAAAATGATTGGAAAAACGAATACTACGTCGCTATTATTATCAATAATATAAATATAAACTCAATGTCATAACTACGAGTACATTTTATGATAATTCTTGGCCAGAAACGATCAATTGATATTATTCATCATTCTCAATATAAATAGAAATTTTATTAATATGATTATTAATCCATGAAATTAATACTCCCATAACGTTATGAAGATATTTCTCCTTTATTCCAAAAAATTGCGGAAGAAAAATAACGATCCGATATAAGCGAGACATTATAATAAGGAGAGAGCTTTTAATATTTGATAAACATTCCGACATGTGATCCATTACAATCACGTTCAGCCTTCAGTCTCAAGCTCTTAATTTCAGAATGATTCAGCGCCTCGCGTTACGGGAGAGTTCGTGAGCCTGAAACGACTCCGCAGATCCTTGTTGCATCCGGGAAAAGGGCGCAGGCAGTTTGCCAAACCCCAGTCGATAGTCAAGAATAATTAATGCGCCAATAGCAGGCACCTTTTCTCTTTTCGTGCCCTCGCGCATAATTCGCGCGAAACATGCTGTCGCTCGTATTGTTCACGACCTCGCCCGTTCCGTTCCCACGGGCTTACTTTTGTCATCGCGTTCGGCTTCAGATGCAAAAGCGCATTCTCGGTTGTTGCCTATTTCGCGGCTAGGACGCGCCCTCGGCTGTCCACTATCCAAATATTTGTCCAAATATGAAATAGAGTAATAAAAATGACATTGGCGCTGATGAAGTCCGGCGAATTGCCTGATGGCTAGAAGAGGATAGGAGGAGAGCAATTTTGTGGTTAAATTTGTAATGTTCGATGTACTGGATTAATACGTGGTAGCGGTAAATTTGATACGGACCAATGATTCATAGACATTTGTTAATAAATTCTCTTCGATACTTGGATTTTACTATTTTAACCGAACTAAATTTATCGGTCCCATTACTCCTCTCGTCAAACATACGTATATTTTATTAATTATAAATCCGATTATGTTTAAATGTATTATTGCTATTACTTGTACAACTTATGTGCTCACTCTAATTTACTCACTGCATAAACTCCAATGTGATTGCCGCGTTTTTATTATAAAGCACCAAAAATTAAATAAACCATGTAAAGCAACTTTATCAATTTCCATGTATGTACAACGAAATACCCATTGTTTATCAACTTTTAAAATATATTTTTTTTTTCTATGTTGGTGATATTGTTGTACTTTGATCAACTTTGAGTTGATATCCAATTCAAATTTTGACTTGCATCGAATTGATTTACTTTTAAATTATATCTACATTATGTTCATTCTATTTATAAATAATCGACTAATTTTTTGATTTCATTATATAAACAATGCCGTGTAACGTATACGATGACCTAGAATGAAAAAAATTAAGATATTAACCTGATTTCTCTATATATCCAATATTTATAATAATAGATAATTTCGTCAAAATTACAACGACTTAGTTACAAATTTATTCTATTTTGATATTTTGAATGTCTATATTTATCGCAAAATACATACAGCCACCTACAGCTTAATACTTATCACCGTCTATTCCGAGATTTTATTTTAAAGGGATTCAATTTTGAGAAAAGTAACGTTGAAATAAAGAAATTATGGTTATTTTTATAAAACTTTTAAGAATTTGAGATATTGTATATTTGATAAGATGCAGATCTTTTCAATGGCGACATTTACGTGTAAATTCAATGAAATACACGATATCATTAAAACCACAAAGTTAGCCAAAGATTCCATTTAAAATACAAAAAAATCAAGATAACCATTTGCTTTATCAAACATTTTCATAACATCAGGTCTTTTCATAAATTATCTTCTCTCTATAATTGCATTATTAGTTAAAAAAAAAAAAAAAAAAAAAAAAAATTAATTCCATTTCTTTCGAACTTAATGATGGGTAATTTACCCGTGACGATGATAATTTAATTCAATATGTAAATATGCATAACTGTCAATAGATAAAATTGATAATTTGAAAAGTATATTTGGTAATTAATAATAAGTGGATAAAAATTGTATAAAATGAATAACTAGCGAATATATAATATACAATATAATATAATAAAAGTGTAGAGTGACATTGAGTATTCGGAGAAGCTCGTGAATTGAAATGGAAAAAGAAATAGTGTAAAGGCTAATCAAAATGGAGAGAGAAATATTTAGAAGTTTAGTAATGAATAGAGGCACATAGGAAACAGAGGGGAATCGGTTAAGTATGAGGGAGTAAAAAATAAAAGAAATAGCTGACATCTATGCGATAAGGAAAAAAATAAATAAAAGTAAATTTCGGAGAAGAGTGCCATACGGTCTTTTCGACATGGACTTTGCACACTGTGCTTGATATAGGCTTTTCCGATTTTTCTAGTTTGGGATGTTTTTCTTGGAAATGGAAAAGTGAACGATCCGTGGAAGTCGTAAAGGCTCCGATTTCCGTTCTCTTTTGTCATTCTATTCGTTTTCCCCTTTCTTAGCCAGCAAATAAAAAAACTAGTTCAAATATAGTATGTAGATCTGAGATGGATACGACTAGAAAGTTTGATATAAAAGTTTTAAAAGAAGAATGTCGTGTGATAAGCTGTATTTTCCCACCTAAAAGTTGTGAGTTTGAGATGCTATTCAATAATATACAGACCATGAAATTTTAATATTGAATATTATTTAAGAATTGTAGTTTATGCGGACAAATATAATATTATCAACTTGAAAATTTCGTAATTTTGTGTATCTCCCGAAGAAAAAGTTAATTTAGCAAATAAAACAATCTGAAATAAAAAGGAAGATTTTATTAGCTATACGTTCGTTTATTTTACAGCCGTTTAACTACATTTTACAGGAAATTTCCTAGAGCGTTAAATTTATTTGAGTAGATGTTATTTCTTTAAGAATAAGAGGCCATCAGCATATCTTTGCTTGACGAATGTTGCTTGACGAGCCATCAATTACATTTGATCCCTCTATAAACTTTTTTCCATTTACAACTCTCTGAATATCATTTCACATCAATTACAATACGATGAAACGTCGTGATACACAAGCGCGCGCGCGAGACTGCCGACAATCCTCGTCTCATTAACCGCAATCTCCATCTTTACTCGGCATCTTCACTTCATCGAACAGCTTGTAATATTATGTAGGCCTAGCTGCGCTTATAAATTACATTAAATTCCGTATTACACATGCAAATAACTAGCGAATCTTTAATACCGCCTAGAAACTATGTTAGGACGATGAAGTACTGGAACTCGCGGGCGACCAAGACGCTCGTCGAATCGAATTACCTGCCCAGTCCCAAGAACGTGAGAGCCAGCGAGAGAGAGAGAGAGAGAGAGAGAGAGAGAGAGAGAGAGAGAGAGAGAGAGAGAGAGAGAGAGAGAGAGAGAGAAATGAAACAACGCCGCGGCAATAACACGATCAATTCCGCGAAGAAATCAATGGCCTGATCGATATATATCTCATCCCAGCGCTCGAAGATGGTGGTGCGAGGGGGCCGAGTGTAGAGGGGATGTGGTGGTGGGTGGGTCGGGGGTAAAATATACGAAGTGGGAGGGCCCGAGGCGCCTCGACACGAGTGCCCGAGAGAGGGACTCGTCGACGAGGGTCGCCTGTTGCTCCAGTTAACCAGGGTCGGAGCGGGCGCGACATCTCGCACGCGTTATGCTCGTGTGATGCCGTTAGGTCCTTAGCGCCAAGGACGCAAGCCACATTAGTCAAGGGAAGAAGGGAGGGAAGGATGGCGGCCTGCCGATTGTAATGATCGGCGAAGCGAGGCGAGCAGCTCCTTTACGCTCGATCGCGCGCTTTATTCAGCCGGCCAGTCCTCCCACTTTCTTTATTTAAACGCTCGATTAACGGGCGCGGCTCCTTTCTTGGCTTTATACATCGTGCGAACACATTTCAAATACAACGACAAGAGTACAATGCGATGCATCCACCACCACTACTACTCTCTACTCTCACTGCTACTCTCCGTTCATTGCGACATTACGCGAAAATCGTTAAATAAAGTCGCTCGGAATGCCGCTTACGAATGAAAGATAAAGCCTTTGAAGTTTTAGGTTGAAGGAACGCGCTCGATTACAGTCTTTTTCAAATTTATTGCCAACTTTTGAAAAATAGAGAGGCTTCGGCGCTTTACAAAATCGTTAATTACATTGTCATTTTGCCAAATTTTCATAATTATTTGACTTTATATACTCACACTCGTTTCCTTCCATACACGGATACACATGGCATAAATGTAGTCTGAAATACATTTACAAATAAGATATTCAGGTAAAGCGTATGGTTTTGTGTTTTTTTTTTTCCAAATACCCATCATTGCAAAGCATCGTTGAACGAAACATTAAAGGACCATATAACCTTGGACTTTCTTAAACATTTTCATAGCATAAGCATAAATGCAGCACTTAAACTTTACGTATGGGATGGAAGCGAGTAGAGGGCAGACCATGAAATGTATGGACGAATCGATGGGCGTTGAATACGTGACCACTTGCTTAAGTAACAAAGCCAGGAAAGAAGCGGAATTCTCGTGCCCGAAGTTGCTACTTCGCGGCTCTCAACGTCCTCGTGTTCCGTATCCCGGTGATCGGTATCGTCGCGACGACCATTTGCTCCATGACCGGCTGGGATTACTTAACCGACGGTTCGTTAAGCCCGGAGACGACGCTGTAACGGCGATCGACATCTCGTCGCGAATTAGACCCTGGATTTACGGCGCCTTCCAGGACTCGGCGCACATGCTTTACGACGTCCGCATATTGCCTCTCTCCTTGCCATTAATTTGAGGATCGCTTGTATTGTGCGAGGTCAGTTCTCGCGGCTCCTCCATTTTAAGCTGTTATTATTAAGAGATTCCGATGGGCCTTGCACTTAATGAGGCCGATAAATTACTTTTAGAACTTGGATCTCGATATCCGATATCCGATGAAAATTACAAAAATCTTACGGTAATACGATATTTCCTCGAAATGATAAGAATAACAATACGCACGAATTATTTTTCATGTTTCAGAAACGTCGCTTTTTATTCTTCGACGAGATCTTGAAAGCTTTGGTAAGTAAGAAAAATCAATTGAACTACGTAGGATTAAGAGTCCTGTATCGTAACAACATTATGCGAATAAAGTGATTACGCGGTTAGATGAATAATATTTAAATGCTCTTTTAACTTAATTCTAATTGGATTGTTAAATTTATCGAAGAGGGAATGCGCGAACTAAGGAGAAGAATGGCTGTATTGTAGATGCGATTGTAGAATGGAATTCAAAAAAGCTCCAATAGCTAGGAGTCGAATAGAATAGAGCTCATTATAATCTATGATAACGATCGAGCCTTGTAAAGATTATAAGAGAAAGATCATAATGACACAATTATATCATTTTTATTTAATTAAAGTTCATGTACAAGAGTTGTTGGTCATAAAATGTCGTCAATTTAAGAGATTTTTATTTACATTATGGGCAAAGAAATTTTCAAAGATTTTGCATTACTTTTTTTTTCATATTTTTTTATATTTTGTTTTTATTTGAACCAATATACATTTGCAATGCGATAACAATTTTTTCGATTCTGTATGAAAACAGTGAAAACAGTGCCCCCGCGTTATTGGGAGCAGCAATTTAGCCATAAATTTGATAATCTTGTATCGATCGATTGGCAAAATAATGAAAAGTGGTAGTAATGTATATTTAGATCCTTGTACCGAGAGGGTTCATTGCCAATAATCCAACTATCAACTATATGAAATAAACAAGACTGCTTGGATATGTATAAATATAGTTTATAATTTCCATTGAAGCGTGTAATTTACATGAGACAGAAATTCATCGCATTAAATAAGGAAATATAATCATTGGATTATTAAGCGTGGCAAGCCATATTATAGAATTAGAAGGAAAAAAGAAAGAAAGAAGTAGAAATGAAAGAAGATGAAGTTAGTGAGACAAAGACACGGAGAAAGAGAAAAAGGGATGAAAAAAAAAGTCACGATAATAAAAGCTACGTAAGATTACGATAAAATCCTCTAAGCTCGACTCGCCTGTTGCATCGCCGCATCGCGTCATCAAATTACAAGTATCCCTCCTTGTCGTCCTCCTCCTCCTCCAATTGCCGTCATTGTACGAAGCAAACGTCGTCGCAAGTAATAATAATACTGTGGGCATTGACGGAGTGCCAACATCTGACCGCCCGGTCTTCCTCATTGCCTGTTGCTCCAGGGAATGGAGCAAAAAAAGCCAAATAAATGCGAAGAAAACGGCGCTCGAGGTGGCTGTAGTCGTGGACGAAATAAATAATTTACAAGAGAGCTCGGATATTGTAATACAAACGTTCCGTGATAATTTCCAAAGACATTGCGTGTCGCGTTTAATTGTTGAATTTTTGCTCTCATCGTGTGACACATTGCGATCGATGCCCAGTGGAATTGCAAAATCATTGATTTGCTTAATACATTAATGGGAGAATAATGTAAATGACTTTCTGATTATGCAAGCATTAACTTCATTGCTGTTATTCGATGAATACGTAATTAATTCTGCATCAACATATGTTAAATAAACATTTTTACAAATTCTCTGATATTAAAAATACTTTGCATTTAAAATATTAACGGATGAACAAGATAATATGAAAAAAAAAAAGAAAAGAAAAAAAAAAAAGAAGATCGTTGCATATATCTCTTACACATTATAAATGATGATTATTCACATTTTGTGTTTTTATTTCACTTTAATCGAGGGTTTGTTGCGAAAATTTGATAGTCTGATACGGCAGTAAAGGGAAAAAGATAAAACACTGCCACTTTTGATGAAAGTTTTCGCAACTCAAAGTGAAAGTAAACAGAAAGAATGCTTTCCTCTTGGGATGCATTGGCGGTTTAGCGATGCTCCATATAATACCTCCAACGTGTCACATCCGAGTGGAAATTTCACCACGTATTCTCTTCCACTTAGTAATTACGAGGAATGTCCTGCAATAATTGTTGTAGAACATCCCTGGTGTAAACTATCAACTCAATCTGAGAATTCTACTTTCCTTTCGCTAAATTTAGTCTTTGTTGTTGTTGTTGTTGTTGTTGTTGTTGTTGTTGTTGTTGTTGTTATTGTGAATAAAAAATTCTCAAATGTTTTCAACGCTTTAATTAACTCTTTAGAGGATTAAAATACACTTTATGTAATTCGAGTCCTTGGTAAAGAGTACTAAGATATTATAACGATAGTTGATACTAATGAAGATACAAATTAATCTCGGCTATACGAATTTTAATCTCAAAGAAATTCAGAATATCGATTGAATTAAAGACCTCGGCTCCAACAGATACGAGCATTACCTCCGCCATCCACTCCTATTTACGACATGAGTCTTAGGTGTCCTCTTCCAATCTACTAATCCATCGAAAAATCCATCGCACGACGCAACCATACACGACATATCAATTACCCGTCGATTACACTTCGATACTTCAAGGCATAAAAATGGCTTAATGTTATTCGTGCGAGAAGCGTAGGTGAATAGGGGAAGAAAGTCCTGGTGCGAGATAAAATGCCGCGAAATCCTCGAGAAATCTCCAGCACCGCATCGTCTCTCGTGAAAATCTACAAACCTATAAGCGAAATGTCATACGACAGAGATGATTTGACGCGGGAGAAAGCCCGGAAAAAAAGAGGAGGCAGAAGCTTTTTAAGGCGCGCAACAGTTGGCCGCAATAATGATTTCCTTACTGTCGTGACCCCCACTCCCTAGTGTACATCCACTCGCCAAGGAAAACAGCTTCCCCGCAAGGAATTGCACGCCCGTCCCGATCAATACTCACCTGAGCTGCGCCACCAGGATGTTGGGGCTCTGCGCGGTCGACATCCCCGATTTTTCGAAACGGGTTGCTCGTCGGGCGCTCGCCGATCGGCTAATGCGCTTCCATCGATTCTCCCCTTCACCTGCACGACAATATCGGTCAATTGTTCTCATAATTAGCTTTACTTGCGAGAATTATTGGGCTGTCGTTTCGTCCATACCGCCGCATTTGGCAACAGGTTGACTTGAAACTGAAATTACAACTCGGGAGATAATTAATTATACGGGCAATTGTCGGCTGTCATTATATTCAGATGGTTTGATTTTCACACAGTAAAAATTATTTTCATCTCTCGCGCGCGTGTGTGTGTGTGTGTGCGTGTGTGTGTGCGTGCGTGTATACAAGTGTATACGTATACCTGTGCGTGTATTTAATCATCTTGATAAAATACGTTGTAATTGTCTTTAGGATATTTTAGGTAATTAATAAAAATCAGGATGATTATACTTGTGGAAAAGTAAAATATTTATTTATAATTATAAAATAAATCTTCGCGTATTGTGAATAACTACATATATATATATATATATATATATATATATATATATATATATTATTAATAAGATAATTGGAAATTAATCCGTCAAAAGTTTTAATTGAATGTTCATTTCGAACACACACGCGCACACACGCGCACACACGCGCGGATCAACCAAAAACGTATTGTGCTGATAAGAGTTTGCAAATTAAACTTCGTGCAGATAACTGTCATTTGCTTGAATAAAAAGATACATCGATAAATTCAAAGACTACTTAGTATATTATTATTAAAAAAAAAAAAAAAAAAAGATGACATAATACCATGAAATATTAATGAATCAAAAATAATCAACATATATTAATATTTCAATTTTTAAAGTTAATTCGAGAATATTTTTAGTGATTAATGATAAATCTGCAGTTACTATTGTAAATAGTAGTATATTATTATTAAAAAAAAATAAAACAAAAGATGACATAATACCATGAAATATTAATGAATCAAAAATAATCAACATATATTAATATTTCAATTTTTAAAGTTAATTCGAGAATATTTTTAGTGATTAATGATAAATCTGCAGTTACTATTGTAAATAGTGAGAAAAAAAAAATTTTTTCTAATGCGTAAAGACAAACTTTAGTTATTTGCATTATGATTTATGATTTCATTTCTGAACAAATGTGGCCACATAATGATACTGATTTCATAATACAACCTATTGACATAGCAAATAAAACTTTTAACGTAAATTTAAATAACTTTCACTATCCACTCTTGTCATTAAAATTTTATTCTCTCAATTTGTACTATTTGATACATAAATTTGTGCATCAATTACAAAATCCTCTTACGAATGTCTTATTTCTCACTAATTTCTTATTATTCAATCAATGCGACTTTTTATTATGACAAACTCTGATATAATTAACAAACTATAGACGATGATGTATCTGTGCATTATATTCTCTACGAATTAAATCATTAAAAAATTTATAAAAAAAAAATTTTTAATCAACAGTAATGCTATTTATAGAAAATATAATAGTTTTGTTTTCTAAATATATGCATCATTATCTCATTAATATTCACCAAGCTTTTATTATATTGTTAACTAAAATTTTAATTGCCAAATATAAGCGAATTATATAATACGTAAGTTCGCAAACTCGTAGAGTAAGCTTATCCGTAAGTCTTTTCATTGTAGGTTCTAATTACCCTCCAAACTTTGACTATAATTAGCATTCACTGTGGTTTATCGTTAAAAAAAAAAAAAAATTATTGTTTAGTTTCACTGACAATGAGAATAAATAAACGCGATTCTTTTTAATTATTAAAAACTGTTATACGCAAACGCAATGATGCATCAATAATATGACTATTATGTCAGAATATACTCGGAGTAACAAAATTAACAATAAACATAAAAGTCAATTGTTGTTATATAAGGTAACTTTTATATTTTAACATTTAGCCTCAACTGTTCGTAGCAGATTAACGAGTGTGAGATTAATTGAGCGTACATGAATATCGCAAGAAGTAGAAAAATGTACGTTAAGGTTCGCAGGAAAAAAACGAGCGTCCGACCGAGCCCTTACCACATTTTGTGTCTCAAGAACTTTTATTCGCGTTTCTATTTAAATTAAAGGTCTTTTAGTGCTTCCATTGATTGTGAAGGCTTCAGAGATATTTCCCCGGGGAATAGAAATCCCCCTTTGACCTGGAACTCGAACTTTCTTTCGGCATCGGACCAACGCCGAGTTCGAATGTGCCGAGGTAAATAGGGCGCAGTGGAATCTTCAACCTTACGTCGACTCGGCGGCTGCGCATCGTATCATGTATGAAGCGCCACAAACGTGCAGCTCAAGCCACCCCCGCAAATTATCAACTCGTGATTTCGAACGCGCGACGAGTTCAACATCCTCGACGGCAAGGCAACGTAATCTTTCGTCCTGCGCACAGACCGCGCTCGTACAAGTCATTAAGGCTAACTCTGCATGGCCTCCACTTTCAAAGGATCCACTTGACGAAACGAGGTAGGGGACTTGCATTGATAATGATCAATTTGTCTCTGTACGCAGGCGAGCTGGGCTTTACCATCGCCATGCCAATGTAATTGCATATTTTCATTTTGAAATACGAGCAGCTGCTGCCGAGTTATCGTTTCTTTGCAACACCGGCGACACTCAATTGTAATGGAAATACACGATTTATCATACAACTCGATGGATTAGGGACTTTTTATTTTTTTAAGAGAATGACATATCATATTACTGAAACGCGTTTACTGACCTACTCGGTCAATGTTTTTCTTGCAAAAACTAAAGTTTTTGTTGACATTTAAGATGGTTAAAACACATTTTTACAATTTCGTTATTAATCGAAATCATAAAAGCATACGGGCATTCTTCACAAGTCTAACGGTATACAATAAATCAACTTGCTCTAAAAATAAATCTTTGATAATATTTTCATGGTATGCTTCAAATAGAATCCAAATAACTATAAATCACTGA
This sequence comes from Ceratosolen solmsi marchali, assembly GCF_000503995.2. NCBI lineage: Eukaryota > Metazoa > Arthropoda > Insecta > Hymenoptera > Agaonidae > Ceratosolen > Ceratosolen solmsi. The sequence continues at coordinate 5,275,529 of NW_011948425.1, read as the reverse complement.
ATATAAATACACAGAACACGAGTAATTTATTATATTCGTTTAGTTTTAAACGTACAGTCGTATATGTAAAATTAACGTGTTCCGTAAAATATAAGATTCCCATTATCTTCATATGGATTTTAAAATTTCAAGAAATTGTATTAGAAGTTGAATGAGACATAAAACAATAGGCTAAACTATAATAATACTTATACTAAATATGTCATTATGTTTAAAAAAAAAAAAAAATTTCCGAATTCAAATTAGTTTTAAATAATTTATAAAAAATATTTATAAATATCTAAAGGAGCGTACTGTAAATAAATGTAATTATTAAAGTGCTTATGCATATAAAAGAAAGTGAAATATACGTGATATATACATTTGGTTAAGCTATGCATATGTATTGCATGTATTTCTAAAAAGGAATGTGCGTGAAAATTGGGTCAAGGCCGTCTGGGAAAAGACTTTTCATGTAATAAAAATAAAAACTATTAGATAAAGAAAGGGAAAAATTTTCATTATATGGGTCAAATATTTTTAATGAGACAGACAGAGAGAGAGAGAGAGAGAGAGAGAGAGAGAGAGAGAGAGAGAGAATCAAGAAGGCATAAAGAGGCAGATATCTATTTCTATAATATAATATAATAATGTTTTTCATTTCGTAGATAAATCCTTATCTGAAATTTAATTTAATTTGGTTAATTTCATCTTTTTTTTGCTTCAAACATTAATTAAACTAATGTGTTACTATCATTTTTATATTACTTATTATTTATTATAACAAAAAATATAAGTTAATATGACCTCCTATCATTCATAGATTAAAATTATTTTTAATTTTAATTTTTATTTACATAATCTTTCCTTAACGAAACAAAGATGTTAAAAAAAATGTAATCTAATATATTTACAAATTAGATTTTAATACAAGGAATTTTAATATTTTTAAATTATAGACTTCTTTACAATTTATATATTCTACAATGTACAATTTAAAGGAATGCAATTATTTGGAAAAATTATATCATTTGCATACACACAAACACACACACACACACACATGTATATATATATATATATATATATATATATAATTAAATATTTTACAAATAATTAAATTCAGCTAAATGATAAATGTTGTACATGTATCAGAATAAATAATATAAATAGATCAACAAAATATTTAATTACGTAATATATGATTTACTTGAATGATACACAATTCATATTTTATTATAATTTACCATGGAAAAAATAATAATATTTAAATGTTTAAAAAATAATATTGTTCACTTTATTGGTTTCAATTTCCAACCATATTATGTTATAATATTGCCACTAATAAATAACAATATTTTGATTAACTTTCAACATTATTTGATAATTTTACTTTGTCATTTATTTGTTATTCTTTCTGCTTATTTTTCCCTGCACACAGATGTTAAAAATTCATTAAAAAAAAAAAAAAAAAAAAAAAAAAAGACACACCTACATTTTTAT
>NW_011948425.1:5252110-5274037 GCF_000503995.2 Ceratosolen solmsi marchali | reverse complement strand
TCTCTCTCTCTCTCTCTCTCTCTCTCTCTCTCTCTCTCTCTCTCTCTCTTTCTCTCTGATTACTTATAGAAACAAAAACAACTTTTACAATCTGTACTTTTATCTGATCATATTGGAATGTACTTTACATTTAGAAGAAAAAAAAGGAATTTATTTATATGCTATCCTATTATGTTTTGAATATGCTGCAAATATATAAAATCAAACGGCATACTCAAAAAGCTTCCAACGTCATTACCGACAAAATTCTTTATTAAAAGAATAAAAACACCAATTTGATAATGTAAAATATATTTTTTTGATATTATCATTTGAGTGAATTGATGAAGATATATCAAAAATCTATTTGAAAGAACTACGTCATATTATAGGTAATAATGTATACAAATAGCAATTCACTTATATTAATAATATTGTTGAAAGAAATAGAACAATTTGTGCATTAAAAATATTATCGGATTATCTTCCTTTAAAATTATTTTATATTTTTAGCAATTTTATGTTTAAATATAATTTTTTTTGTTTCTATTACTAAGATTCTTTCTATGGATACATCAATTGCTAATTACAAACAATGATCCATAAACTTTCACGAAAATATTTCGGCAAAATAAAGACAATTTGCTTATAAATTTAGAATTTATTATTTATAAATAATAAAAATTTCAAAAACACCTTAAGACAAATAATTATATATGGCATGTATCATAATTGTGAATTAATAATCATAAATTGTGGGTAATTGATAATTTATAAAAATGGAAAATTCAAGTTATAAAAGATGTAGGGTGAAAATTTTTTAAATATGGTCAGAATAAAAATGTCAATAACAAAAATAATTAAAATTAAACTTCACTAAAATCTTCGTCAATATTTCAAATATTTTATCATAACTTCTCTCTATTTAAATTTCATACAGTTTTAGCTTGTTAACATTCTTACAGCATAACGAGTTTGTTAAACTCGATTTTGGGACGAATGAGTAATTGCTTTGCGAAGCGATGAACAAATGAGATTAGATACGTGTAAGTGATGTTAATGGCTGTTAAAATGTCTCCAATATAAATGAAAGCATTTATGTATTCCATCACAGAATATATTTAAGAATTAGATTATTGATAAACAGACGTTGAACTAATTAATTTGCTTAATAACATCGATTTCTTGTTTCAACTGAAAAGTTTATTGTTATTTATCAACTTATATTTTTATGATACCACTAAACATTTACATTAACATTTAATCTCGTGCTTTCGTTTCATATTTCAATAAATCTTTTGAAACTTTATTATTTATTGAATACAATATTGTAAACTGTATGAATAAATGTTCACAATACTTTACATTTATTTCGACTCAATGGTCAGATATAGATATATTTAACATTATTTATTGGATATAAATTATATTTCATAAAACAATAGAATTTAAATTTGTATTATATAAACTATCCGCTTGAGAAATGTAATTTTCATAATTGCACTATTATTGCGCGAATATGTGAAAAAAAAAACTTGATTTAATGATAATACCATCGATACGAACAAATATTTAATGAAAAAATTACATATTCTTCATGTAACTATCAATTGTAAATTTTGTAAAGGATTTACAGATAATTCTATGCAGTCTGTAGCAGTAACCAACAAAACGAACTTAAAGCTAAAATCGATAAAAGTTTCTCTGCATATCTATCTGAGCGGGTGAAACTGACAGAGATAGCGATAAAAAAAAAACAAAAAGCCCAGCGGCTCTAACGTTCATCATTCATTTTTGCCTACCTACCAGTCCCTATCCATAATCGTCTGGATACCTTTAAATCTGGAGCACTCAAATTATAAAAAGTTTCTTGATTTCAAAAAGCAAATTCTGCTGCAAATTCGAGATAGTAGGAGAGAGAAGCACAATGTCAAAAGACAATCTTATTGAATAAAGTCGAGGTAACTAAATACAAAACCCCTAACGCACATTGGAATTCATACTCCTAAATAATTCTTTTAGTTCGTTACAAAAACGAGTGACTCTTACCAAAAACAAATCTGAAAATAACTGTAAAAAACGTCAATAATTGTACGATCATAATACTTAATTTATTACTTTATTGCATCTAATATTTTACCACATATTCTTATAAATTAAATAAAATATACGAAATCAATTTTTTACCTCAATTTTTGGCTACAAATTACAATCATATTTATTTCGAAAATATTTTTAATACGTCTAAATAATTTCCTATATAACCGCACACAATAAAATATCTAAATATAGATACTTTTTAATGCCTATTAAATTAATGTATTGATTATGTTGAAATAATTGTAAGGCATATTCTAGTAAACATTTTATTTGTACTAATGAAGATTCGTAAAAATAATGATAATTAACAATTGTAAAAACTATGATTAATAATCATTAATATAGATTTTTTTTATAAATTTATATTGTAATTAAAATTATAGTTAAAATGTAAAATCTTTACATAATTGAGAATATAATGTCATATATAAATTTTCTCATGCATATTATAGTTTTTAGCATAATTCATAATATAAATGATAATTAATGTACATATAATTAATATATAAAAAGAATTTTAATTTTGAATCACGTTTTTCATATATATATATATACACACACACACACACACACACACACACACACACACACACACACACACACATAATGGAAAATTGTATATGAATTATTTAGATAATAATCTTGTACATAATATTTATATTTTACATAATTGGAATAACGTGATTCAAAATTCAAATTAATACTCAGAGGATATAGTTAATGAATTAAATTTGTATACTCGTGCAAAGGAACAAAATATTATATTTTAATTTTAATAAAATAAAATTATGACTTTGGTTTTGTTTATGATTTTTCAATATTCGATTATTTCATTCCTACTTTTATTTTATTTATTGTATTTTACGTGTGGATTTCAGTAACTCCCCAAACAGGCATTAAAACATCGAATAGGTAGAGTAATTGTGTAGTCGATTTGAATTTCATTTATTCTAAGTAAAATTTTATATACAATCCTTATGCTAACAAAGCTAGTTGAATGAGTATTATTTTACAAACTACGCTTTTAAATTATAAATAAAATAGTTCATAAAGAGAAATAATAAATCTAACAGTATATCGTACTTAAGAGCGTTTATTTTAATTTCAATCTATGAAATTAGTTTATACAAAATTCAATAATGGAGGGTAGTAATAAATAATATTTAATGCCTTACTTATTTTTTTTATCCTTTTTGTAAAATTTTGTAAAATATAAAAATTGTCTTTCATAATATCATAATAATCTCATTGAGTTCTTAACTCGAAGAATTACTTCGACTAGAAATATAAAATAATGTTACGTAAAAGTCTTGATATTCATTGAACTTCTAAGGCAAAGGATTCTTGTTTCCATAATCATTAGAAAAATATTTAATCGCTTCACTAAAGAATTATTCAAATTGTACTTTTCCTTTATGCTCGAACCTATTGAAATTACAGATACCGAGTGATCTCGACTTTATATATTTTGCAAAATATCAGCGTAGGAGTTGTCATTCGTTTGCAAAGTCAATGGGGAAAAATACGTAAACACGTACATATATCTCGGCAAATCTATGCAACTTTTCCTGCGAAATTCCGTTGTCTTGTCACTAAGTTATTTTACCAAACCCATTATCAGGATTAAACGATTTTTGTCAAAGTTAGTGTTAAAAAACAACAGTCCCACATTTCGATCAATATTTCAATAAAGATAATTGAAAGTTATTGCGAATACTCTTAAACCTCACAAAGCTTCCAATGAAATTCCATATATTATATTAGTAAATAATTTATTAACTAAAAAAGTAAATAATATAATAATGACGTGCCTCAATTTTACTTCACTTTATATTCTCAATTACAATATATTATTATAAATTATTTCTACAGGTTAATTTTTCCACTTATTCATTTGTATTTCTTGAGACATACCTATATACTTTCATAAAAGCTTTTCTTTGCTTTTTACTTATATATCAGTGACAGTGTGAAGATATATCATTAGCGTCAACACCAAAGCTATTTATTAAAATATTTATTTTCCGTGGAAAATACAATTAATATAAGTGATGATAGTAAATCTGTAAATTATTTGAATTATTTTTATTATTCTCTACTTTCTACATTTCATTCATCATTACCATTCATTTTTACATTTTGATTAGATTTACCCAACTCCGCGAAAAAAGAAGAAAACAATCATTTATATTTCATGTATATGCACGTAAGTATCGATTCAACTGACAAAGAACGCTTTAAGAATTATGTCATACGTTCAAAAGTACGTGATTTAATTATATCCATATTTCGATAATTTTTTTTTGTCATTTGAAAAATCTCCATGGAAAATTCATGATAGTTTTCGCATCATGATAATTATAATTTATTATGATACATTGACTTTTCTTCAATACTAGCATATCTTCACTAATTCATTACATACATAGTATTATATATATATATATATATATATATATATATAACGATTCTTTAAATTATTTATTAAATGTAAATTTGGATTTGTAAAACTGTTAATGGTAATACTAAAAATATTGAATATCAAATAATTGGCAACGTTAACTGTTTCGTAACATAAATAATGTAATAATATTATTTTCAAATTTTTCGTATGTGAATATTCAAGTATTTTCAATGCTAATTCAAATAAAAACATATTTCATTTAAGCTTGACTAAAAATTTTATTCTCTTTATACATTATATATATTCATACAATTTATCCGTTACTTCAATCTATAAAGTTCAATAGTACATGACATTTTATCAAATCAACTAGCAAACACCCTTATTACTGGAATTTTGAATGTCTCGTTGTTCATTCTACTGAAGTTATCTATAAACTCTATCTGTAAAAAAAATTAACTCTATAAAATGCTATTATTAAATATTAAAAAAAAAAAATTTTTTCCATTTAATTATTAAATAATCGATTGTAGTGATGTAAATAATTAAGAAGTTATTACAACAAATATATAGTGTATGTTTCACATTATATTGCATATATTTGATAATTTAATTTTAATTTGACACGTAATAACAAATAAATTTCGTGGTTTCGAAATTCATTAAAGAAATTTCTCATTTTTAATATACATTTGAATAGAATTTAAATTTTGATATCTCATATATAGGACCAAATAAATTTCGTACGGTAATAGTTTATATAATATTTAAACTGTAAAAGTATTAAAAAGAAAAAAGGAAATTACGATTTTCGAAACGAAATTTAATAAATTTAATGGCGTAAAGCAATTATTTTTACAGATAGATTATCGTGGATCATTATGTATTAAAGAATCAAAATTTACGCTATTATAAAGCTATTGACATTTTGTAAAATATGAGAAATTTCATTAAAAATACAATGAAGAACAGAATAAAATAAATTCTAAAAAACGATAGAAAAATAATCTCCATTAATTAATTATAACCACAAATGTTGAAATATAATGTACGAATTTTTTTCAGTAAACCACTGGATAATTTCTTTATATAAAATAGACGGACAATGCGTGTGTACAATTCAAATATATAAATAAATGTTACCATTTTAGCACATCTTATAAGTAATTTAATATAAAATAAAAACAGATAAAACATAAAGCATTAATAAGTGAAGAAAATAAAACTTAAGTTGTAGCTAATTAATATGTAAAAAAAATTAAATAACTTATTTACGATTCAAAGTACTTTCAAGCATAGAAAATAATGATAACAATAATTAAGCGTTAAAACATAATTATTCATATGTATATGTACAATTTATATTTCAAATTTTTCTTATAATTTATAAAATGATTTTAATTTTTAAACAGGATAAACTTATGTTAAATATTATTTTTAGTTTCAACTAAATAATTAGTTAAAAGTAACATAATAATTCAGATATTCAAAAATATTAAATTAAATTGACTCAAAGAAATAATAATAAAAAAAAAAAAACATATATTCTAAAAATTATTTACAACATGAATGAAGTTTTTCTATTTTAAAATACGTAAAATATACGTCATTATTCAATAATATAGACATAGGAGTCTCAAATAAAAATTTTTTCTCTTTTGGATAAAAAAAAAAAGTAAATGATTATTCTGATTTACAGGTGAATGATTGAAAAATTTACTTTCGATCAACAACAACAACAAATCCTGGTTTTTATCCATAATTTTTATAAATTTCGAAAATTTTAACATAGTACGAAGAATTCTAATATAATGCAGATACTGAAATAGACAATGCCATAGTCAATTTAAAACTTTTAGAATATTTATGTATGCAGTTATACATATAATTTATTTAAGCGATCGTAGTATCAGGTAAAACGAAATACCTACCGCTTGCTTATGATTTTGTTATAATTAAGTTATAAAGAAAATTTTTTCCGCCATAACTACTATATACGTCCCTTAAACCTATAAAAGAAATTCGTCTGCCAATTAATCAGATAAAAGCTATGAAAGCACTTGCAGCTTTTAATCGAATAATCGCTTCGCTGCTCTGATACAATAAGATGTATAGGCCCTCCTACTCTCGCCCTCTCCCTATTTCCAAAACATTACACATATAGGATAGACGTATTCCAGACTCTTTTCCATAGATGCACTGGGCAAACTATTATTACGTAAAGGCTTTTTACGACGTACTTGGATGTCCACGTTGCTTGTACCCCTACACTTCCAGGAATTTCACTATCGATTTTCAGAATGAGAACGTACCATTTTCTCAGCCAGGTGTGTTATTTTCTCTGACGTGTCATTTCTTTGCCTTCTTTTATTATACTTTTCCACGGATTTGTGGCTCAGGAAGCACTGTTAATGCCTTTACTGTTACTTGCCATAGTTTTATCACGCTCGATTGTTATATTCGTCAACGCTGGCATTAAGGAAAAGGTCTTTCAATTTAAAAAATTGTAAGTATAATACGAGTGAATGCGTTACCTAATTTTACGTAATACATTGCCAGTAATCCAACATGATTTTATGAAATTTACAAAAATTTTCAGCCTCGTTATGTTAATATTTTTTAGTTGTTAATATAAGAATGAAAATATTTTCTAGATGGCAAAATATTTTCAATGTAACGTTTCGCTTGTTACATAAAGCCAGTCGTCTCTATTCAACTTGTTAAACATTTATTAGTGCAGTCAAAAGTAGATGGAGTTAAACTAAAAATAAAATAAAGCATTAAAACTACTATAATATTTTTTAATAAAATTCTCCATTCTGTAGAAATTTTTAATAAAACATTTTATTGAGAAAGTATAAATTTAAAAATGGCGATAAGAATCGGCATTAAATATTTCACTTTAAAGTCTCGATTTTTATGTTAATAAGCTTTTGATGACATTCACGAGCCCGCAGAAAACATCACGAAGTCAGAAAAAGAAAATGAAATGGCTAATCGAACGATAGGACGATAAAATAATATTATACTTTGACCAAGGCTTCGCGACTCATTTACATAGGCCATTGAGAATGATAAATTAAAATAAACTTTATCTCGGCAGCATCCCCTTCCTATCGCTTTAGCCTGATCGCGTGTCCGAATAAGACGCGGCGAACGGCAAATTCAGAATATCCAACACATGTGCGGAATGAGATCGAGGCAACTGAACGCGCGCATGACGCCTTGTGCAACATGTTGAGTTGTGTTTAATATACGACAGGACAAGTGGTTATACACCTGCTTCGCACCTACAGCACTAAACTCATGCCAATGGCTCAAGATAAACTTCCGTGTCTTACCAGAATGGCAGTCTTCTCCTTTCTCAACTGCGCGAAAAGGAGAGAATCGTCTACGTACTTGTCTCCTTCTCGTACGTTTCATTACTTGGATAAATCGAGCGACTTGGATTATTGTCAGTTTGAAAGATTTAGAATAAAGACAGATGAACGAATATCGAAAGTCTTCGGAAGAAAATATATGAGCCGGAATTCCCAATACAAATGATGATCGATCTACCGCTCCGTAAAGTTTCATTGCTTCGATAATGCTTATTGTACAAACAGATTCGAAAAATTATTCAAATACTTTGTACATTTCTATAAGCGAGGAAAGTTTTACAACTTTAATATTGAAATCCTGAATTCCTAATGAGATAAAATTTACAAAAAAACTTGGCCTAGTATAATTACCTAAAATTGCAACATAATTTAATAAAGCGTTAATATAAACGAACAGGCACAGAGAGAGAGAGAGAGAGAGAGAGAGATAAATAAAATTTGTTTATGAACTAATGCGTTTACTATTTAAATTTCATAATGAGTAAAATATAAACTTTTGCAAAAAGCAACGATAACAAATTCAGAGTGTTTAATTGTTTGACAGAAATTTTATTTTTATTTCCAATCACTTTCAATTAATTTATTTTAATGATTAAAATATCTGCTCATATTAATAATACAATATACTAGTGCATTAATTACAATATTACTGTAAATTGAAGATAATTTCACGAACGCGATTCAGAATTTTATATAAATAAACGTATTTTCAATTAAAAAAAAATTAACCACAATAGATAAAAAGATATGACAATAATAAAGTGAAATACAATAGAGGAGGAACAGAAGGCAGAGTGAGGAACAGAAGATAATAAAGAAATAAAAATGTTTCGTAGTAGCAATTTATGAATAAAAATAATGTAAATATTGAATGATAGGAAAAGTGAGGAAGGTAAAGGTTAAGTGAACATATAAAATATCATTCGCAATTATCATGTTGAGATGCCATCTACGAGGGGCAATGTCATATGTTAGTAATTATTATTATGCAAATGAAAAGTTTTTTTTGATTAAAGTATAAAATAATTAAAATATATTATGTATAAAAGAAATAAAATTTTTTCTCTTTCGAATAAAAAACAACATTAGTATTTAAATAAGATTAAAAGTTAAAGTTACGTAATTTTCGCTAAAAGTTTTAAAATATATTTCAAATTCAAATAAAAACAAATGTTATATTAAATAACATAATTATTTTATCGCAATGTATTACCTTTTTTTTTTTTTTTTTTTTTTTTTTTTTTTTTTTTTTTATTAAACTCTGCTAAAGTAAATAATATTTTATTATCGCAGTTATGATTATATCGACAAAACTTTAAATGAGCTCGCTTGTGTTTAATATATATATATATATATATATATTGGTAAAATATCTCGTTACTCTAAACAAATTTTTATTATATATTAAATATTAACATAGAAGATGAAAAAAATTCTATTTTCACATATTCTATATAAAGGTGATAAAATAAATGTATATAAATATTCCAATGCTACAATTACAAATTAAAGTCTTCGGTCGTCAATATGTCATAACATCAAAACTTCGAGTAGTAATTAAGAAATCGATCTCTGCACCGTGGAAAGTACGCCAGAAGATCCGATAGTACCATAAACATTTTCACTCAGACTCAATAATCGTGCAGTAATGAAAAATGCACTTTCTTGTATATATCACGCACACAGCGTCTACTCCAAAAATTCAATCTAATGCTTCGAGAATCGAAGAGCAGCTCCATTTAAAACTCCATTTATATATTGAAAGATAAGTGAGGAGATGAGGGGGAGGAGAGGTGGGGGAGGTCCCGCATTGGTATGAAAATGGAATTTCACAATACCGGTGGGAACTTGTTTTTAAAGATCTAGATAATCAAATTGGAACGACCTTTGGTTTAACAACCCAACATTAGTAATCTAATGTACTGACATGCCACGATTATGCAATTGTACGCAATGCTGCATTGTAATTTTCATTCGTTTAGGAAATAGTTTATTAAATACTGTATTGCTAATTAATCGTGATGACTCACGGGGCTGTAAACGTCGTTGGATTATTTTCCGACTAATTCGTCATTTTGCTCGCAAGCACTTTAATAAAAATATTACACAAACGGTACTTTTTTTTTCAAATAGCTTTATAATAGATTTAGTAAGACATTATTAGGTAAACTGATTCTACTTGTAAAAGAGTTATTTGAAATTGTTAAAATAATTGTTAATTCGGATAAATTATTCTTTCATAAATGATAGGTTTATAATTTACCTAACTGAATATTATAAAATATTATATAGATTAAAGGGTTATAATATGGAAATGTTAATATTATATTCAACATTACTTCATTATGATGTAAATTCTAATTTAAATACAAAAAAAAAATTACATGAAAATTGTTGCCGTATTAAGAACTTGATAACATATTATCATATCGATCGTATACAAATTATTATTCAGCATAATATATAATATAATTGAGAACATAATTGATAATTATAATTTATAATTATTAGAGTAGTATTATAATTTCAAAAAGTCACTTTATTTGCTAAATCGCTATACTTTGAAGAATTACGAGTTATTTTTAAAACCACATATTATTCAAAGGACGATAATTTTAAAATTTTGTTTAAATTCTAACTGCAAAATTGTGTAACAATTATATATCTGTGAGATTTGATATTGGGGAAATTGATGTGAATTCAGAATTGTTATACAAAGTTCCGCGGTACATCTTGATGTTAAGATTTTGCGAAATACCAAACCAATGGTGACAAATTTCAAACGTCTAAAATAAATGAAAAACGAATGTCTACGTAGCAGGTAATAGAATGAAAATGTAGAACCTAGCGGATTAACATATTATAGAAAGGGATATGAAAACAATAATTTTGAAATAAATATCAATCTCTATAAATAACGGAATAACCATCAGAATTCATCCGAAATAGCCGTTTAAATAGGCATTAAAGTACGCGTTCGTTTACCACGGAATTTTGTAATTTTATAGACATACAATAGTTGTACTTTTCTCTTAAAAAGATTAGTATCGTATTCTAGTTCATAAGAAATGTATAACTTTAGTTTATGTACGGTAGAAAAATGAAATATTCGCGTGACATTAAACGCCGAACCGCAGCGACGATGCCCCATCCCATGAACAAAATATCTAAAGTTCATCTGTAGTAAACATCCTGTGTGTGCATAAGGGGCGAGAAACTATTAAAACTATTATTGCGTATAGCAGCGTAGTTAGGTAGCATAATTTTACCGTCCCTCCCTCCCTTTCATTTTCTCTCTTACCCTTATATCCCCACAACTCGATAGCTCCAACGCAATCTATCTCGCTCTCAAGTCTTTTATTTAGCAAATAACTAGGAACGCGACAATACCGTACCATCGAGGCAATTGAAATTATCCCAATAATCGCTCATAGCTGAGCTCAGGATCACATATAGACGATCGATCGAGCTAGAAAATCGTGTAATATCTTTCTTCGTAATATATGCCTCGGAATTTCTGCCAACACTGACATTTTTTTTTTTTTTTTTTTGCACTTTACGTTCTAACAGCGTTGAAGCTGAAACAATAATCGATCGCTATTTATTAAAAATTATGTAAGATGTAAGCTCGTTTACTCGGGATATTTCACAATCCATCGATATTATAAAGTAACTCGTGCAATATTTCATAAAGGATATTTTACTCTATTGCTTATGTGGTTTGCATTTTGCTAAAATTTCTTAGTATTAAGGATTAGAATGTAACGTCATTCCCCAGTTTTCTAAAATCATCGTCATACAGCTAATGAAGCTAATGATAAAATCATCGACAATCTTTCACATTTTCTTTTAAATGAATATCTTTTGATATGTTACCACGTTGAAATATGATTATTTTTTTCCTTGATATGCAAATAAATAAATATCTTGAGTATATTTTACGTTGACATATCGGTACTACACCTGTTTATATTAACATAACAATAAACACGATAATTTTAACGACAACAAAGCACTTACTTTTTATAATCAACATGTACTTTACAAGTTTTATGATAAATATTATCACCGAAAATAAATTCATATTTTATTATAATTTATAGGAGATTATGTGAAATAGCTGAAGTTGTGGCAAGCCAAATAGATTTTATATTGTTTTAATTAGAAAATCTTTATGAACATTAAAATATTTAAGACTGAAATTTGCTTCTTTACGTAAATCTGAATTGTTAAATTGAAAAAAGAAAGTTCATAAATTATTAACAAAATTATATGAAATTATCTTAGTACATTTTCACCATTATATTATAATAATATGGTCGCATACTGTTTGTAATTCAATCAATCCACCCGTGAGTGAAAAACTGATTTATAAATAAAAAAGCTAAAGATTATCGGGTCTTATAAAACTTTTATGCACAGACTAATTATTAAATTTAGATAATTCCTTGAGAAAAAAAAAAAGTAATTATATACGGTTTAATTGATTTAATTTTTTTAAGAATACCGAGAATTTGTTTCTTATAATTATATATTGTGAGCTTATATCATTTTTACTTCCTATTAAATGAGAATTATTAATACCAAGGGTTAACCTAGAAATCTTTTATCTTATCATATTCTCTGAACTTACATGCGCTAATGACTCCATAATAGTTACAACGAACGATATTTGCAATAGTTAATCGGTAAAAAAAAGCGATGAGACATTTGTATAATTCGTGCTTGGATTACTCGATGAGTGATGTGATTCACTTGAGCTTAAAACGTACAGCTGTGAGATAAAATATAACGTCTGACTGACTTGATGAGCGAAGTGATTCAGAAGCGAAGTGTTAGTTTCAAAATAGCTGACCCTATAGAGAATATCGCATGAGAAATAAGACGAATTAAAATCGACACGAAAGTTTATGTCGGCTCTCTTTCTAAATCTAAGAATAAAATCACGCGACCAGCCGAAATAATGACGACAATAAGAGAATGACGATTCTCGTTGTGATATATCATTATCCCATATGTCAATAAAATGAATAGAATGGAATTATAGATAACGGTGTGTTAGAAAAATAGTTACTGTTATAAGTTATTTACTCTATTCTTCATAAACTACATACTAATTCGTAAATTATTGAATCAATATAATAATTCAAATAGTATATTTATAAATTAGCACCTATACAGTACAGAAATATATAGATATCCTATATTGAAATAATTGTAACTCTTGATTATTTTCTTTTTTCTCTGTTCAATTTGAATATCTACGAATGTCGAAATACGCAAATTCAATTTAATCGGGTGGTTATGAGTATAAAGCATGAAGCTTCCGCAAACTTTACACTTCTCATTATCTTTCCGTAAATCCAATTATAATAGTATGATGAGTGAAATAAAAAAAGAATTTGACATCGAGGAAGTCTGTGTAGTTAATCTGCTTGGTATATGATTTTTCTCATATTAATAATACTATAAAATAAAATAAAGAGGTGGAATGAACTGGAAGGAATTCCAGAATATTCATTTCATCGTGTTGGTGGAAAAGAAAAGAAATGTCGATGCTCTGAGAAGTAAAAGGACCGAAGCAAAAGGGAAAAATAATAGCCAAGAAAAGGGGATGATAGCATCGACACTCGAATCTCTCCAACATGAAAGATTAATGCTGTGTAATCGGTTTTCTATCTATTTCCACTTCACGACTTTCTTTTTTCTTTACATTTTTTTTTCACGATACCTACATGTATATACCCTTTACTTTTATTTTAATAATTGTTTCTTTACATTCTGTATAGAAAAATTGTAAGACATTGTCATTATGAAAAGAATCATCGAATGTTTATTTTTTGTGCTCTTTTTCTTTTTTTTCTTTAATTTTTAGTGAAAAATCCAAGTTATATGTATAAAATAAAATGAAATAATGACATATTTAATAAATATATTACGTTAATTGATTTGTTAATCAACTATAATAATTATATAATATAGTAACGTCGGGATCACATTAAAGATTAATTTGATTTTATTTATTAAATATAGCGAAACCTGGATATTGAAAAATAACTTAATGAAAAAATTGAGTTACTTTGTATTCTTAATAATATTATTTTTATTTTTTTCGCAACATTTCAAAATACTTATTTATTTTCATGATATTATACATTATTATATTAGACTCTCTCTCTCTCTCTCTCTCTCTCTCTCTCTCTCTTTCTCTCTGAACTAAAAGATATTCTCAATCAGGAATTATAAAAATGAGTTAAACTGAAATAATGGAAGCGACGAGACAGTCGCCTTTATGTTTGTTGTCTTCGCCACACAATGTGTGGTAAAAAGAGACAGAGACACCGGCAATTGACGAACGGTATCTGACATTTTCTGTACACCTCGTTCTCCTACGTATTGAGAAAAAGAGACAACATAAGTCGCACTGCCTGTTATCCATTTGTATCGACCCATAGGAGATAAGAAAGATGC
The DNA here is from genome assembly GCF_000503995.2 of Ceratosolen solmsi marchali. NCBI lineage: Eukaryota > Metazoa > Arthropoda > Insecta > Hymenoptera > Agaonidae > Ceratosolen > Ceratosolen solmsi. The sequence continues at coordinate 5,259,703 of NW_011948425.1, read as the reverse complement.
GATGGTCTTGGCGAAACTCGAGAAGTACTATCGCGTCACCTTGTTGTTTCATTATTTATTCAATGAATTGTAATTAAAAATTATCATAGCGTTAATTTCGTAAGAGTAAATAAAACGTTAACGGTATCGTATTGGTAACAATATCAAATAAATTTGTTGTTAAATCTATCATTAGATAAACCCCTTTTTTTCCTAAATGAAATTTCGAAGAAAATTATTAACGTATTATAAACATTATGGTTTATTTGAAATTCTGTAGATGATTTATTGCTATTTTATTGAAATAAACTTGATACTTATAATTATTAATATTTCAGTGACTTCCGCTTAAATATCTTCAATAACTTTTAAGAAATTGAGCTTTGAAGAAGGTTTCCATACATAAGTAAACTCACTTTGCACAGAGTTTATAAATGAGATAAAGTTGACAGAGAAACTTAATTTATATTTTAATATATCAATATAAAGACTTTTAGCAAAATTATAATAACAATCCTAACTATGACAATGCATGAGAACTGATATTTATTATCCAAAATACATAAAATATTTAACTAAACGTACGCTGTATATATATTTATATTTTTCTCTTCTATTTAATTTAATTTCAAATATTTATTATGAAATATTTATTACAGAAATGTTGTAAAAATTAAAAATGTACATTTATTTTCACGTATTTTTAATATACTTCAAGTTTTGCAAAGTTTTATAAAAATAAAAAAAAATTTAATTCTACATGAAAGACTAAATCATTAAATATGCTTTATAACTTTTTAAATATTAATCTAATAAGAATAAATAATATAATATAAATTAATTAGTATGCAATGGTATTTCATTACATAATCACATACATATCTGGATTTGTACATACATGAGTAAATATATATGCATACAGCAATTTAGGCATACGTGACCGGGAAACCTAGATTGACATTTCTAATAGATCAATTCGTACATTTAAAGTAATTTGCAAAAATTTTTGTTTTAACAAATATAATAATACTGTCACGATTATTTTGCAGGTATTTGCATTTTCGATCGTTTCCAAAAAATTATTTTAGATTATTTCTTTTTGCAAATAAAAGCTAATTAAATTAAAACTAAATCATAAGATACAAATATAAAATTACAATTAAAAAACTCATTATTTAATTGAGAGTAATTAAGAGTAGAAACTTGTACAAAACGACAACGAAATCTTTTCATGAATTATTTTAAAGCCTCACATTTAAGACATTATATTACAAAGAATAAACATCTATCTATATAAAGATAATCTATATGAAGATAATCACTTACCAACGTACTTTTAATTAAACTAATGTAATTATTATTATACTTACAAATACAAATTACTTTTAATATTAATTATTTAAAGAAAACAAATTTATTTGTAAATAATCTATTCGTTTTAAGTAGAATAACTTTTATCCACTTTCTATCCACTACTGGATCCATATTAGTTTTAAATTTTCATTAAATCAACAAGATGACGAAAGGATATATCGACTTTTCTATTAGCTATACTCTGTGAAGGCATTTTGCGGTTTTGCAGACAAATGCAATTTAATAAAATTCCCTTTTACGGATATTAGAGAATATTAAAGATATTCAGTGATAAAAAAAATTGTATTCCATATTGTATATTTATTTATACATACGCATAAACTGTAAACGTTGAGATTCTTAATCGATACATACGTACTTTTATAACATAAATAATGAATTTTTATCATTATTTAAATTAATAACGTGTTTTACATTTATATAAATAAAAGAGCCCTTTCAAGTATAAATCACAGTTTGCTCGTCGAACTTTACGTTTACAAATGTCAGCTTAAAGTAAGCGACAACATTTACAAATAAATTGATGGATTAAATTATATGCATCAGGGAATATTAAAAATAAAGTTGAAAGTTAATAATATTGGACCAGAATGGCTATGAAGATTGAGAAATTTTTATTCAGGTTCGTTCATATTTTTGTATGCATATCTCCGTTTATGAACAATGTGAAATCGAAAGAAAGTAATATGAAATCTCATGAAGATAGGTTACATAATTTCCAATGGTGAAGTACTAATTATCGCACATACGGTAAAATTTGAATATTATAATGTAGGATTGATAAATAAGTATTGAAGGATTTATTTGATCTAAATTAAAAGTAGGAGTATTCATGCGTTAATAAATACATGTAACATGATTAAATTTAAGTATTTGATCTTTTATAAATAGATTAAAACTTTAGTAATTTAAATTTATCGTTATTATTATTATTATTATTATTATTATTATTATTATTATTATTATTATTATATACATTTATTAAAGGTTATATCAATTTAATTCAATTTTGTGAAACGTGCAAGCGAATATACTATAGTCGATTCACAAAGTTAAAGATTTTAAAAGACGTTAATTCGTATTTTGAAAAATGTTTGAGAATAACAGTTATTGAAAATGTTAAATAACATAAATATTCGTGACTGAAAATATTTTGTTTTCAAATGCACTTAAAAGTAAAAAATAAGCCTTAATATCTTTATTCAAATAATAAAACAACTTTTTTTTTTTTAAATTCATGTAATATTCATAACTCGTGATATAATTTCCATATTATGCACAAAAAGGAATGTGAATGTGCGTTAAGAGAAATAAAGCGTAGATATTTGTGGAATTCCAAGTACAAATTATTTAACATTAATAGAAAACTGAAATTTAACTAATGGAATGTTTAAAAAAACAGATACAGTATGTTTATAGTTTGAGCAAATGTATTTCCATGGAATTTCCATTGAGAATGTAATATTTCTGAAAAGAAAAAAACGTAGAAAAAAATATGAACACGTAAAAAATTCAGATTACATATCGTGTGGGAACATTGGTGGAAAAAAAGAAGGCAAAAACCAGCATAGAAAAGGAAAAAATTAAGTGAAGAAACATCTGCGGGTCAATATACAACAGTGTTGCGTATCATATTGACATAAAAAATTGTAAATTACAATCTGTCCGTACTTCCCGAAAAGAAAGTGGAATAACAATCTTAACCCATATATATATATATATATATATATATATATATATATTATCCATGCAATCCTTTTATCAAAGTCCAAGAATAGAACCCATCGATTTAAAAGTACGAAATATTTATAAAACGGTGTGCTTCGATAATTATATTCTACAATCCAAATGATGTTAAAATATATTTGAAAATTATCGAATATTATAGGAATAAACTAAGTAAGCAGTTTCTTTCTGTTAAAGTTCCGTTTCGTAGTTCACATTTGCCAGTGACACATAATGTATTCGTTGCCATGTGCTGTTATGTTCTCATAGATATTCTGGTCTCCGTCTTCTCCTAACATTTTATTGATTCGCAGATTGTATCAAGCACGAAATCAAATGAATCTGAAAAATTTTGATAAGACAGAATGCGACACGAGTACATTTACTTGGGGTAAGAATCTTCAAAATTTTCGCAACTCGATATCTGGTGAAAAATCTGAGTCCCATACAAATTTGCATTGGCACTATGTTATAAAATATATAATTAATTAGAGATTCTTAATAGAACGAATGCGATTGTCCAACACAAGCATTCGACGTTTATGTTTCAGGAATTGCAAGATTATTCTTGTTAATTTATATGTTAATCAAAATTATTTTAATAATTAATGTAGTTATTATTTTAACTTTGTAATGTTTATGTTCAATAATTTACTAGTAGATTATTAATCAATTGAATAAATTTCAGCAATGTCTTTCATAAAAATATAATACGAGAAATTTCATCTTTATTATTCAAATATTAACTTCAAATTAAGCATAAAAATTATTGATGCCTGAATAAAATTATAATTACCGAATTAGATTATTGAGAAGGCTGTGAGGATCGATTGGATTAATAGAAAATTATTGTTATCGCGAAAACAGTCATATTAATTTCACTAAGAACTGAAACTAATTACAAGCGATCAAAAAGAGGAAAAAAATAATAAAACAAATTTTAATTTCACTTATAAGTTTCGGTAAATGTTAAATCAGCAAAATAATATTCATTTCGATCAAATATAGCATTCATTATCTTCAATTTCCGCATTTCTGCTGGAGTAATATTTAACTACTTACAATAAAATATGTATATTCAATTACATATTTAAATTGTTCTCATGTTTTCTGCTGTAAAAAAGCTTTAACAGAAGAAGATAATAGAAGATGATTTCCTTTTCGTTATCCTAAGATTTATAAATGCATCGAAATCAAAGTTGATTCTACAGCTTTCAAAATTATAACACTATAAACAACAATATATATATATATATATATATATATATATATATATATATTTGTATTTATATATCCGCTTTCCCATTCGCATTGACTCTCCTTAATACAGTAGAAAACACCAAACGATGCAACTTTCGCCATTATGTAAGCAGGCAAATCAACGTATAAATGCCTCATATGTAAATAAGCCAACTCTAGTTCACCAAAAGCGTCTACGTATATGTGTGTGAATGGCAAGAATATGGGGATGAGAAATCTCACACGACTAGATAGCCTTGAGGGTTTAACTCTATCCTTGGAAGGACTACTACGATCCTTTGAAATACTACGTCGAGTCAACACAAGCTATAGGATGAGACGAATATTATGAAAGTTATAGATTACATTATTTTGTATTCTCCGCCTCATCTTGTTATATCATTTGTAAATGTCATAATTTAGAAATTTGTCACTTTAAATAAAAATTAATTAATAATTCATTATCTAAATTAATTATCAAAGAATATGCAATATTACATCTGTAATATTTATTTATATACAAAATTTTCAAGAAATTACTCAATAATTGATCACAACTAATCTACGGTCTCTCTTAAATGCATTTTTCACATGATTTTAATAATAAAAATTTTTAATAATCTGTAATAGGAGAAAATAATAACTATTTGATTAAGATTACCAAACCACATTAAGATTACGGATTATTTTCATAAAACATAATATCAAAATACTCGATTTAAATTATAAAATTATAAATGCATGTAATGCAATACTGTGCACATAAATAGATTTATATTTATAAAAAAAGAAAAAAAGAAGAAAAAGAAGGAAATGCTCTAATATCTTAAAGTCAGTATTTTTCAACTATACTAATTTTTATTCAATATATACGTAAAATAAAATGGGGTAGTCACGAACAATAATAAAGTTTCTTGTCTTAAAGGCATGAAGATGCTTTCGCATATATATATATATATATATGTGTGTGTGTGTGCGCGTACGTGCGTGCGTGCGTGCGTGCGTGCGTGCGTACGTGCGTGTTTGAGTATATATGCTTGCAGCATCGTAACTAGACTACATCATAATGCTACAACATAAGTACTAAACATGCGTTACCTATCAAAAATTCATCGACTAAGAATTTAAATTTTTCAAAATATTTTATTCAAGTCAAGGTTTCTATAGGTAATATTTAATGTTACAACATTTGAAAATTCTTTATCCAATTTTTGAAATATTAAGTGTTTATCACTAAGTAAAATTATAATAATTTATGGATAGTCATTTTAATCGATATTTTCAGAATAAAATAAAGATTATTAAATAAAAATTAGACGAAAAATTGATCGATTATAATGAACTAATTTTCTTGACAAAGCAAATTTTTATTACAAAATTTAAAAGAAAAGAGAAAAATTTAACCATATGAAAAATTTACTTGTTTAATTTTAAAATTGTGTGCATCGAATGAAAAACATATTTTTGACGTTTTATCAAGTTAATATTTTATATGAAAATAATTTATTGCATACATAATGGAAAGTGTATTAGTTGTCAAAAACTATTAATATTTCTAAAACTCTTATAAGAAAATTCTTTGCTTTAACGAAAAATAAATATAATAAAATAATTTTTTTTATTTTACTTCTTTTGATCCCTCTCACATATATATATATATATATATATATATATATATATATATATATATATTCTTCTATAAAAAATTCTTACATAAAACACTATTTTTCTATAAAAAAAATCTATAATTGTAAAATAAAATGTATTGCATCATAAATTTAAACTGGAATAAAAAACTTCTTTTTTTTTACTGCAATTGAATTTACTTATATGTTTCTTTTTCATTCAATTAAAAACGATATATTTTTATACTTTGTAGCTATTATTACTATATTAACTAGAGTTGTTCGCAATTACTTTGTAAATAATAATATCTATATTTTTATAATTGCATCAAATTTGTTTAATGTATAAAAATCATAATTATGTCGTGAAATAAATATTTGATGTTACAAAATAATTTTAGATATTTAGTAAGTGCATATTTACATAAATTTAAGGTTATAAAAATGCAAATTAATAGAAGAATTTCATGTAACTGTCGAACTCGGCATAACGTAATTAATGAAAAACAATAAAACAAAACTATAATAGAAAACTCTTAAGTAAGATAAGCGAAAAGTCTTGACGAATTTATATTAACTTTAAGAAACTGAAAATATTGAAACAATATATTAGAATAATGAGAATATAAAAGGAAAATTATAAAAATAAAAAATAAAATACTCCAATCATCTGACATCGAAAGAATATGTAATTCGGATAATTAAAATACCTTATAGAATCATCTAAGTCAAGATGAGTAAGCATTTTGAAAATATATGGAACAAGACGAGAAAATTTTTTGAATTTTCAAGTGAATGTACGAGATGCGTAAAGAAGAAAAGATGTAAAAATCGAAAAATCGCGGTAAGAGATTTCAAGATAATAGTGTGTAAAAACAGATGTAGACGACGTATGTCTAAATATAATATTTGTGAAAGGAGAGGAGAACAATGTTAGGCGAAAATGTAAGCCCGCAAGTTAGATAAATAGACATGAATGGATGAAGTTTGAGGAAGAAATTGTAGAACAAAGATAATTTAAGGGAAACGAACCCAAAGGTGAATTATGATAAATTTAAATTTAATACGAATATATGAATATACATTAGGTTTTATAAAATGCTATTTTAGAGAATCATTATATCATAATACATTTTTGGATAATTCCTGTAAATTGGTAAATTAAACTTGGATCTAACTAAAATCTAAGGATTATAGTAATTTTTAATATATATAATTTCAATTTATTACATTACGCGTAGCAGTTACTAGATATACGAGATTTTTAGCGTAAAACAATTGTGGGGACATTATAAAAAAACTGAAAATGCTATCGTATAATATAGGATGTTATGCAGCATAGAAAGACCATAGGTTAACTTGGCTTATGAATAGTAAAAGCTGCATGAGATAGACAGGAAAATGTCTCTGGAGCCAAATACTAATCGCACTGGATGTCTCATTCCACGTCCAAATGCTACCTCGAGCCGCTCTTAACCCAACGACTCGGGAATATCCTCGAAGGTGTCGTACGAGCGACTGAAAAGCTGCGACCTGCTCGTGACAAAAACGCTAAAAACGCAAAGATATAGTTGATAATATCAACATTTCATCGCATAATCGCCACTTCCACCACCACCACCAGCCCCCCCCCCCCCCCCCCCCCCCCCCC
>NW_011948425.1:5244867-5252091 GCF_000503995.2 Ceratosolen solmsi marchali | reverse complement strand
AACTTCCCCCCACCCGCCCGCCGCTGCCCGTCCGCCAGTAGAACAGCGCACCCCTCCCCCGCTCCCTTGCATTTTCATTGATCCGGCAACTTGGCGCTCCATTGAAAGCTTGTTTCTCAGAGATTGAGGCTTTCGATTCGACGGCTTTGAAAGGAATTTATTTTCAAACTGCTAGAGATCTATAGGAATCAAATTCAATTAATTTTCAGAATTTTCTGATAGGCCAGACTTGCATGGATAAAAATTTCATTAATCATACAAAGGTCTGTAACGTATATAGTTTCCCACTAATCCCTCAGCGATTCGTCTATTTGCGAATATCCATTTTTTTTTTACATTAAAAAATTCTGATTATCCTAACTGTAACATCGGCACGAGATAAAATCACGCATACATTTACTAAAAAATTAATTCTTTCGTAACAACAGAAATTTGTAAATTGAGGCGAACAATACGGCTGGCTCGCATGCACATTGTCTCCATAAGCACCACGCGTCGCATCTATCGAGTACCTCAATATTCGTAATTGTATGTGAAAAGAAAATGAAAGTAAGAATGAAAGAAAAGAAGAGAAAAAATGTTTAACATAGCCATTTTAATTGATAATACTTAAGGCGTGGTTTCATGCAAATTATAATGCCGGTGGCATTAAATAATCTACATTAACACGCTGGCCATGCATATATAATGCACACCCTTTAATTTTTCTTCTCTAAAAATTATCATTCATTATTAAATGTATTAAGTGCATGTCTTGCTATTATATAAATAATCTATTTGGTTGAAATAATTGTGCAAAATAAAAAGGTTATTTGTAAAGTTTGCTTTCTTGCTTTAGAAAATATAGTAATCAAGTTTGAATTCGCCTTTGGAAATGTTGCTCATTGTAGCAAAAAAATTGCAAATTATTAAAAGAAAAACTGACACAAATATATTTGATTTTTCATGTTATATCCTACTGTTGACACTTAACTTGACTTTTTTCTTTCACGATGATAAAGCATACGCAAAATCTTATTATTATCAACAATATAATAATTCCCCATCCATAATTACAAATGTCTGTACAATGATATGCACTTGGAAAAAGTGTAATTGTAAGTGTGCAATTTTAATTTTGTATGTTGATTAAATGAACCGTACTATACGTAAAATTTAAATCTTACAATGTTAACGTGGCAAGAACAAAGTTTTTAATTAATTTGTATAATTAATTATATTGTAAACCTGATCTAAAAGCATCTATTATCAATAATTAAATTTTTATTTATGCAGAATATTTCGTGCACTTAAAACAATAACTTAATTACACCTATACTATCGTAGTAAATTTTTTAATCGTGATAGTACATCCATGACCTAGAAAAAAAAATATATTTTTTAATGCACATAGTCAATCTATGTTGGATTTATAAAGTTTAACTTATACTTGAGCTTGTATATATTAAATTACAAAGTCCCACGTTTTCCCTTTAAATATGTACTCTCTTAATTATTAATCGACGCGACAAATACATTGTTCGTACACTGATCCACATAAAAAGTATTATTCCATTGAAACAATTATTAAATAAAAATTCATCATCGATCGATTACATGGTGACATTCAATTATAAATTTTAAAAAGTTTTAGTTCTTCTTAGTATTGCTTTTTATCTTTAAAAATAGAATGAGTTATTGCATAAAGTAATTATTTATAACTTATTTTAATAAATTGATATATTATGCTTGATATTATTTTATTTGATCGACTGATTGATTAATTTTACAATGTCCCTTGTAATTCGGCATTATTATCGTATAATAAATATAGAGATATAATTTTAAAATGATCGATATCGATAAATTTTAATAAAGAAGACAGAACGAATAACCATATTATAGGCATAATCTGTTTTAATAAAGAAAATAAAAGTTTCCTATCGGTAAGATATAAGGTATTACATTTAGAGAATGTTATATTATTAAATTGCGAATTGTTAATATACTCTCGCATAAACTTTCAATTGATAAAATCGTTATAATTGGTAAATGTCGTAACACACTAGCTTCAATAAATATATAGAATGATTTTTTTCATCATATCATCAAGATTAAGCGTGGCGCTTAAAATTAGTCTAAAATGAATAAAAAGAAGTGAAAAAATATAAAAATGAATGCAAATGGAGCTTGCAAATTATGGATAGAATTAAAAATTATTTACTATAAAGTATACTTTAGGAAGTTCGTATACTAAACTTGACCTTTAGGCAATGCACTAAGGCCTCGTAAAACTAGGTAGAAAGCAACGCGGGATAAATTAACAGAATCATGTACATCGTGTGAGAGTATAATAAAACGGGCGTAATGCCTCGGCAACGCGATAACCACTTTCAAATTTCTAATGTGAATTGTCGTAAGGCGTTGGAAATATCAAATGACATCGTAAGTAAGTCTATGCGTGCACCTCAGTAGCAACGTTCGTACTTTAATAGTAAAGATGACGGTGGAAGTGGGATGGGGGAGGGGGATGGATGAGTGGGAGATCGAATGCATCACGTGTGGCACGATAGGCCTAGTAGTCTTCGGTACACCACTCGTTTCAAAATCCCACACTGATAGCTCAACAGGTATCTCTTTCAAATACACGAACGCATACACAACTACAGCTAGACACGCACCCCTCTTCACATCCCTTCTCTATCCCTCTTTATCTCCATACCCACTATCTATCAATCTCATCGCTCTCTCTCTCTCTCTCTCTATATATATATATATATATATATATATAACCAACCATTACCACCTACTGCCAGCTGCTTGTGCGATTTTCCATTTTGCCGTCTTTGACTTTTGTCCCTTTAAGACCTTTGACTCTCCATTCCAGCGCGCAATCTTTTATATCCCATAATTACCCGAACTTTCATTTTTACGTTTTTCTGTTTTACCTTACAAGAAATGGAAGCGCACGGACGCTATCAAGAGATTGCATAGAAAGACAAATCTCTTTTTATACTTTCCTCCCTTTCTCATTTCCGGGACATTTAGTTTTTTCTTTTTCTTTTCAAGCTGCAATCGGACTAAAGTATTGTATTATTGTATTTTGGAACACGGCGTGTATCTACTTCTATTTCATATATTGAAACTAACATAATTATATTCAAGATTTATCAATCATTGCCGAATAAAGATTATTTTATTAAAAAAAAAAAAAAAAAAAAAAAAAAAAAAAATGTCATAAGATATACTATTAGATTTAGAAGCATTAACGTAACGTAAACGGCTATCTTTATAATAATTCTTAAGAAAAAAAAAAATATATTATTTAGATGATAGCATTGAGATGTCCTATACTGATAAATGATAAATAGACTTTTACTTGAATATTTATAAAATATTCATAAAATATATCATTAATAATCAAAGCTTTATATTCGCCAGTAATTATATATCTCAGTCGCTCTCTCTATAGTTTTCGTTTATAATTTATAAATATATTTATACAAACAAAGTCCTCGAGTGAATGAGTACAACGGAAATTTTCTAATATTTTTAAAGGCTTTCATAATTTTATAATGAATTTATACTTGTGTAATAATTATGATTATCCATTAAATTTCTCTAAATTTGAGAAAAAATGTAATTGTAGAATTTTATAATGTCGCTAACGATGTGTATATAGTTATGACATTTCAATATCACTATTGAAAAAATTGTCTTGAACAGCATAAACCTTACCTCTATCTCACGTATTTTTTTCACAGATATCGAAAAAAACATAAAAAAAAGTTGACGCTTCTCTAGAAAATCATCGACATAATACACATCCGGACGAATCGCAGTGTAAGATCGTTAGTGGTTCGAGTGTCAGTTGCGGATGTCTTTGCGAGTATCGTCACGCGATTTTAGTGTGCACATGTACGTACATCTTACGTCGTACGTCCATATCGCAATGATGCAGACACGTGATACGCGGCTCCGATAGTCTCCAACGAGCTACGTGAATTGATTGATTCGATTGGAAAAGTTCGAAGATAATGTGATGATTTGTTATTAAGGATACATTGAATACATTACCGACTCTACTATACGCTCGCTATTAGCCCAACTATTATCATATCTTAAACTAAAAAAGAAAAACGTATTTTTTTATATCAATCCGTATGACATAATGGTTTTTATATTATAATATAAAGCTTACCATAAACTTCAAACGAGATATCTCGTTTTTCAACTTTTTCACACATAACATAATTTGTTTTGAATTATGGAACTTTCTTTGAACTTATTTTGCTTTATGAAACAAAATTTTCTTTACGTAAGTGGGAAAAACTTTGCCATTAAAACTAGCGAATTTAAACCAAGATTTAAAAATATACTGAATTTACTATGTATTAATATTAAACATTATAATTACCAACTCCTATAAATTACACTATGTCTTTATGAATTGATAGTAACTTTAAAAAAAAAAACGATATATCGAAGAAAATCAATCTTTATAAATTTAATTTTCTTTTTTTAATGAAAGTTTTATGTGAATTTCGTAAGAACTTTACAACAGTACATTCTTAATGAAAGTAATAATTCTATCAAAATTTATCAATAGTGTAAGCATTGGAATAACTTGAAAAATTATCTACTTCATTTTTTCGCCAATTAGAAAAAAAGAATTCTAATTCATAAACATGTTTATGTATATGCACATACATGAACACACGCACACGCACAAATGCATACAGTCACATAAGGAACTATAAATAGTCCAATCCATTATTATAAAATAAAAATAGCTACAATACATATGTTTCTTTAGATTATCAATTGCATAGGTCAAATGAATTTAACCGAAACTCACATAAATCAATGCATTTATCATGTTTATGTCTTGCAAACCCTAATATATTGTAAAAATGCATACATAACTTAGGTAAAAATTAAAATAATTTCTTTGCACATTTACCGCGTGAAAATACTTGTACTCTTTTACAAGTTATACAAGTACCATTAAGTATATAATATTTACTTTATAAGTATCTATGAAAGATAAAACTACTTGATTTATTAGTGAATATTTAAAAATCTTAATCTTGAAATTGAGAATATTACATTCAGTTGATATTAGCTTTGCTCATCGATAATTTCATGTACTACTTATTACATAGCAATATTTGTTTAAATCTCAAGTACCACTATTATCACTTATATTTTTAATAACTATATTAATTGACAATATATATCATATTAAATATATTACATGAAAACAATATCTAAAAAAATGCATTATAAAAAATTCATTTTGATGAATATACAATTTACATAGTAATATTTTTAAATGAATATTTTTAATTTTAAGATAATTAAGCGTTAATATAAGAGTCTTATCTGGTATATAATAAATAGTAAAATATTTTTATTATTTTTTAGACTTAAGTAAAATAACTTAATTACAAATAAATCCATTTTAATAATTCTTAAATAAATTGTATATCATGTACAATGACTGAATTTCAATAATTATTGTTATTTCAAAACTTATTATGAAACTTAAACTTTACAAAACAAATTAGAATCTTATCATAATATTAAGAAGTTTCTTTATATTTATTTTTATATTTAAAATTATTACTTTTACAATCTTACATTTAAACCAATTGTTATTATATTATTGTATTATTGAAATTCTTCGCATGATATCGTTAAATATTAAGCATAAAATAAATGTTATGCATGATGAGAAAATTTATAATACAATGTTAGTTTAAACTACGTTTCACGATTTACGTAAATCAAAATAAATCTAACAAAACGAATTTATGCTGATCAGCTGCTATAAGATTACAATCTCGTTTATAAAAATTATATTCTTATAATTGAAATGTTATTTACTAGTCATTTTCTTCAATAAATGGTAAATTTTGCTTCAATTTGAGATATACATTATTATTCAATTCTTTCAATTAATTAAAAGATATTAAATAAAATAAGCATACATTCTTATCAATTATAGATAATTCTTTTAATTTTTTTATTACATAATATATAATTTGTCAAATTTTGTACTTTCTATTTATTGTTTTAATAAAGAATTAAGGAAAATATATTCAATAGATCATAAACGAAATCTTGATTACCATAATGGAATACAAATAATAATAATAATAACAATAGAATAATAACAATTAATTATTTTAATTAATAAAAATTAATTACTTAAACTGAATAAATGAAAGCGATGAGAAGAATAAAAAAATTAACTACTGTCATAGATATAAAATCTATTTGTAGATAAAAAATTACGAAATATTAAAAATTTTGAATAGAAAATTGATATTTTAATATAATTTTTATTGAATATTTAAACTGTTTTACTAATATTTTCCAATTTTTCTTGTAATATGAAGCTGTAATAATATTAGAAATTTCCGATAAAATATATAAATAAAACATAGAAATTAAAGCCAATAATCATAAACCGATATGAACTTTTGAATTATCTTAAGTGTTAACAAAACTTATTATCAACGATTTATAATGCAACGCAATCTTAGAACATAATCGTAATTCAGATTACTTAATAAATTAAAAAATACTATAAATTAAAGTTATATTCCTATGAAAAAATGTTAACTCCAATGAACTAACTTAACAAATCAATTAAAATTCTTATAATTATTCATTTGAAAATTTTTGCATTGATCATAGAAGGTAATTCTTTAAAAAATTTTTCATTGTTTAAGAATATGGGAAATATAGTTAAAATATAGAATATTTTAATAAATTCCAAATAGATATTAACTATTTGCAATTTAACAAAAAAAAAAAAAAAAAAAAAAAAAAAAAAAAAATGTTATCAAATAAACTTTGAAAAAACTTATTTTTTTTAATAATCTAGCGTCTTTTAGCTACTAACGTGATAAAAAAAAGACTTTATGTCTGTAATTTACAGATATCTTAAAGATAATTAAAAGAACAAATATTGACCATAAAATTAGGCTTAAAATTAGAAAAATAATAAAATAAAAAATAAAAAAAAATTTAATATTAGATTGTAGGAATTTAATTGGGCCAACCTATTTTAATTTTTCTGTTATTATAAAAGTGAAATTTCGTAGAATTACATTCTGAAAAAAAGGATTTTTCAAATTATACAGAGTATCTATGTATATTTCATTAATTTGTTATATTCAGTTAGTAAGTTAGTAAGTTAATCTGTTTGAAACATACAATATTAATAGAATCACT
>NW_011948425.1:5236116-5244847 GCF_000503995.2 Ceratosolen solmsi marchali | reverse complement strand
AAGAAAATCTAAAAAACAATTGTTAATTATTAATTAATTATATATGACTTGATCAAATAAATAAATAAATTAATATATATATATTTGTTATATATATTATTATTAGGAAACTTTCAAAATATTGTTGTTTTCGAATATTTAGTGAATTTAAGACAAATGAAATTTAAGAAATAAAAAAAAAATAAAAATAAATACTAGAAATACATTGAAAGATGAAAATGGTTGTTAGTAACTAAGACAACGAAGAAATTTACTGTTGATAATCTGAACTCTAATCATTGATGTCTTTGATAAGTACTCGAATCACACTTTGTTATTACACATATTTCTCATCCCTATTCAATTTAAAGTTTTGACAATTCTCTCTTCCTTTCTCCCTCCCTTGTTCAATGCAAACGCCACCAAACATACTATACGTCACAATATGACATAATCCACACATTTATATAATAATCAGTTTACGCATGAAGTATTAAAGTGTCCAACATTGAAGATTAATCGAATATGATTTTATAGCTTACAAACACCAAATGCTGATATAAACAGTACTTTTAACAATTTTACAATTTCATCTAACTTTACATATATAAAAAACGATTTGGTTCATTAGTAATACATTTGGGATAATAATTTTTACATATAATTTGTTTAGCCCTGTTATTTACAAACAGTAGTTAATTACAATTTGACAATATAGGGAAAAACATGTGACTAAAACCCCATGACAATTATTTTTCATTTAATTTCACATAAATGAGATAAGATAATTATCGAAAAATCGATAAAGCCTTTTATTTTAATTAAATTTTTTATCGCATTACTTTTAATTTGTAAAGTAGCAATTTTTTCATCAGATTATCTACTAATACTATTACATAATTTACACATTACCTCAAACACTGAAAATTGCGCTGAAATCATAAATCCAATCATTAGTACATAAATATATCATGTTTAAACTAATATAAGACTGCATAATTTTAATATTATAGTGACGTTACGTCATTATTGCCTAATTACATTTTCAAGATGTAGGATGGTAAATATAAAAATTAAATATCTTTTCGACAATCGTTGTATTCAAATACTAATTAGCCTGAACAAAGATTATTTATTAGAAAAATTAGCACATAAATAAAGAATAAAACGTAAAAAAAAAGCTTTAATCGTATAAAGTGTAATTTATAACTTCCCTTTCTCTTCATTAAAAAATTAAAAAAAAAAAAATAAATAAATAAAAAGTAAAAGAAAAAGAAAAAATGCGCTTCTTTAATGAAGCAAGCTTAGAAAATTTTATGACATCTTATGAAAAAGCAATGAAATCTCAATTATATCCCGCTGGCATAGCGCATCTTTCAAGAAATAATAGGACGACGAAGCCGGGAATACATCAGTCGGAACCATAGGGAAATAATGCAAGCGAGATGAAGCGAAAAGCAGAGATGCCCTGTGCCAGTGACAGCTTTTAATGAGAAGCATCCCGAGAGCGAGAGATATCTCGTTCAAAAGTTACAACACGAAGGATGTACCAGGGATGCTGCCCAGGACGACGCCAAGTCTGTGGAAGAGAAACTTTCCCATGAGGGAGGAAGAAGGTAAGGAGAGCGAGGAGATGGGTGCGATCCTCGTAATAAGGAACGAGTCCTTGACTCCCGGACTCTTTTCGGGATGCCAATGAAATTTCGCGACAAGGCTTGGTAAATGCCTTCAACGTCGGATATTTTGCAATAGAGACCGACTGCAATTGAAATTTCATCTCGAAGGCTCACTTCCTGCACTTTGACCTGAACTGCCAGTCGTTTCAATAAATAATAAACGCCGACGCGGCTGAAATAATCTATGCGACTGCAATGCTTTTCAAATGCTCTTTTTATTAGGACAATGTGATTCTCCTTCTCTGAGACACAAGAAAAAAATCCGAGAAAACTTACGCACCTATTGATAATCAATGTTTACATAAATTATACAACACTGCTGTGTGATAAAAATCGTTTTAATACTTTAATTTATTTATAATGAAATGAAATTAACTTGCAATTAAAAAATTTTATTTCAAACGCATTTATCTGTCGACGTTTTCGAAATTATGTAGTAGAATTATTACAGATTTTTAAAACAACTCGCTGCCTTCATTATAATATGGATTTGAGCAAACGATTTGATGGTTTTTTAAATCATTCATGACACATATAATATTAGATAGGTATTTGGTAAGGTTGTGGATGTAAAATGACTGGTGGTGGACTTTTCCCTTTCCGAAAGCCGTAAAAAAATCGGACGAACCAGTCGTTGATTCCACTCGGTGATCCAACAACGCTCGATTATGCTTCAAAATAGTATCGATCGGCTTGGAAAGCTCAAGCGACACCGACAAAGATCCAATGCGATACGGTTGTTCGACTCGCTTCGATAAGCACGATTGCTGATAACATTTCATTGCCTTCGTGCACTGCTCGATAACGACACCTCGAGCTAAGGATCTAATCCATGAAACGATCTTCAACGAAATGTTTCTCCATCTCGCAGAGCTCTTCAAAGTCGTGTGACTTCAGACCCTTCAAGTAGCTCGACATCCCCAAAGTGTTTTCGCACTGATTATCACTGGCCAATGATATCAAACTCTCGCTATCCTATTGGAGGGGAAAAAAAAATGGATAAGCAGAAAAGCAATATTTTTAATTAATATTGATTTTTTCGGTTGAAATTTCGTAGACGAGAAAACATGATTATTTAGTGAAAAATATATTTTACATACACGAAGCTGAGTGTAAGTTTCACTGACATTATGGTGTTTATATATTTGTCGGCTTTCGGCTTTCATAAAATCCATATTTCTAAATTTATTTTATATTAATAAGAATTTGGCTTCGTATTAGTTAAATTTGTGTTAATCACATATATTTCAGTAGAAATAAACAATGAAGTTGTGGATAAAGATAAAGGTTATTTTAATTTCTTTAATTTATACATAAAATTGACTAGCTGAAATTGCTCGTATAATTTAAAAAAATTATCATTTAATTATACGTATTTGAAACATTTGCAATGATATCAGTATTATTTCATATTCACCATTGTATAATGATAACACATAATTACATAATACAAACAATAATATAAGATATTAAATGTTTTTCCATAGTAAGTAAAAGAAATCGTGTGTGCGCGTGTGCGTGAGTGTGGCTACTCATAATTCTTGAGCATAATTTTCAGTGAGAACAATAATTAATTAAAAAAGAACAAACAAAATTTGTTTGTTAATAAAAGTTAATAATTAATTTTTATTTAATTTTTAATTTTTGTTAATACAAGCACGATTTCTCATTCACCTCTTTATTTTTTATTTATTTTTCATTATCCCGAAGTGAATGATTCTTTTCAAATAACATGTTGTATTTAGATTTATAATAATTATTAACGAACAATAATCAATTGTAGGTATCTTTTATAAACATTAAACGTATTTCTAACATAATTTAAGAAATTCTTAGCAATTAAAAGTCTTTTTATAGATTGTCCTTAATTATTATAGTCTAATAAAAAATGAATGCTTAAACGTAATTTGTAAATGAGCTTAAATAACATTTATAACCGTGTAATTGCATTTTTATACAAATAAACAAAATAAGTCCAAATGCAATTCTAAATCATGAAAGTCAGTAAAAGTACCAGCGTACTAGAGAAATTCATAACATTCTAGAAAAGTAAATGGTACACTTCAATAATAATAGTGAATTATGGAATGCTCGACAATATTGGAGCCATCGAATGAAAGTAGCTAAACATTTATTATATATGAGATAAAAGTGGAATATAAGTAAGACAAATGAATATATATTTCTCCTTGTACAACATATACATTCAATAAATATTTATGTTAATTATAACGTCCGCAAACATTTAATCAGACTTTTAACAGAAGAATAACTTATATATTTCTTTTTAATTACATTTAATCAATTAACAAAGATTTTTTTATTTATTTATTTAATTTTCAACCAGTAGTGATATTTGTGAAGGATATTTACCTAAATAAATAGTAATCTAGTAAACAATTTATAGAATTTGTTTCATTTATATAGTCCCTTTATTACATTACTTTCTTTTTTTCTTGTTTTTCTGTTTTTTTTTTTTTCATTTTTTCTTTCTTTCTTTAATTAATAGACAAAAATATTCTTTCAAATATAAAAATATTCTAAAGTTAAATAATGAATCGATTGATCCAAAGAATCGTGTATTAATAATTTGATTAAAATCCTTAAAAACGGTCAAACTTTTTTTAATAGATTAACGTTATTATTATTATTATTATTATTATTATTATTATTATTATTATTATTATTATTATTATTATTATTATTATTTTTGTTGTTGTTGTTGTTGTTATTAATATTATTATTGTCATTATTATTATTATTGTTGTTGTTGTTATTATTATTATTATTATTATTGTTATTATTATTATTATTAAAGAGTAGTGATAAATATTTGCGAAAATCTCTCAAAGCGCCACATGATGATTATGAAATCATAAAAAATGTTTCAAAATTTATTATACGATTATAAACAATAATCCTGCTCGATGATAATGAAATTGGAAATAAAAATGAAATGTCATTGAATAAATATTGTGCTCCCTGCCGTAACATCGAGGGCTGACATTTTGTTTTCAAAAAAAAAAAAAAAAACATACTTCCTCTCGCAATTTACATATGGTATCCAATGACGCTCGTAAGCGACACATCAAAACGTAAAATGAAAAAGAATGTCGATATAAAATCATGGGATTTCTAACCAGACTACAGCTGAAGCTCGGGAAGGTCAGTTCGTCGTAGGGTGAAAAGTACGTTGCAGATTTATCGTTCGCTTCCTCGAAGATGGTAGTGTGGGCGGTGCTCCTCATATCAATTGAATCGACTTCGCTCTGAATTGCCTCTACTGGAACGAACAGTCATAGAGATATTTTTAAGTATGTATATTGGATTAGATGGATATTCGTATAATGCTCGGATGCTCAATTTTAAGAGGGTCTAGAATATTTGCCAATCGTTCCTTTCGATCTACTTTCCTTTTTCAGAAAATGAGCTCACGTGCACAACACCGAATCTCCTCGCTCGTTTTACAGTTTTTTCTTCGGCTTTCAACTAAAGTCGCCATATTAAAATATTTCTATCGATTGAATAATGAAAGTCTTTTATTTCATCGTGAGTATCGGTTATATTATTTACATACGCTCTATTTCATTATTTAATGACACTATATTATTCTTGAACAAATTATTACTTCGAACCCTATAACGTGTATGACATTAAAATCATTTATAGTTTTTAGCAATATTTTTTATATTAAACACTTGTAATTGAAAATTATTGTTATTTTTATAACGTATTTACTAATATACATATACTTCATTTAATACTTGGTGTGACATATTTCTGGCACATCAGATGAGTAACGTGAAAATCCCGAATAATCTGAAAATTTTCTATTTCTATGATTTCCTCGGTAAATTAACGTTCGATTACATTAAGCACAATACAACAATTTATCTAAGAAATACATGTAACTATTACGAGTGTTAAAATAATGTACTTGAAATCGGACTCAATAACATACATAAAAATATTGTACAAAAATTATTTAAAAAATATAAATCCTTTTTAATATATTTCCAAAATTATAATTTATAATTTCACTATTAGTATTTAAGTTTCTTGAATATTTTATAAGTTTTACGCCAGTGAAAATGAATGCTATTTAAGTGTAATTGTTTAAATTTTTCTTCTTTTTTTTTTTTTTTTTTTTTTTTTTTTTTTTTTTATTCACCTATTTACGTAACACGAATGTGAAATAACAATTCGTTACAAAATCAAAGTCTACAGCCGTGTTCCTTTTTTATAAAGGACTCGTATCGTACTGTTGAATCAAAAGCAGGACTCGTTTTTCCTAGAGCGATAATGTTTGCACTCAATGTTATTGCCGAGGGGAATCGTATTTATTAGTTTCTCCCGCTTAGTGAGAGCACGAATTATACGTTTCCGAAGCTGTTAACAACACGAAGAGGATAAAAAGTTCTTTTATAAAGGACTTTTGGTGAGAGTATTCATCACCTCGCGACCAGGTACTCGGTTGGATCTTTCGAATATAAACTTACGATTACGAATTACGATAAAAATTTGTATCGCATTATCTTCCAGTAAAGCTCCTCGAATAATAGCGATTTAATCAAAGTTATCCGATATTTTATGTTAAATTTTTAACGATGAAAATCTGGATTTCAGTAAGCCGCGATATATATATATTTCTTTTTGTCACTACGTAGTACAAAGTAGGATAAATCTCTTCAACGTGCTCGAATATTATTATAAATAAATTGTAGATAATTTGCAAATACTTGACAAATTTCACTTTCAACGATATCATTTGTCTTTTATTTTATTATTTATGCATACTTTACTAATGTCCAATCATCTATCGAGCATTGATATCTTTATTATTAAAGTTAATGTGTGAAGGATTGAGAAAGCTTTGTGAATTTAATATAATTTTGTTAAAAATAAACTTCTAGAATAGCAATGTAATTATTCCAATTCTTTTAATTTAATAGGAAAATATGAGCGCAAGCACGATGACGCCTGTGCTTAAATTTTCTAGAAATATAGCTATTACGTCATTCCTCGCTCACTTTGAAAACTATTACATAACATGGACAACATCTCTACTTATTAAACAACAAATAACAACCAAAGTATATAGGGAATCTGCACACGTAAGAACGAGAATTTAAAAAGTCTTCCAACATAGTTAAAGTTTCATACGAAATGTAAATAAATTATTCAATAACATAAAATAGTATTCTTAAATATATACAAATTTATAGATTTCTTGGATAAAAGAAAAAATAAGAAAAGAAAAAAACTTGAAATAAAAATAATAAATTTTAAAATAAATAAATAAAACATAAACTTTAATTTTAAATACTTCAATAGGGTGTAAGTAGCACAAAATCTATTAAATGATATTTTTTGTCTCTTAAATTTGATGAAAGTATCATCGAGCGATATAAAGTTTCAATTCCATAAACTTTTTCATTTTTAGAGATTATTAAAGATCAGAAAAGCCAAGGAGTATTCAACATTAATCTGCAGAGGACCATGAGGATGCTAACTTTTGGAAATAAATCCAAATGGATCCTTTGTCTCTTAGCTCGCTTCAGAACGTCGGCCAATATTGTTTCCGCCCGTCCCCACGGGGGAAATGCAAAAGCGGAAATGCGATTCTCCAGTCCGTTGTAAGGGATTCAAGTCACACATACGACACTCTATTATAATTTTAAACCCGTCGTCCGTTGCGTCTTTTTTTCTTGAAAAACTCAACCACGAGTCTTTTTGTGGACTCTGTCAATGATCAATGATAGTCGCGTTATATTATTTATCAGAGGGACGAATTTTCTTTTTCTTCAAATTTTCCTTTACTATGACTATTAACGAGGGAGAATTACATTGTCATGTCGGCATTTACAATAGTCAGAAACTACTTGGATCACGATTGCCCGTATGGGAAGAAGCTCTCTTAATATCTCAGCTCTTTAACTTTCTATTGGCACTACTAAGAAATCAGAAGATATATATATATGTGTGTGTGTGTGTGTGTGTGTGTGTGTGTGTGTGTAGTAAAAATTTTATGTAAATTTGAGTATAGCTTGTCGTATCTTGATAAAGTACACCCTCATGTTTTTTCATTGTAGATATGCTTGTTCTTCCTCATCATGTTCTTTCCTAATTCTCTTGCGCAAACAGTACTTGCGAGTTCCGCTAGACTAAAATGCTTAACTTCCAAGTCCTTCGATACTGCTGAATCATCAAGTATTTCTGGATGTGTTGAAAATAGAGTAGTTGCTATAAGCTGACATGTCACTGCATTCATAGGGGTGCATTTGGCAAATGTCCCAAGTTTACGAGCAACAATTTTGTGCCCTAAACCCATTGGCTCTTATACAAATTCTCACCAGCTCAACAACTTTTTAGTACAAGTGTATAAACTTGCGAAAACAAAAAATAATGCAATGATCGCTATAGCTATTAACAATAGTAATTGTAATAGTACAGAATTATGGAAGAATTTAGAAAAATGACGAAATTTTAGGTCACATTAATGTCATTACACATACCTTCATCAATTATAATGTCCTTAATAATTATATTCCTCAATTATAAGACTGTAAACAATATGAATTATTTTATTATTTGAATAAATAATATGCCTTCTAATGACAAACATTAGATATAGCAAAATTGTATTTTATATAAAATTTAATATCAACTGAATTCATAACAAGATTTGGTGTTTAGAATAATATGATCATCTGATTGTGAGAAAGTTAATTTAGATATATATATATAAAAGTTATCTAATACAAATATCGTATATAATATAATATAATGTAATATAATAATCGTATAGAAAGTCGCGAGAAAGACAATTAATTCGAGGATAAAGTTAATTGAAGTATTAAAAATTTGTATTCATTCTTGTAAAGTAAAGTTTCCCGTTTAATACAATAGTGAAAAAATAAATCTCAAGATCTCACTTTTCATTCCAAATTATTTTGTGAACGAAATCAACGATATAACGAAATATCGAAAAATTATAATTTGTTATAATCTCAATAAACGAAAATGTATAATTTATGTATGTTTTTTTTTTTTTTTTTTTTTTTTTTTTCTGGCAA
>NW_011948425.1:5204112-5236106 GCF_000503995.2 Ceratosolen solmsi marchali | reverse complement strand
TTTTTAATATTTTTTTTTTTTTTTTTTTTTTTTTTTTTTTTTTTTTTTTTTTTTTTTTTTTTTTTTTTTTTTTTTTTTTTTTTTTTACTGGCAAATCATTTTATACGTAAGAATTTAAAATAAAACATTCGGTTAAATAGATAAATTTATATAAAATATTTTTAAAACGTCAATATTCACATTATTACGTTTATTACATACATTTTATTGGTCGAAATAGTTCATATATTTTTATAGTGTTAATAAATGAATGGACATTAAATACTTTAACGATTTGAAACTTTGGCACACTGTAATAAAAACATTAATCTCTTATTTTCCTTTGCCTGTTACTTATTTAAGTCTTTACACATTTTTCAATTTATAATAATGAACATGTTAAACTTTTATATTTTAACCTTGTATACTAAACAATATATTTGATATTAATTTTATTTTTACTTAACTAAAAATAACATATATATATAAATATTTATAAAAGTTGTCTTGAATTTATATAAAAAAAAAGGTAAAAATTAAATATCAAAATATTAGGGTGTAAATTAAAATACAATTCGAATACAAAAACAAAATTAATAAATTAAAATTAATTAGAATTGAATTGAATGTTCAGAATCTTGTGATCTTATATTCATATACATGTAATAGTAATAAAATGATGAAGCGACGAATGCAAAAGAAAAAAAGAAAAAAAACAAAAATAAAACTTGACACTTGGATAGATCAAGCATAAAAAAATTCTTGATTGGCAGGCCGAATGTTAAGAGATACGCATGTGAAAGCCGTAATTACCATCAGACATATAGATATCGTCGAGATTCGAACCAATCAAGTCCTCCTCGCCCGTATCGTCGATACAAGAGAAGTCGCTCAGGGATACGAGTTCATGCGCCTTTAGCGTCATTTCATCCTCTGAATTTATTTTGGAATCGTGCGACCTGATAATGTGCGTCCGCGAACTATCGATATTGAGATCCTCGATGTCAGCCTCGCTCGAACCCAACGACCGGGCCGCACCGGTGTCGATGTCAAGAACCTTATCGGCTAACATCATCGGCGCGTTCGACGTCTGCGTGCGACGCAGCGATCCTATCTTCTCGAGCAACTGGCTGACCGTCTCCTCGTCCGAGGTATCGTCCTGGTTGTCCGGGCGAGGCCGGGTCCGATAATGTCGCTTGCGCTGCTTCGGTGTGCTGGGCTCTTCTTTGGCGAGCTGCGCTGCTCCTGTGTAAGGCGGAAATTAGCCAGGATGTCGAGCATCGGTAATCAATTTTACTTCACATCCATTTGCCCCGAGGAATGACGCGATTCAGTAGTATTGGGAAGATAAGCCGCTATTGAGCGTCGCTTATTATGTAAGTGAGTATGTGAATGTGCTAGAAGCCATCGTTCGTTAATTGATAATTAATGCTTAATTGATATAAAGTTTCTAAAGTTGTAAATTTCTTGGATAAAAAAAAGTTTTATAAAGAGGACGGGAAGGAAGGCGTAAAAGGGCCAAGCTCCTCGCTTTTATCGTTGGTATTTGGTTCTCCAACGATTCCCACGATTGATTAGTGATTAGTCGATTGCAAGATCATAAATAAAGCGTAGCAAAATCGTTAACTAATGAATTTAGTGGCACTTTCGGCAAATCGAATGGAATAACTGCCCTCCCGCCCCTCTTACCGGGCACTCTAGCCTCCTTATCTTCCTCGGTCTCGCTAGAAGCATCGTCGTTGATCTTGTTAACGATCAAATTCGTCATCGGGGCCTTGGTCTCGGTCGCATCATCGCAACTCTTGCACGACTCGGACTCGTCCTTGCGCTTCTGATTTATCTGCCTCAATAGACCAGCTACTTGATCAATCAGGCTCTGGATGTAGCGAATAATCCATTGCTCATCCTTGTAATCCTCCTCCAAGGCGACCATCGCTGCCATCTTCAGAGCAATGACCGCCTCGCCGAACCTACCCAGTTTCAGGAGACTTTGCCCTGTTAACAGTTGACCCCGTACCGTCCACTTTTTCGACTGGGCGGCGTTGGCGCTCTTTAAGCAAAGTTTCGCCACATCGAGGGCCTTACCAAAGTTCTCCAATTCGAAATGACACCGGCCAATGTCATGGTAGAGCCAAGCTTGCGGAATCGCCTCCTACGAGAGTATAGTATTCGATAAATTGTGTAAAGCCCAGTGGAATTAGGCTTAATAACGAGGGTAAATGAAGCGTGGGTAAAGTAAAGAGGAGAGAGGGGAGCGAATCGGCGTAGCTCTTACTTAGGAAGCTAAGCACTTACCGTTTTCAAATCGTCGACAAGGCGCTCCCAGACCCGAGCCAGAGCGTCCAAGTGCCCGAAGGCCAGATGAACCTTGCCAATGACGACGAGGGCCTCGGTTATCCAGTGTACATTGCCGCAACTCCTCGCGAGAAAGATCATCTTCACGGCGAGACAGACGGCCCTGTCGTGCCGTCCCAGGGAAATTTGCTTGCTCGCGAGGTAACCGTAAAGTTCGAGCTGATTTCGGTTTGGCTCCTCGGAAACCGAGGCCAGGTCAACGAGTACGTCGCCCAATTTATGAACGGTCGCGGTGTCGCCCGACTCGTACGCTGTTTCCAATTCCATGAAGGTCGACGACACGCACTTGTTCATCTTCTTCAGCATCATCTTGGAGCGAGCGGTGATCGAGGAGTTGCTCGGACTCGGTAAGCGCCAAAAGTCTTTTCGCGACTCGAAGAACCTGCGAGCGGAGAGGCTAGAGTTGTCTCCCGTTCGTGTATCGTCTTTTGGCATCCCGTTACGGAAAACTTTCCGAAACATGAGCTTCCGGTTGAACGAGAACTTTGTCGGATTGTACGTAATTGCTTTGAGGGCATGTAACGAATGACGCTTGATGAATGGCGAAACTTAATTTTTGAAAGTTGTAGGGCTCTTTTAAAGTTTTGCTTTCGGCGAAAGTGGCACGTAATCGACGGATGATAATTTCAAAATCAAAGCACCGGATGTGCATCAGCGATAGCCGATTGCATTTTATTCCAGTTACTCGGATTACTAATTGCACGAATATCATCTTACTTTCATCGGGAGTAATATTTTGTATCGATGAGTCGAGTCATTGTTATTTATGACTCGAGACAATTAGTTGCTCCAGATACTAATGGCAAAATGTCCATTGGGTATGAATAACGATAAAACAGATTATTGGTAATATTGGCCAACTTTATACGAGACGTATAGTATTTACCATGAATTCCCATATGCCTTTTATAAACACTATTTGACGTTATAATGCTTTAATGGAAAATTAATTTTTACGAGAGAACTTTTAAATGCAATGCCTATGTGGAGATAATTTACGTGTATTATTATTGTTCATTTCAATCGAGAGCAAATATATGTTAAAATGACAATATCGATTGGTCTGTCTTTTCAAACAACGATCCAGTACGCATTTCATCCAACCACCAAATCTCCATATCGACAGATTAAGTTCCCACTTCCCCGCAACTAATAAAATACACATTATCTTCCTTAATAACTTGAAGGTCATTGTGACTAAAGCCACTTGTGACTTGCGCTGAATTCTAACGGATCGCCCAACTACGTAGCGTAACGCACACTATTGTATTAGCTAATAATGCATTTCCTCCCCTCCCCCAACCCCAAAAAAAGAAATCTAAATGTTAAAATAGATTTAATTATTCTTACGTAATTTTGTGCGTGTGTATGGATATTTGCAAATTGTGTGTACATAATAATTATTCTTTCCAGTTACGTACTCGTTTCTCAAATCTCGTTAACCATAGTGGTTTATAATACTTTGTTAAATTAAATAACGAGACACGTAAATTTCATAAAGATCCAAGAGATAAGAAAGCATACGTTGGACCTTCTACATCTTAATTTACAAAGTTATGATGAAAACGTTGAAAATTTACGCTAAACTTTAAGTCAATTATTTTTCTAATTACAAATTGTCCCTATTTATAAAGCAAAAACCGATCGATTATTTTGTAATCCAGTCTAGTTAATTACGATTAAATGAGAGCATTGATCATAGCAACGATAGAGGACGTTATTTATAGTTGCAGCTCGTTATTCTGTTATTAAGCAACAATTATTACCACCGATGTGTGCGGGTTAATTTACGTTTAAAGAGAATTATTTGCAAAGGTCGAAGAGAAATGTAGGAATGAAAGTTCCGCAAATAAACGATAAACATTTACTACGACAGTAGTAAATCCTCTCCTGTTGTACTTACATGCACTCGACTAACCGCGTCCTTAGTAAAATCAATTAATAAAAATAAAGACATTGGCATCCACGGGCCTATTCTTGGGGACCAGGTAAGTATTTTATAAAATATCCTGCGCCAACTCGATGCTCCTCTCGACCGACCGCCTACCTGAGAATTCTGGGTATATCGCGCAGGGGATCGGATGACTCGGCGACGACATCCCGGGCCCTATGCGCCGCCACCTCCGGACAGACAAAACCTGACATCTGCGGAGGGCGGAGGGTTGACCTCGATTGAACGCGAAAGTCCTTGGAGGTATTAGCCTCCGAGTCTATTGCCGCCTGGATGCGCCAAGCGGCGATCTGATGATTTTGCTCGCGAGGGCAGATCTGCGACGCTCTATGGTACAGCACCAAGGCCGACTCGTAATCCCCCCTAGAAACGAAGGAAATATAATGATGGTAATAACAAGGGCATCGCCTGCGCGGATTCGCCACTTTTACCAAATACGCTGGTGTGTCATTGGTATGTGTTCTGACCTGTGCTAGTGGCTCACGTGTGTACCCATATGGGCTTTATGATTAACACGTGGATGGAAAATCGCGTTGTTATGCAGCTGTGACCGCGGCACTTTCAATAACTCGATCATCCTCGTATTATTTCTAATATGAGCCGAGGGACGATAAGTTCTTTTGGGAATAACATAAATGATTCTTTAAGTAAGCTTTACAACTTCGGGAATTGTATGTAAAATAATAATTGTATCATAATAAGAATTAATGTCTGATTTGTGTGTATTATTTCTGGTATAAGCTAATGTGGGCTTTTTCGCCAATAGCCACACGCCGTATACATATCCTAGTGATCCTTATATATATATATATATATATATATATATATATATACTTATTAACATCAATTTACAGTCTTACATTACTTTAAATCACTTCGTTATGCTGGACAATCGATAAGCTTAAATCTTAATCTTAATGTGCGTGTGCCTATAGCGCGCGAAATATTTTATTAAACATTAGCAATAACGGAAGTTCATCGTTAGACTGTCGGGATAAGATTAGATAGGGATTGGCATCCGGGCTATTTATTAAGCTAGGATGAAAATTCTCAAAACCTTATCATACGAGTTTTTTCTAACTCTACTAATTATGCAGATAAAACAATATAACCTTATTTCCTGCTTATTTTTAACTTTGTTTACAAAACTTCAATAGTATTGCAGCTCTGCATTAAAAAGTTACGGGAAGCTTTGACTCCCACAGAAAGTTCGTAGCACAGAAAATTTGAAGGTTTCGCATTACGAGATGTAAAATGTAAAAGAAGTAGTTTCATCTAATTCTCCATCTATTGTCTCATTGCAAATATTCTATTTCGAATCCTATTTACATCTTCTATAGGCTGAAACGGTAGGGAATAAATATTGCAGTTAACCTAGCAAAATGTTAGTTACTTACGGAGTAGGTACACCCAATCAATCTCGAAACTTATTGTTTGCCTCGCCTTAAGAGCCACTCGACTAAAGCCAACAACCAACTTATTGCCGACATTCGGGGCATCGTTCTCGGTACCGTGCGCCACTCTCTCTCTCTCTCTCTCTCTCTCTCTCTCTCTCTCTCTCTCCCTTTCTCTTTCCCACTCTATGTCCAATAATAAAACACGACGAACTCATTATACAATATCACATTAAGCTGACAAGTCCCGTACTTGTAGCACAGCTGATCGGCCTCGTGGTGAAGCTGATTGGCTCGCGTCTGCTTGCATCCAATCGCCTTGGAATTGGTGCATAATCGAGTCTCGACATCGGCAACGACCTGCTCTGGCTCTCTGAGCTCGCCCTGGGACTCCAACGACAGCGAGACTCTCGGCAGCTTGGGCGTGCTAAGGGGCTCGCGTCGTCGCCGCGCGGTCCTGGCCACTGTCGCCGAAGAAGACATAGCCGCCGAGACTGCCAGGCCTAGCCAATGGCGACGCAGGCGTCGGTTACTCGCGATCCGAAGTTGCCGGCGTATCGAGGTTTCTGCCTCGCCATTAACAATATCAGACTGCCGGTCGCTCTGCGATATGGCGATCGATCGATCGCACGCGACGTTCCCGGACACCCCCCCCCCGCCCCCTTAGTCATTTCGTCCTGACGCACGAATATCGCCGCACGAGCAAGCGTTTTGTTTCGCTATCTAACTCACCACCTCGGCTTATCGGTTACTCATTCTTTCCATCCAATGTGTCTCGCACAAATCAATTAACACATGCCGCTTGCGAAATTGCATTGGCTATCCAACCAATTGCCGTTGTAAAATTGATAATAAATAATAATAATAAATTATAATATAAGTGTAATATATGTATTTGTATTTTATAATGTGCGAGCGAGGTGCTGCGAGGGTGAATGCTTTAATTGATGAAGATCTTGGAAATTCCTTGACATTGACACAACGAGCTGTGCCATCTCTCATCTCGATCGATAATTAAAATCCCATCAGAGTGAACGGATTCGCTCGAAATCAAACTCGACAAATAAGCAACGGGTTAAGTTAATATTTCTATTTTTATTAAATTAATTAAAAACTCGAACAATCTCACTGAAGTATGAAACAGTATAGACGATGACGACGACAATGAGCAGGAGGAGGTGGACGAGGAGGTGGACGAGGAGGTGGACGAGGAGGAGGAGGAGGAGGAGGAGGAGGAGAAGGAGGAGGTGGGGGTGGAGATGGAGGTGAAGATGGAGGTGGAAGTGGAGGTAGTGGTGGAGGGATAAGAGGGATTTTCGAAGGGAGGGAGGGACGAAGGAAGGAAATTAACATCAATTGAATTCGTTTATATTGGGCCTGCCAAGGATCTTCGTGTTGGGTGAGAACTTTTTGAGCAAATGATTGCGCAGCTCCTTCTCGTAGTTCTTGGGCTCGGTAGACGCGACCGTCTTCTTGGTGCTTTGCCCGGTCGCTTCCCTCGGCTTGCAGCCGGGCATGATGGACAGTCGTCTGCTCGCTGACACGGCATCCATGGACCTCAATAGCAGATCCATTTTGGGCCTCTGGTCCGTGGGGATGATTTGGAGTATGAGACGCTGACGGGCGGCTATGCTGTTGTTATCGCTCAAGCGGTCAAAGTCCAATCCGTTTATGAGAACGATCGTGCGCTCGTAAAAGTCCACGAGGAAGTCGACATTGAGATTCTGCGCGGACTGCAAAGCCGCCATTGCCGCCTCCCGCGCCTCGTTACGGTTGCTCTGGACGAGCTCCACGCGGATGAGGACGTGGCTCGCGTTCACCGCCCATTCCTCGTAGCCCGTGTTCAAGCTCAGCTCGCGCGTCTTTTTCGCGTAGAATCTTTGATTTGATTTCGAGAGAGAAAGAAACGTTATTAGCGGTGGCTCGTTGCTGGCACCCCGTGGTAAGCAATATTTTCTATATACATATATACATATATATATATATATATATATATACATATATATCTGAGGGAATTGCAACGTTTGATTATACCGCTGTGTAATATTAATTCAATTATAATGGTAAACTATAATAAAATGGTACATTATGAGTAAGAATTTATATAGACTCTCTTGCACGATACCTTAAATAGTGAAAAATTTATAAAAATAATAAATCACTTATCAAACATTTTACTAGAGATAAGTGATATTTATTATAGTAGTAGACTGCTTTTCAATTGCTCTTGAATTGAAATATGAATTTGAACAATCGGCGATAAAATATTGAAAGCCATTTTGTTGAATACTCCGCTATTCGATAATTGAAATCGCACGTATCTATCGAACGAAGTCAATTGATTATGTTATCTTATATTTATTACGCGCGTCGACACGAGACGAACTTATACCCTTGAAATTAATTGTCATTGTAACAAAACAATTGCCGATTATATCGAACTCATCTACGCTCACACACTGAATTATCCACACATTGATTCGGATAATTACAATTCGATGTAAATGCATTGGAATTAGTATAATTAGCAATCGCCAAAGGATTATCGTGTATCCAACGATATAGCTAAATCGCCATTATTATTAATAAATAAAATTAATAAATAGTTTGCGACAAAAATTGAAACACTTGTTATTATTGATGTTTACGCGCGTGCACATGCACAAACACATACGCGCGTAGAGACAATTTATGTCGATAAACTGGCAACGAGCGTATAGTGCAACTAGAGTGCTTACAATGACGCATCCATGTGCTTTAATTGACAAAGTTCTAGGACTAAGCAACTTATTCGAGTCAATTTTCACGGCACCTAATTACGGTCAGATGCACCACCGTCCTCGTCCTGAGCCAAAGCGAGCCCGGGGCATTCAACGTACCGCGCAAGATCGTAGCGGCGCACCTCGAGGAAGAGTTTGCACAGCTCATGGAATATCCAGAGTACCTCGAGGGTGTGCTTAGTTAGGGAGAGCCTCCTGTTGCAGACGTTCAGGGCTTTCTTAACGTCGTAGCTGGGTATCCAGGCAAGGTCACTGTCCCGTAGCATCCGGGCCGTTCTGATGCCGAGGAGCTGTCTCAATCGGTCCGTCCTCTCCTCCTCGGACTCGTTGCAAAAGCGCTTCAGATTACGCGGGTCCATGTACACGCGCGCCACCATACGAGAGAGCACGTCCATCAATTTGTAAATATCCGGAAGCAATTGACGGCCATACGACTCCAATTTGTCCTTAACCAGGTCCACCATCCTGCAACGTCCGCGCACATCATTACACAGCATTACACATCACGGCTAATTGGTTATACCTCGGAAAAGCCTCGCTCGCGACGATCCTCAATTGTTATCCGTTCGAAAAGCCGGCGAAGCGCTAAGTGCGCTAATACTACGAATGACCACGAGTAAAGTCACCGTGGCAGTGGCTTATGAAACGATAAAGGACGATGGCATACAATTGCCAATCATTTTATAATTAACGAGCGATTCGCAACGATTCGCGCGATCTCACCTCGATCGCCCAGCTTGAGAATTACAGTTGCAAATACCTGTCGGATTAATTGGCGCGGTTGCCGAGCGATAATGACGAGTGGCTTTTGTAAAGGATTGTCACGACATTGGACACTCGTCGTTCGATTGAGCGTGCGCGGTTTAAGTAGCCAACGCGAGCATCGTACTTGAAAAAGAAGGGATAATCCCGGCGCAGGCGGGCCAGATGTAGCTGCTTGAAAAGGTAATTGGCGTCCTGTTTGGCGAGGCATCTGCGGTGCAGGAGCTCTTGATATAGGGCGAACCTGCGCCCGGGCGTCTTCGCCGCTTCGGTCCTGGCATTCACCGCGTACAGTGGCCGGCGCGTCCTCAGGGCCTCCTGCTGGCTCTGCGACCTCGTCAGGGATTTATTAATGGAGGCGAGGAGCGAGAGACTGCCGGCTTTGTTGGCGGAAGCGAGAGCCGGTCGGTGAAGCAGCTCCTGGAGGAAGCGCTTGTCGTGGCAGGTGCCACCGAGGTACATCAAGGCCATTAGATGATCGTGCTCGGTACGGTACTTTTGCAGTTTCGCCTGAGAATCCGAGATCTTAAATCTCGTGTGCTCGTCGCCAATGCCTGCGTGACGTCCGTCGTAATGCTTATAAAGGCGAATACTCGGAGGCGTTTAAGTGCAGGAAGCGAGCAAAATCCCTGTCTTAGCTACTAGTGAAAATATTGAAGAAATTGTTGATGGATTATGATGGTGATGGAACGAATTTGTTAAGAATTTAGAAACTATTAGGCCGCCCTGTTTTTTTCCCCTTTAAATTGTAATAGAGATCAGAGTTTATAATAAGGATAATATATAAAGCCATTACACAATTGCCCCGCGAGTACATAAGCTTAATAGAAAAGAATAGAAAAGAAAAAACAATTATAAAAAGAATAAAATTTATATATGCAAAAATGCACGTTAATAATGATTATTAAATTTAAATATAATAATGATAATGATAATTTTGTAATGGCAACTTCGTTAGCCACTGTCCTTAATCGTGAAAGGCTCTGAAATATTCTCCGATCGACTGACTCTTCACTTTAATTCGAAATAATAAGCGTCCTTTACGAAATCGTGCTACACTAGAATGATCGAGGCTTCGGCAAAAAAAAAAATTAGTAAAACAATCCGATCGCAAAAATGAAAGATAAAAATTAAACGGAGAATGAAGGGGCAGATGATCATCGCACAGCATAACATAACGTTCGTTACGAACGAATTTCGGAAGGAAAATCTCGGGTAAAACTTTTATAACCGCTCGCTATTAAAAAAAAGTTGAAGCTCGAAAGCACGGGTGAGTGAGAGAGGATTGTGACGGCAATGAATAATGGCTGGGACAAGCTGTAAACGCTTTCGCGAGACCTTCTAGCTCGTCCTCCAAGTCATTAAGTCGCTCCAGGACCTCCTCCCTATGCTCTCTGAGCTTCGTTATCCAAGGTTGAATATATCGCATCATCGTCGACGACACATTAGCACCCACGCAGTCCTCGATCGTCTCGTTAGCCAACAAAACCGCGAATCGAAAGGTCATCCTCTGCCGCGCCCCTTGTTGTGCGTAAACGAGACTGCGACAGAATTCCGCGACAGCAAACAGCGCCTCCATCCTTGTATAGTTTGCAACCACGTTTGTTGGATCTGCGATTTATATGCTTATTTATAAACTTATATATGTGTGTGCGTGTGGGTGGGCGCGTGCGTGAGCGCTGTTGTACACACATATACGTGTGCGTGAGTGCGTGCGTACGTGCGCGCGTTCGTGCGCGCGTGTGTGTTGTCTGTGTATGTACGTATATACGTACGTATGCATGCACGTATGTGCATGTGCGCGCACTTGTATTTAAATGTACGACCGTATGTGTATACATTTCAATTTATGCACGGATTATTTGCGGTCAATTACAATTACAAACTACTCTCGTTTTGCTTACCAGTATTGCCATTATTACTACATTAGACATAACAGCGCTTTTCATGTCATTGACTAACCGAACTTGGCTCATCCTCACCTTATCCTCACGTGACAATTATTGTAAAAATTTTTAATTAATTATAAATATAGACTAACGGTCGATTAAATATTATGAGAGAAATTAATTCTTTCTTATAATCGTGGTAAAGTGCATTTTAGCCGCGTGTAAGCAATAGTGAAATATTGAAATTAAAAGTAATGCTGGTACGTGAAAATTTTTGTTTAGAAAATAATTCTGAGAGAAACGTTTCGTCTGCAATTATCGAGGATTATCATTGAGTAATATAAAAATTGATAGTGAGGATAATATAAAATAATATAAAGACTGGCTCTTTATTTTTGCCGCATTTTATCGTTAACTATTAATTTGCCTTCCTTTTTCATTTTTGATTGTCAAGTCTTTATATCCGTACTTTTAAACAGCTGTATTACGAAAATAAAATTTTGAAAATAAATATTACATAAAAAAAATGAAATATCATCTTTTTAGATATTTTCTTATATGGCTAACTTTGACTAACTATCTTTTATGAAAAGAGACTTTGACTAACTATCTTTTATGAAAAAAAAAAAAAAAAAAAAAAAAAAAAAAAAAAAAAAAAGTTGTACAATACTTTATTTTCTCCGGTATAAAATTAGAAAAAAAAATTTCATTGTATCCAGTCTTTGTTATTTAATTTGAAATTCAATCATTAAGAATTTCGATAATAATTTCACGACACAACCGTAATTGTCCAACTACGTTAATATTCATAAGACCACGTATGTTTGAAACAAATGAATAAATATTGTATTCAAATAAATGTATTAAAATTATTTTTAATTTTTATTCCTGTATAAAGCTTTTTCTATATATATATTATATATATATATATATATATATCTTCTATTCTATTCTATATTATATATATCCTTATATTGATAAAGCATTGCATTATTAATGAGAAAGAAATATTGAAAAAATTTGCCTAATGCAAAACGCAAAAACTTCATTTAGAAAAGGAAATTCAATCACGATGTTCCTTGAATTACGACTTTGAAAAACATATAAATTGAAAAAGCCTATCTAGTGCGCACTATAACAGGTCATAAAATGTAAAATTCACCTTTCCAACTATTTGACTAGTGCAACATAAGTCGTATTTCCTCCGCCAGTGTGTTATATATCGTATTCGTAAAGGTCCTCTGAGCTCATCCATCTATACATGTAATATTTACTGTCGGCGAGAGAAAAAGAGGGAGGAAGGAGGGAGAGAGAGAGTGAGAAAGAGAGAGAGAGAGAGAGAGAGACTAGCTCTGAATAATATTCTGCCATAACTGCTGATGCGAATAAAATTAAAGATACGTGGCGAATCATCGAGAAAACTTGGATACAAGCAAAGTTCGAGCGGCCTTGACTCCTCTTCCATCCTAATAATTTGTCGCTCGACTCGGCATCTTCCTTACTTCGCTCGAGCCCGACTGCCCGACTTATTAATTACTCGATATTGATGCTGGTCACCGGGACGGCAAAAATTGTCACGACGTACGTAGCATTTTATGAACACGATTCGCTCTCACCATATTTCGCTTACTCCGTTAGACCGATTTATTAATGACCTCATACTTCGGGAAACCGACAGTGTAGATAATTTTAATTAATTTGCATGCTATATTTTGAATTTGCCTGTATTTCATTCATTTTGAATTCATTATTCATAACAAGCAAAAGGAAGACAATGAGATCCTCGGTTAATATCAATAATTAATTAAAGGCCATTTTTATTCGGGCTAATATGCTACATTAACTAGGATTATATAATCTTTTAGAAATTATAAATTTCCCGTTATTTTCGAAGATGCGGCGACAAAGCGACAAATGCAATTGCGCTTTGCATATAGTATTTAATGTAACAATTAAAATTAAAAATTATCATTGCAAAACATTATAGTCGCTCTGCTGAATAATGAACATATATTCATTTGTTATTGAATAAACTATGAGTAAGCGAGAATTTTAATGCAGTAATTAATTTAATACAAATTTATAAATTACTCGGTAGAAATAAATCTATTTGGAAATTCCAACTGTATGCGAGATCGCAATAAATAATTCTAAATTTAATCTTTGTTCTTCTAATATTCACACTCTTTAACAATAGCGTGAATTATTCTCTGAAGTAATAAAAATAAATATATATATATATATATAAATAAATAAATAATTCACTTTATTTTATAGCGTACTTAGTTAGTTTTTGTAAAAATAATCATCAGAAATTTTTCAAATATCGACAACAATAGACTCCCATGAAAATTCATTTAAAAGTATTTTAAAAATATTGATAGAATATTATATTGATAAAAGTATACTCGTACATTTTCTTAAAAAATATATTACTTAATTATCTTTATTCAATATACTACTTTCTAATCCTAGTAAGGTTATTGTGTGTTATAAGATAAACATATACTTATAACAACGAGTTAGAAATGTAAATTACTATATAGAGATATTTTAAGATATATTACATATTACCTTGCACACGTTAAATAACAACATAACCTTAACATATATCTTCATCTTTTTTCATTTCACCTTTGTTTTTTTTTTTTTTTTTTTTTTTTTTTTTTTTTTTTTTTTTTTTTTTAATGCAAGCTTCATGTTTTGATTTTCTTGTAATTACCGAAACAAATATGCTAACAATTATGCTAAATTGACAAGTAATAGAAAGAATAGTCACTGTTTAACGAAAATTAAGATGCATATTACATGGATTTTCTCCCGCGAATCACATTGTTAATAGAAGTGTTTTACCTATTTCCCTGCATTTTTCAGCGACTGTGGATGCTTCCGTAAACTGACCAGACTTCATTAAAACCTCGCTAAGCCTCATAAGTGTAATGATAAAATTTTGATCCCCATATTCTGTAGACTTCTTGTAGTACTCAATTCCCTTGAGGAACTTATGTAAAACGGTAAAGCGTCTGCCCCATTCTCGATAGAGTATTTGAGCGTGAAAAATTTGATTCTCTTCATCATCATTGAGCAATTGCGCCATTTTTTATAAAGATTTATTTCGACGTAGAGTCGTTCGAAAATTTAAAAATTTAGTTAACAAAAGTTTTGAAGTCTCTTCTTCACGAGAATTTTGAATATTTTTTCACAGTTGTCTTGGCGAGTTTTTACATTTTTGCTGTATTATGACATTTTCAACTTAACACATTTTTATTATACTTTTTCCAAGTGAAATCAGTTAGAAACGAATAAGTTAACTTTGAATAATATTCGAGGATACGAAAAGTTAGTACGCGGCATTTTACGGCTTTATGAATGGATCGATAAACGTGAAAGTGGTTTCATATTGTCAAGTTTTTTAACTTGTGCTCAGAATTTCAGAAAGACCAATCAAAACATACCCACTCCATTAAAAATACGAAATTCCTCGAAGCATGCGGCTTCTTTCGGGTTATTTGTACTCTCGTTTTAAATAAGAAACACAATCATTACTTATTAATAGACTAATAATTTTAGAAATTTAATCAAAATAAAGGAAATTTTGTGAGATTGTTATTGAGATTATAAAGGAAGATATTCAACGATTGATCTTTATATTAAAAGAGAAACTTACATTCGCGAAACAGAACGTCGTTACAGTACGACATATATATCATTTATGCGATAATCTTAAATTTTTATATTTTTATCATAGAAATAATATGATAGATAATCTGAAAAATAATATTCAATGTAGCAACATATGGAATAGTTATGGAAAGTCGTCTCATACGGTTCATCGCAACCAAATGTAAATAAAACTCATCTTAAAAACTTAATTTATATAAGTCAATGTAAATATATATATCCATAAAGTCAATACATTAAAAAATGCAGCATATCTCTCTCTAAATCGCTTCTTCTTCTTCCATTTTTTATACATTTAATTTACTTTATGTACATTTAAAGATTTACTCTAAATATCCGGAAACTATTAAAGCGACCTTTTCAAAAAAAAAATAAATAAATAAATAAATAAATAAAAGATTCAAAACCTCCACAATGAAGCAAATTGTTGTTAGGTAGAAAAAAAATAACAACTCATTATTAAAGAATCGTCGACGTAGCAAGGATAAAAAAAAAAATTACCTACTTTTCATTACGCGAATCCTCAATTCCGCAATAACGCAATGTGCATACTTACAGGAACGTCGAGGCTATTGGCGCACAGAGTGCTTGAGCCGAAGGATCGAAGTGATTGTTCACTTTAAAGAAGAAAGACAAACCATACGAGAGTCCATCTCGGGATGCGGTGATGGCGCTTCTCTACAGATTCGCTCAGCTGCCCGACCGCAGCGGCACGCGAGTCTTCTCGTTCGTCGTCACCAGGAGCGTCGTACGCGACCCGGAACGCGACGTCACTAGCAAGGAGCTCGTCTGCGGATTCCAGAAATGGGCTGTCGCATTCTCAAGGGGCGACAAGGTGCGTCACGCAATTTGTCCTATGTCGTTTGCCCTATTAACTGGCTTTAATCGTGTGATTTTAGAAAGAGAGTCGAGTCGCCTTGATCTTTGATAGTGAGCTATTGCTCGGATATGACGACATTCACGATGATAAGTTTGATGAAAGTTTCGATGCCTTTGTGTGCGTCAGATGAAAGTCAAAGTCGACCATTTTCGAGATTTCAATTTCATTTAGAGCATTGAATTTAATAAACAATTATGCGCGAATTATGTCCAATATTCTTGAAGATTAATAAAAACGTATGTGCTTAATTATTTAATAAAATCTCCATAGAAACTAAAGGATTTCCGAGAAATTGAACTATTAAACATCTTATTGTATATGCAATACAAAAAAAAAAAAAAAAAAAAAAAAAATTTTTAATTTGTGTCAATTAAAATGAATGGCTGATAATAGAATTTTCAAAGGATCTGCAATGGTATGGTACTTATCATAAATTTTGAAATTATAATATATAATTTAAAAGAAAATTCCTCAATGTTTCATACAACATATCAATACTGTACTGTTACAATAATAATTTAGTTGTAATTATTATGAAGTGATGATTTTTACAGAACATATAGTAATTCTAATGGAATGAGGTTCTATTTAAGTCTTATAATAAACAATTGCAACTAGAAATGTCAATAGTGTAAATATAATAGATATGTATGCATTAAATTTGTTAAACTTTGCAATATCTATCTTTGATCTTTTATGCCTTTTTTTCTCGTATCTCTTGAATATTTTCCAATTTTACCAATTTTAAATCACTACTCTGTTTCTATCTCCTCCTATCTTTGGGGGGGGGGGGGGGAAAAAAAAAAAAAAAAAAAAAAAAAAAAAAAAAAAAAAAACACAATATGATTTTAAATATAAATTAAAGCATTAGAATACATTGTATTCTGTTTATTTATAAAGACCAAATTATTTTTTTATATGCATGTAATGTATTTATACTTTTCTGATGACTGTTTCGATAATTCATAATGAATATAAACAACGCAATGCATAAATATGATTGAAAAAAAATTGAAACAAAAATCAGATGGCGAAATTGGGTTTTTCATGAAACTTTTTCCCACTTCACCGTAATTCAACAAGCATACGATATTCGATTGCACTAACTTCTTACTTTACTTAATCTGCCTGTATTATCGAATAATTTCATATATCAGCTAATTCTATATAAATTGCTATGCGCACTCTTTTATTACCTATTGTTCTATAACCATTAGGCTTTATCATTAAAATTACTATCTATTGCATGAGCGGACAAATCCTAACAGTATGCTCTAAATTCTTTACTGGCTTTAATAAATATTTAAGTTTTTCTTTCCGCAATATAGACCATTTTATAGAAAAAATTATATCGACAATCAATTATTGTAAAATTAAAAAAATAATCATGACTCACGTTGGTTAATCAATTAATGCAATTTTCAACTACTACCGAATAAAAATTACCGAAGTAGGTAAGAATTAATCAAACTCAAGGAGCAAGTTTTTCTATAAAGGCAGACTGTTGGAGAAAGTGTTCGATAATTATTCAGAAAACTTTAATGGCAAACGAATGAAATATAGAGATATAAAAAAAAAAAAAACTTATTGCATACAGCTGCTTGTTGTCAGTGTAACTTACACTATTCCTTAAAAAGACCCGAATAATGGAAAAAAGATTATCGTGGAAAGCCCGAGAAGCTAAAACATTTCAAATATTTATACATCTCTGCGTCCTTGAGAGTGGAATTGTATTTATAGTCGAAATGCATTTGCATTCTATAATTTATTTAAAATCAATTAAAACTAATGGGTAGTAGGCAAAACGATTGGCTGGCAATTCCATGTGCCATTATCAAACTTGGAATACTGCCAAATTAAGGGAAAAATATGATAAGGTTGAAGTTGTCCAGGAATTTGAATGAGAATTACGCGTCCGTCACTTACAACGAAATGGACAATCCAAGCTTAAGGTCGTAAGGCCCAGCCTCACTTAGAATTCCACTGGATATGAACGGAGATGTTAAAGGAATGGCGTAATCATAATTGGCGATAATCCTACTGATACTGAACTCCTCCCATACTTCTGAACTTTTTGCAGGAGCGTGGTAGACACAAACGTTATGTTTCTGATCGGCAGGTATTGGGGGTCTACCTGGTCTGGCGGGGCGCGGCACCGGGTCTACGAGTTTACGTCGACTTCACCTTCACGCTCCTCAATCGCGAGCACTTCTCCGTGAACGAGGGATTCAGCGGCAAACGCGTGAAATTCACGTACGAGGCGCCGGCCCAGGGAAATCGCAACTATATATCCGTCTCCGACCTCTACAGTAGAAACTTCGCCGACCCCAATGGCGAATTCCAGCTCGAGCTCTCGATGACCAACGTCCGGACCGTATTTACCAGCGAGGTCAGCATACCGACTCCTATCCAATGTCACGCCTCTACTTTTACGCTTCCGGTGGACGTGTCTAGCTAGCTCAGGCAATCTTCCGGGAGCTAATCGGGGGATTCCTGAATGATGGAATGTTGTCTTTTAATTCGCGATTGGCTTGATAGTGGATTGAAACGGATTGCCGAAATGGTCGTATGAGAAATGAATTTCACTCAACCTTTGTTGCTGAATAATAGCGACGTGTAAATTCTCTAAATGAATTGTCATAATTGTGCATTATTAATGTAGAAGTAGAATGATGAAATGAATGTCGCGATATTATATAATACGAGTTGTCGTTAAATATATTAGATGGCGTTGGAGAATGTTAATAATGATTGAACAGCCGCAAAATTTCGATGAAATGCCAACGACTGCTTTTATTGCGCAATTTTTTCTATTTAACCATGCGATTTTACTTTAGTCAAGCACATATAAGCGATACAAATTTCGAAATTAAGATAATGACGTTGTGAGAACGGTGTGAGTTAAAATTTTTTTACAAAATGGTATTATAATTGTAAAATTAAAAACCATATGTAATTTAATATTTATTCGACATTAACATCTGTCACGAACAATTGATTTTATACATAATTAATGCACGAGATTTTTCGATTATACATCGATAAAAACCAATTTACATTCAAATCCCATCACTAAATAGTAAATTTAAATAAAAATTTCACACCACTCCTCACGTACCCATTTTCATACATCGAGTTTAAATAGAATTATAATATTAAATATATAGTGCTATGATATACTTAATATTACTAATCATTAATATATCTGAACTATAAACTAATAAACAAATTTGTCTATTATTAAATATTTAAATAGATATTATAGCGACAAATTATTAAACCATGAAATTATCGTTCGGATTAAATCATCTAAAATAACAAAGTATTCAAGATATTTTTATCGATTCAAATTCAGAAATAAATGCTTATTGTCGTATTTGTATCGAATGCTTAAATGAGAAATCGAAGAATTACATTTTATAAAGAAATATAATATAATTATGATATGATACGAAGATGAAATTACGTAATTTAATAAATGATGAGTGCATATGAGTGGCGAGGAATATCTTTTTAATTTTTTTCATTGAGAAATTTATAACGGTAAAATATTGAAAGGCATTGTAGTACTTCGATTATCCAAATAAAAACAAAAGTCGAGGGAAATTTTTCTAACAAATTAGTTAAGAAACAAGTGATTTATTTTGTATTGAGGGGATGCAGTGAGGAGTATTTCATAAATTGAAAAAATACGTTTTTCTCATTACTTGTACACTACGCAATTTCTATATTTATATATATATATATATATATATCATAATAATTACATTTGATTTTGCAATTTACTAAGCATAGGCTCTTGTGTGTCTGAATAAATAATTTTTCGCATTATATATACAATTGATTTTTAAATCTGCAATATTAATTAGCATTGAAATGTTTACAATTCTATGATGGATTATTTATAGATTTTTTTTCTTTTTTCTTCAACATCTGCCATTAATCCTAAATAATTCTAATATTATTATAAATTTCAATTTTGATGTTTTAACATTACTACTTATAATATAATGATACAGGCTTACAATTTATAATTTAGAATTTTTATTGATAAACATTAATTTTAATGATTATCTGTAATTATATTAACAAACGTCTACTATTTATTATACGGGGACTGTCTTTATATTAAAATCTATAATATAATATAAAAATTATAATAAAAGCATTCGTTACAGACTTTAATTCTAGTTAAAGTGCTTAAAGTAGTGAAGCCTGCATTTGTATTAGAAGCCTATAATTTGCAATATTCCTTGAACTTATTAATTAATATCAATCATGCCGTGAATATTAATTATCAGAATAAGAACGCAA
This sequence comes from Ceratosolen solmsi marchali, assembly GCF_000503995.2. Taxonomy (NCBI): domain Eukaryota; kingdom Metazoa; phylum Arthropoda; class Insecta; order Hymenoptera; family Agaonidae; genus Ceratosolen; species Ceratosolen solmsi. The sequence goes on along the minus strand of NW_011948425.1, from coordinate 5,216,121 downwards.
GGCAATCGAGATTCCTCGATTATGAAATTAAGAACAACAACTAATTAACAGGGGTATTATGTATATATATATATATATGTATGTATATATAAACAGGGGTTCCGATGAGTTTGAATGTAGGGAAGGAAAATTCGTATTCTCGGGAATAATGTATGGCTGGCGAAAGCATAGTAGTTTGTAAGAAAAATCGCGCGTGTTAGGTTACGCGGGATAACAAATCCGGCGGATGAAAAGTTACTTCGACACGTGCCCGGGTCACGACGTTCGGGTAACTAACGATTGCACGTATTGTCGGGCAGGTTCGTCTACCCTCGAGTGTGTTCACGGCTGGCCAACCGAAGCCGAGCAAATTGGAGACGAGCTACTTCACGTTCGGCGGCTTCGACTGGAACCTCGTGGTCTACCCGACGGGCAACAAGGAGACCGAGGGCCGCTCCCAGGATGGCCGGATGAGCGTGTACCTGGTGCGGCTGACGGGCTTCGACCATCGATGCCGCGTCCGTTACATCGTGAGTCTGGGTGAGGGTGATCGTAGAGTGGAGTCGGGGCCAATCGAGGACCTCTCCGACGCCGACGGCCGCGGCTTCGGCTGGCAGCCCCGTGTGCGCTGGTCCGATGTCGCGCACAAGGGCGTCCTTAGGGTCTCTCTCGAGATGCTCGAGGCCCGCACGATATCCGAGGTCTCGGTCCAGGCGCTCGGTCCCGGCGTCTTACCCGCGACTCCCTGCTACGACAGGGACAAGCAGGCCTGGGCCATCAGGGCCGACCTACACTCCGACACCGTCAGGTTACATCTCATTTACAAGGATATACACAACGTGCCGAGAAACCACCTCAGGTCAGTATTCAAGAGCCTTTTCGTTATTATGTCGCTTGAGTGGATTCGTATACGAGCCCTCGATATTATTGGTATGAAAAATGTTTGAATAGTTTAGCTCAACGAATAACAATGCGATTGCCATTATTTGCTAGAGAAGCTTAGTTTCGAAAGTCTTAATCCTTCGAAATCCAACGGTTACATTCTGCAAGTATTGGGTATTATTGTCTTACGATAATATTAAACTTCTTCTCGACTGTCCTGCATATTTTAAAAGCAAAATGTTCGAGACGAATAGTTGGTATTCATCAGGCGTAGGAAAAGTGAAGATCGATCTAATGAAGAAAATTGTCGAAAAATTCCTTTATTAAACTAAATAAAAGCTAAAAATTAAATAAAGGATATTTATTTCTTCATACAGATATTATATTATGTGACATTACATTGATAAGTCATTTACTTTGGACGTTGATTATTTTTTCTTTTTTTTTATTATTATTATTGTTTTTTTTTTTTTTTTTTTTTTTTTTTTTTTTTTTTTTTTTTTTTTTTTTAATCATAATCATAGATCCTTTATAACATAGTCAAAAATGCATTTGATTTTGAAATTCTTATAATCGAATTTTTCTCTTTATTTCCTCTATAATAACAAAGCCAAAGTTGATGTGCTTAAATGTATGTCTAATTAGTGAGAAATAAATAAATTTTTTCATGCACTGCATTGGTTCATTATTGGACGATTTTCCAAGCTCTGAGCGTCACATTCAAACTGTTGGCTCGCGTAATGAGTTTATGAGACAATTATAACTCGGTTGTAGTTTCACATAAACACTTGAAAACAATGTACTTTATTGCACGTGCATTACTTATGGATGTGCGATAGTGTGATACGGACACACGTATACGTTATTCCATACGATAATATTCCAAGCCAATCTGCGCCTTTTCGCGTAGTAATTTAAACCCAAAACTTGCAAGTCGTAATTAAATATACGCAAATATTATAATACTGATTCGAGGTTAAAAGTGAGCTACGATGAAAGAGACAAAATTTACGATAGGTACGTAAGCTGGACGGCATATTTGATCCGTGGCGAGGAGCCTGACTCGGAGATCGTGAGCCTTCCGGGGGCCCCGTTCAGCCGCTATTACGCCCAGGAACCGGCGGACGAGGGCATCATAATGGAGACGTCGATCGGCGTGAACGAGGTGAAGGACGAGAGCTGCCCGTTCGTGACGGAGAAGGGCCAAATCCGAGTACGCCTCGAGTGGAACGAGTCCCACCTCCTCTTCCAAGCGACCTACCACAAGTACGACGACGTCTGTCGCATTCACAACCAGCAGATGCGACGCGAGATCGCGGCCCTACAAGCCGAGAATTATAGTCTTGAGCGGCAGTTGTTCAGCTATCAGAAGAGCCTCGCCTACGCTCAGGCGCAGCAGCAACAAACGGTTGGCCATTTTTAATCCTTACCCATCCACGCTACCTTGCAACATGTCCTTGCATCGCGATAACTAACATCCCTAACCGCGTCATACGCCAGCGATCTCAAATGCACGTCTTTATGCATTTCAAGTGATTTTGAGTTTTCTCTTGGAATTTTAAGAGACGATTAAAACGCGACAAAGCCATCACTGTGTAATATACTTCCTTTATAATTACTTATCGTTACGTATTATCAAGGCCTTGACGGAATACAACTCTTTTCACAACGTTTGTTTTTCATTTATTATGTCATTTAACGGTCTCACACGCTATGAGAAGTTAAATAAATGTTATGTGAATTGATGTGCGGTAGAAACAAATACGGAAATGCTACACATTTAACTATACGAGCAGAAAAGGTGAAATTCTAGAATAATAATGATTCTTGGGAAAAGTAAAAATACGCGATACCGTGTAGACGCTGAAAAATGGAAATAATAGTGGGAATTGATGTCGACAGCGGTCCTTGATTCATAAATATTATTATTGGAACAAGGAAAATGCACTTTATGATTGGTTTTATTCTTTTATGGGGCTGTCATAAGCAACGTAATACATCTAATAATAATTATTGAATTTTATCGAAGGATTTCATATTTATTGTCATGTTCGTTGCTTTTAAAAATGCTTAACTTGTTTCGGTTTTCTAATATGTAAGCGACATGAATTTAAATATTTTCACTATTAGCTTGTCTCGTTATTGAAAGAAGAAGAAAAAAAGAAGAAGAACTTTGTGCATCATTACGCGAAAGCAATAATAGTTTGAAATAGTTTGCTATATCCTCCGATATAGTAACAATATAATTCTAACGAAATTAAAGATTTTTATATCTAGAGGACTATTTGTTTATTTTGCATCGGAAACAAACTAAAGAAATATAAAATAAATCGCTACGGATCCGTACAATCACTAAGGAATTGCATACTTTCTAATCGGTTGTTTTAAATTGAAAATCAATTTTACATTGATAATTTGAAAATAAATATAATATTGCTCCTCAGCGATTAATATTGTTAATTGAATTTTTTATCTAAATATTTATAGGATTTATCATAATGTCGATCGATCGACCCTACCATATGTAGAGCTTTAGTTAAGCAAATATGTCATATGTCGTAGCTGTACGTTCAATAATATAAATTGAAAACTCACACATTTTGCAATATAAAAATTTTATTGTAAAATAAAAATTCAAAAAATTTAAAAAAAAAATATAAAATATAAAATGATAATATACAGTAATAATTCATTAGGTTTTGTTGTGTAGAAGCAATTGCGTGTAAAATCTAATGATTCGTTCGTATTTAATCATTATTAAATAAATTTTCAAAAATTTCATAATTCTATTGTTTCCATCATTGCTATTTACGATTATTAAATATATTACAAATTCACTAATATAATGATTTGACTTTTAATTATTAAAATTCATTTCACTCGTCGTTTATGGATTCTTTTATTTTATTTTTTTTTAATTTTTTTTTTTAATGAAATAATTCGATAACAAATTAATTTAAATTTCTTTTGTGCATCTATTTTTATCTTAAATATTCCTTCTTATTTTTATGTACATAATGTCAACTCAAATGACTTCGTTTTTGTTAAAAACAAAAATTTGATATGTCACCAAAAAATTAATATCTTGAATGTGTGTATCTTTTGCCAAACAATTATTGTAGTGGAAAAATGAACTAATTAGCAGATTGGGCTTTTTAAAGTTTTAACAAAATATATTTATACAATAAAAGAAAATTATTAGAGACAAATATTAATAAATTATATCGAGATAAGATAAGAGTTTCTTCGAATATGAACTAATTTACTGAATAATTATTACTCAATGCTATTTTATTCAAATGTTTGCAATACGTTACTGCTTTTTTAAATTTTAGTATTGAAAATACATATTTAATATGCAAAAAATGTATAATTATGTTTATAATAAATTATTAAAAAATTTGTGATATTTACTTTTCAAGATTATCGTTAGTTTATAAAATATAACGGAACATCATTGTAAACACAATTTTTAATTATCGTTCCTGAAACAATTTTCATGCTTAAGCCAATGACTCAATGATTAACAAAACTGAAATTATTCGTTGTGCATGTATATATATAATTAGCGATTAGTATGAATTACATTATTACAATGTTTTTATTATTAATGCCTCTGTTGTCAAATATTCGTCGAAAATTTATTTGCCAAGAACAAACTTAATTGAAACTCATCTTAAACGAATATTGTGCGCAAGCTTAATTTACAATTACACTTACATTTCCATCAATTCCATGAATATTTAAGTAAGATTACTTTGTTAATATACATGCTAATAAAATAATTATCAATTAAGAGTCTTGGAATATTTATTAAATTAAAAAATTAATACATAACAATTGTATACTCCCAAATATCCATCAGAGGCTAGAATATGAATTTTATATAAATAATGTTCTTCGATGTTAAATTTCAAGGATCGTAAAGCCAGCTTTATAAGATATTATTTAAAAAAACAATGACAAAAAGAACACAAAAATTAGAGCTGAATCATACATTATTCTAAACATTTCTCTTAAATTTTATTGGCTCTCACATTCATGCCTACACAGCACAAATTAATAATTAATATATAAGACGTTGCGATGGTACATATAGTTTTGCCACTACGCCATTACTAAACCCAACCTCTTGGGATCCATAAGGAAAAATGATATCGACAAATAACCAAAAAAATCTTTCTGTTCGTCTCTTGGGAAACGGAATACCGGTCCACCTCAGTCACAGCCGCCGCACCAGCAGCAAAATCAACAACCGAGTCACCGCGAAATTGGCCTCGAGAGATCCGTATCGACGGACACGGAGTACGCCTGACGAGTGGATCGTCTCATCGGACGTGCCCCGGGTCGCCGGCAACTACCCTGCAGTCCCCAGCAGGTGTCGAGCATGCTGATGGCTCAGAGCGATCCTCTCGTTCACGAGCACCTTGTCAACATGATGGACCGCAGGCTGAGTAACGTCCAGCAGCATCTTATGCGCTCCTCGCGATCCAATTCGACCCATAGCCGCGCAAGCTCACTAGGACTGGTCGAGGATATCGGGTGCCCTACCAGCATCGTCCGGCAGCCGCTGAGTCAACTGCATAATCATCATCATCGCCATCCTAATAGCCATCATCAACTGCAGCAGCAGAAGCAGCAGAAGCAGCAGCAGCTGCTGCTGCAACAACAACAACTGGAGCAGTACCAACAGCAGCACCAACAGCAGCAGCAGCAGCAGCAGCAGCAGCAGCAGCAACAACAACAACAACAGTATCAGCAGTATCAGCAGTATCAGCAGCAGCAATACCGGGCCAGCTATAAGAGAAGACGAGCGACATTTTGGGAGACTCTCACGGGCCTGGTATGCTCCTTAGGCGCTCTGGCTACGAGAGCAGCCAAAATGGCAGCCGGGAGATCCGAACTTTGAGGCGAGTGACGAGCCACTCCTGTCGATCGGGACGTCGACCGGGGGTCGCGGGAGAGAAGAAAAACGAGGATATGAAAATCGAGCTATTTCGCGGTTCTTCTGCCTGGGGGTTTCACTCGGCAGGCATACACGTCTGCACGACAGTCTCGGTCGACACGCGAAACTAATGATCTCTGGCTACGAATGGTCATCGCTTATATGGATTTCAGGTCTTTACCGTGTCCAATTAGTTTTCCTGGACATTAAAAATTGTTGGTTTTCGTTTTAATTTCTAAATGTATGTACGTGTCGTTCGGTTTACCTTAAGTAAATAAGTAAGTTTATCTTGTCAATCACAGATTTCATTTCTCGTAAGATTGCGTCTCCTCAACAATTACTTTCTATATGATAATAGCGTCGTATTTACTAAGCTTCTTATTTTCGTACTTTAAGGTGTAAGGTAATATCGTTCATCCAACAATATTTCTTTGCGTGTATATAAGTCACGTGAGCCTATACATGCTTGAAAATTACGTACGCGTATTTATATCTTAAAAGTGCTTCGGATACATTGGCTGTTTGTGTGGCGGCGCGAATACGAGAGGATTACAAAGAGTAGTCAGAGAAGGAAGGGAGAAATGATAAAATGAGAGAAACCGGTTATGCCTAATTGTTATTCGTGATTGGCTGTCGATCATAGGGGATTGGGGATTCGCCGTGAGCGGAAGCTTTTTAAGTATGACCAAATGATGGCCGAGTACCTACGAATTGTTCGATAATGATCTAAAGAGGATAAAACATTAATGCTGCTAAAGTCGCTAAAAGTATGAGAAACAAATTTTAAAACGCAGAAGGGCATGCATTGTGACGATTGGATACATTGACAAAATGATGTCTCGCTTCATGATCAAGACTTTTTCATTTGTATATAATACGAGAACCAAAAAACCACGAAAAAAAAAAATAAATAAATAAAAAAAAAGATAAAAAAAGAACACGAGAAACAAATATTATACTGCAATGACAATTTAAATTAGGAATTGAAATAATTTTAATTACTCATCACGATTAATCTATTTGTGTATTCCAAAATATTAAAAATAACAATGTAGACTCAAGAACAAAAATAAAGAGCCATAAGAGACTTTTTCTATTATACTTTATTAAAAAAAAAAAAAAAAAAAAATGCTCAAGTTATGTAAATTACGCTTAAACGTTCAATTTATCCTCATTTTTGTCCAACACTTTTATAGCGAGAAAAACTTTTGTTAGTGTAAATGTAAGGGGAATAAGAGTCGTTTGATTATCGCATCGAAACAAAGCAAAACAAAATAATGAAAGAAAAAAACAATAAAATTAAAAAATATATATAAAATTACGGTTAACAAGTTTCCCTCTAAGCGACTCCTGATCTACTTGTCAATTCACGAAAAGAACTTATTTTCGTCAAAAGGCTTTTTTCACTTAAAACACCCTTGATACGAAAAGAAAATAAGTTTATAACGTATATCTCACAAATTTGGATGAAAAAACAAAAAAAAAACAAAAAAACAACTTCGATATGAAAACAAAAAAAAATATGCGTTATCATAACTACAATCGTAATATAACTTTAACGAATAATTAAAACAAAAATAAAATAAAAACCAAAAAAAAAAAAAAAAATCGTAAATAATCTTGTAGTGAGCATAAATGTATTATTAGCAAGTCCGTAAGGATACTGCAAAGAATGCAGCTTTTTCTGGGGAAGCTCAGTACGCTTATTAGGTTGTCATTGTGCAGCACTAAAAGCAGTTTCAACGATAAAAACTTGTCATCTTTGTGAACGAGGCGTTTGTCAAATAAAATAATCGAATAGAGGCCATCGATTAGATTCGTCTAACTTTGCTCTCCTTTAATTCAACTTGGTATTTCGTATTTATCACTCTGGAGCTTAGAGTCCATTAGCTATTAGATAACAACAACCACAATAATAACAACAACAACCATCACAACAACAACAACAACAACAACAACAACAACAACAATTAGAAATATTAACAGATTTAATGGAAAATATTAATAAATAAATAAATAAAAAAAAAAATTTTTTTTTAAACAATTTATTGGAGGTGGCATACTTCAATTGGAAGTAAATAAATTGGACGATATATAAAAAATTTGTGATTCCTTAAAAAATTAAATTATTATAGCAAAAGAAGGAATTGTACGATAAAAGATTTATCCAATATATGATTAATAATTATTTTCAAAGGATCTTTCACAATCTTATGTAACAACAGTTTACGATATTATAAAATTCTTAAAGAATTTTTTAATATTAGCGATACTTCAAAAATAGCAAATAAATTAAACCCGTTGGAAAAATATATGACTAATAAAAAAATAAAAAAATAAATAAAAAATAAAGAAAACTATATGAAATATTATAGCTATATATCGATTATATTTTTATCACAGAAATATAAAACTATGTTTTTCATCATTGTATCGTTCGAATATTCTTCCAAGCTTATCGTGGGAGAGGAAGGGAAAGGGAGAGAGAGAGAGAGAGAGAGAGGGAGAGTGAGAAAAATAGAGAAATCTTACAAGTCAATGCAGGCATTGTTTACGTATATCACAAATCTATAATATTTTTAAATTAAATAAAATCATCTATCCTAACATATCGTTTATGAATATTTATCAAAATGAGGCTCCAATTAACATAATAAATTATAAAGACTTTGTACGGTTAGAAACTATCACGATTGTAAGTAAGGAAAAATCTGCTAAACCGAAGAAAGCAGAGAGAGAGAGAGAGAGCGAGAGCGAGAGAGCGAGAGAGGGAGAAATAGAGAGAGAGAGAGAGAGAGAGAGAGCGAGAGAGAGTAAAAAGCATGAGAGAGTGAGAGAGGAATCCTTAGTGTTTACGAGTGAAATATGTCTAAATTTACGTCGTTGGTTAATCAGTAAATGAAAATCACCGATCCAACATTACAAGCCAATGTGGGATTTCGTCCCATGACCGAAAGCAAACCGCACTCAAATCGTACATCTCGCTATGATTCCATCAATAATTCTCTCTATCTCTGTCTATGTCCGTTATATTCCTATTAGACCAATGAATTAGGTAGTAATAAAAAAAAAAAAAAAAAAAAAAGTATAAATGATTCATCATTATTTATATACGACCAAAAGTTATGCGTATTCAACTTTTAATAAGGATTTTTTTGGTTTGGATTTCATTTATTTTTTTATTTTTTTATTGTTTTATCTAACAATGTGAAATCAAATTTATCACATTAATTACTGATTATATGAACATATTTGGCGTAAGACTCAAACAGTACAAAATCATTCAACATTGAGTAATATACAACTCAAATTATACCTGACAAAATTACATAATTAAATTAATATAAATAAAGTACAAAAGCTTGTATAGATGTAAAGACGTCTACGTATAAAAAAAATTAAACAAATGAAAATTTTATTTCTTATATTAAATTTATAAATATGCAAAAAGGAAAATTCCATTAATAACATACAAAAATAAGTATTAAATATTTATTAGAATAATTATTCAAATTAGTTTTGCTCTTTTATTACTTATATCGTTGAGAATTAGCCTTGACATTTACAAATAAATAAAAAAATAAATAAATAAAAAGGATACGAATAATTTGATTCAACTAATAATAAATCATATAGATAAAAATGAGTAATAAATTTTTGTAATAAAATAAACAGAAATTGATTAGTTACTGTTAATCTTAATAAATGTCGATAAATGTAGGCGCAGAAACAAATGATTTACTACCTAATACATTAATTTTGATAAATGTATTTCTAACACCTTTTAAAGGTCCAATGAGTCAAAAAAATTTTGTTTGAATTTCTTTGGATTTTAAGCATACATTATACATTATTTTTGAGGAATGTTAAGTAATCACAGAACAATAATTATAGTAATATGTAAAATTCTGATTCAAAGGTATGTTATTTTTGTTCTAAAAGTACACAAACAAGAAACTATGAATTCGCATGTATATTAAATCTATTGTTCTTGGAAAAAGAAATATTATCATTTTTTATCGTTGTAAATCTCAATTATACATATGAATTATCTACAATGTAAATGTGCCACGTTTTTGCAAAAGACCGACAGAATATAAAAAAAAAATTCATTATCCAATTAGTCTGAATATAAGATTTAATCGTCACGAAATCGATCTCAGAAATATGTAATTCATACGACTATCGATACTCTATATCTTAAGTATTACGAAGCTGTACACATACGTTGTATATAATAGTACTAAAAAAAAAAAAAAAAAAAAAAAAAAAAATACCAAAAATAAAAAAAAAGACAAACAACAAAATAACTCATGAGCGAAATATTCGTCGTTTATATTAATCTCATATTCCTTTCGACGAAATCAAGTAAGGATTCCGCGCATGCTTGTACAAAACAAACTAGAAATTATTTATCCGCAACTCTAAACAAAAACAAACAAAAAATACATATTTGTTACAAAATAATTTAACGACCTATTGGAATTTATATCTAATTTATATTAAGATAAAGAAATAAAAATCTGAGGGATTTTAAAGATTTAATAGAAAATGTTATGAAACTATATAGTCGATGTTAGATAAAAATATAATGAAACTAACTCAAAGAATATAAATATATTTTAAAATACATTTTTTTAAATTCCATTCTTATTAAATTTATAACATAATATATTTACTATATGTGTGCTATTATTAATATTTGTAAGATTAACCAATGTCAAAAGAACAACTTAAACAGTAAACTATCCCTACTTTACTGTATAATTACTATTTATATTTTAATATTTTTAAGAATATTAAATACAATATTATACAATATAAATAAATGAAAAAATGTTTTCTATATAATTATACTAGGAAATACGCATACGAAAATAAACATTACTCCACAGCAGTACAGCAGTACATTAATAAATAAATACTCTATTCTGTTAACTAATGATGGATAAATTGAATTATATTGCGCATAACGCATTTCTTTTAATTTTAATACTTAATCGATTATATAAAGTTATGTAATTATTTAATTATAAAAACATATATATATATATATATATATATATATATATATATATATCAACAAAGGAAACAATATTGTGAATTGATAATACATGGGAAATACAAGTAATCTGTTTTCGATTTCTATGTAAATCATATTATAAATACAAAAAAAATACATCAATATTATGTAAATTATTTACAAAAATTTTATGAAAGAAACAGTTTGAATTATATATAAAATTGATATGATCGATTAGTATTTTACAGTAATATGTAAATTTCTTAGCCGCATCGAATCTTAAGAAACATAAAATGTATAAACACTGTAATAGTGATCTTAAAGAAATTCTGTATGCAACCTGATTTTATAGATCATTTTAATGACACGTGCGTATAATTGACATTATTTACGAGTAAACATAAACACGAATGTCAAATTTATCATTTATGAATACTATATTCGATGAAAATTATGAATTAGCTCAATTCGACCACATATTATAATGAATTATAAGACAGCGGAGAGCTTTGCATGATATTTTAATTTATCGCATGCATTTTTCCATACCGCATAGTATAATTACATACGGTCAATGTTACGAGGTAATCATTTATCAAAACTAATACTTACATATTGATAGGATACATATTCAGAAGCGAATGAATGTTAGTGTCAATGATTCAGATGATTAAAATATTCAAATTCTAATTCTTAGTTATTGACTAAATTGAAAAGAATAATAAGCCTTTCCAAATATTTAAATATTAATACACGGATTATCGGCATTTTTATATAATTTCATATAAAAGGACTTAAATGCTTTATCAAATAAGTAGATTAAAACGTTAAAAAAAGATTTTAGAATTATCATGTGATGTACATAGCAAATTACTTTACTCTCGTTCAATTTATGCGTTCCAAATAATCTGTCCAAATTGATATTGGGAAAGGCTACATTTCCAATATTTCTCGAGCATCTACGCCATACTGCGGCGGAAAAGCAGCACTGACAATCGCATAACTTCATTGTTGTCTTCTTATCATTGTTGTTATTATATGAAAGGAGACACGCACCGCGCGCACGTTCCACACGGCATGCTTAATACACTAATACGTTTATCAGTTATACAAATTTTCAAATTAAATAAAAATAATAAAATTCTTATTATATATATATATATATATATATATATATATA
>NW_011948425.1:5174785-5204081 GCF_000503995.2 Ceratosolen solmsi marchali | reverse complement strand
TATTACATATATATATATATATATATATATATATATATATATATATGTAATAATTCAAAATAAATATAATGATTTTATTTGTTTTAATTGAAAAGTAGTAATTAATTTTTTTTTTTTTTTTTTTTTGAAAAATTCAAGTGTCAAAAAGATGATAAAAGAAATTAACATTTTATGTATAATATTATAATTTATCCATATTAGCTCAAAATCGAGAAACATCTGATTGTATCAGAATATTCTCGGACAGCCGAATCAATTTCCAACTCCTCACTTTGATTGATACTTTTAAAATTGTAAAAAAAAAATACTAACGTCATTCACAATCATATACAATTCTGTGCAAAGAATAAAAACCCCAAAATATTTCTAAATCGTCGCATCACGAATAATATAAATTCCACGAACGAAGATTTTAAGCAACTTTCCCCCAAGTGTGCATAATAATATCCAGGCCGGTGTGGAACGAGGAAATATTAATTAAAAGAGGTTCGTGTCTGAATTCTACACAAATGCACGAGTCATTCTCTGAGATTGAATTAAAAGAGCATATATCGTGAAAAAAGAAAACAAGACAAATGCCAAATGAACAAAAATTATATTCTTAGGCTCTCGATGTGAATTTTATAAAAATAAAATTCTATATTTTATCTGTTCGTATCAATTTACAATTTATAATTAAATTGAAAATGTGGTTCTATCAATTAGTAATTAATTATCTTGCTCATGCAATTATAAATTTATTAATATACCTAATACAAAAATTATAGTAATGTAAAAGTATCTAACTTTTTCATTTTTGTTTGAATTAAAAATTTTTATAATTTTCTTATTCAACTGCTTTTTAAAATATGATAAAACAAATTTTTTATCAAATATTTAAGTGTGTCGATGATTTTTTTTAATGAAATTGTGATCATATGTAAAAATAGTTTACATTGTTCAAGAAATATTCTATAACAAAAATATTCCTTATATTATTAAAAATCAGTGAGTCGCATATCGAATTACAAATAATTTTTTGATATTTTTGTCTAAGAGACAAAAATTTTTGCTTAACATATATTTTCTATATAAATCTGTAAAAATTCATATGGACAAATTTCTAAATATAAATTTAATTTATGAATAGCGGATCACTCTTCATTCTCTCATTTAAACGCAATATAATAAAGGGTCCAATTATAGCAATTATAATTATTCAAATATACATTTTTGGTTTTTAATTTATTAATATATATATATATATATATATATATATATATATATATATATATATATAATTAATCTCGGAGAATTATTCGTACTATTCGGAATTGTTCAAAATAATAAAAATAGACTTATATAACAGGGTAAATATTAGAAAAATTCAAGTCAACTTATTGCAAAAAAAGTTCGTCAATTCCACATAAATTTAAGAGTACGATTTAGGAAATTTAGTTACGGTTATAAAATATTTTAAAAACATAAACTAATAAATAAGTAGAATTTTGATCATCCTTGTTTAATAAGTTTCATCTGTCGTTGATTCGATATGGCAAATATAAATTTTCACAAGTTTAACATATGTAAAAAAAATGTTTTGGATTTTTTAAAAAGTGCTTGTGCAAACACCTTCATATGCTTGAAGAATATAGTATCAAATGAATTAAAAAATAATAAAAGAAAAAATTTTAGTTTTGTTTTCCTTGCAAACTATTGATAAACTGAAACAAATTATCCGCATAAAATATATGTTTTTTCAATATTTTTTTTTTTGCCTTTTGAGGGTACTAGGCAGTTGTTATCCTATTATTTATTTATTTTTTTTTTTTTTTTTTTTTTGTAAAATCCAATTAATAAAAATTATAGGAAATATAATAGTCTATTTTTTCGTTTAAATTAGTTTTTCATAAATAATATACATATATACGTAGTTATAGATATTAAAATCTGCATTGTTTTTTTGGCTTTTGAAATTTTAAATAATTAAAGTTTTGAGACTAAATTTTTGTAGTATTTTCTTATATAATTCGAATATATGAAATTAATTAATACTAAAAACACTGTTTTTTGTTCAAAATTAAATTAAAAATATATCGATTTAAAATAAATAATAACCACTTAAGATAAGCTGAGAATATAACAATACACGTTTTACAAATTCTTATAATATTAAAAATCAGTCTGAGTAAATATTTGAAAATTAGGAAATAAAAATAAAGGGTAAAAATTTCAAGTAAAATACATTTGAAATTTTTATACAAGTCAATTTTTAATTTTTATTTTCTTGTATACTTTACTTAATAAACACTATAAGAAGATTAAAAAAATATACCTCTTATTTTGGAATATCAACTTGTTTTCTCTTCAATTCGTTATCTTTCTCTCCTACTATACTTTATTACAATTTATATAATATTTTTAATTGTTCTCTATTTCATATACACTAATTATTCAATCCCTTAGAATAAAAATCAGTTACGATAAGTGTCTATTCAACTTATGTTGTTCGTTAAATGAAATTAATCAATATAAGTGTCATAATATTTTCTTAATGCTACAATTAGTATGTTGATAAACTTTCTTATTTCACTGAAAGTTTCATATCCTTTTATCACGTTACGAAGACTTTTTATTCTTAGCTTACTGTTTCTCATATACTCTTCCTGAAATATGTCAAATATTTAACATACAAAAAATAAAGACATTTATATAAAATCAGAAATACTTGGAAAAGTAAATTTTACTCCAATACATAGCATAAAATATAAGTTAGTTATAAATTTCTTTTTATAATATTAAATCGAATTATTCATATATTCTATAACGATGCAAAATTTGTTTCATGCACAATTTTTCTATTTCTATTATAATATTAAAAACTTTGATAAGTTTCACATAAACTCAATAGCATTGAGCCGAATGTGTAAAATACCTCCTTTATTAAAATTGAATTTGCATAATTTTTTTAGACTGTCTAGCTCCCTTGGAACCACATAAATAAAGAATATTAGACACTTTAAAAAATGTTGAATTCATGCTCATAAACATTTATTTTTCTTAATTGGTGCATAAGAAAATTTATCGATGCTATTGAAAGGTACACATACAAAAATCGCATGAAACGTGTGTAACACGCAGGTGTTGTTACAAATGTGTACACACTCAAATACTATCATATGAACACATAAGTAATTTAACATGCGTAATGCGTCTCCTTTGTGAATTTTGAGATATTGTGTACTAATTATATTATACTTGTAAACCATCTGTGAGTCTGCCTCGTCTTTTATAAAGTTCTTGCTATATTCGAAAATTGTGTCTCAAATTTAATTAACAATGTCATATACCTTGAAGATCCTTTTACCTCTAGATAAATAATAAATCAAATATTTAACTGAATTATATCTATAATTCTTTTAATTTTCAATGATCTTCGACAAAGTTATAATTCCTTTTCCATATTAAGTTTTACAAAAGACTTGAATATATTTTATAAATTTATGCTAAAAAATTTATTATTTACTACAATATTTTTAAAAACTAAGTGAAAAACAACTTTAATAATAATATCGGTAATAAAGATTTCAATATATACGGAAAGTACATATTTAAAATAAATCTATATTTTATACAAATTAAAAAATAAAAATTGTTAAAAAATGCAAGCGCGAGTTGGGTGCGGTAACTAAAGAAATAAAAATAGAGTGGAAAATACTTAGAGACAGAGAGAGAGAGAGAGAGAGAGAGAGACAGACAGAGAGTGAAATATCGTCAAATCTTTTACCTATTTGGAGCTTTCTCTATTGACATTTCAACATGGACGAGTATTTGACGTAAAATGTAAATAAGACAACACACACACTCAACCTCAGATGAATATAAGTTTAAGAAAACTTGTTTCCGTTGTATTGTAGAATAGCAAAGTTTTCGATCAAGGGAATAGTGAAGAAACTCTACTTGTATCTTCTGTATCCGAGCATGTTACGATGTAACAACTGACAAAGTTGTCAGTAGATCGGACGACGAAGGCAAAATTAGAATTTTCCTATTTTTTACATTATACTTGCAGATTTTATATAAAACTTTGAAACTCAGTATACTGAATTTAGTAGTGTTTGGCTTATGTGTATATTTTTAAATAATAGAAAAATGTTTAAAATAAAATTCGTTATTAAATCAAATGTATGTCAAAACGTTTCATGAAATAATTTATTTTATCGAAATATTATTTAAAATGATATTGAATGAACATAATTGATTAATTCTGATTGATTTCAAAATAATAATGACAATCCTATAATGATGCATTGTTTATAATTTTGTCGAAAGGATTTTTTATATAAAAAAATAGTTAAACAATATTAAAAACACAACTTATATAATATTATAAATATATTCATAATTTGAAATATATGTCAATTCATAAAAATTATAATAATTATTGTAGAAACATTGTGTTATAAATGTCTAAAATTTTGTTCTCCTATATCTAAACATTATTATAGGAGCTTTAAAAAAAGATACTTTATTATCATTTATAAACGAAACGTAATGAATATGTTATCTCAATAATCCGGTAAAATGTATTTTTAGAAAGAATGAATTTTAAATTCAAAACAATTCCCTCGATTCTAAACTTAATCTAAATTTTGTAAAAATATATTATTTTTAATTAATTTTTTCTTATTGATATAGTGATTTGACAGTTTTTAACTACCTTTTATGTTAAATAACGAATAACATTTTGCAACGAAATGCTTTGTTTCGGTAAATACTTTTCAATTTTTGCATAATGAATATTGTAATTTGTCCAAAGACGATATATCAATAAAATACTTGTGAATTTTATTTTTAATTCTAAAAATTCAAATTTATAAAATCATTTTGATTGTAGTTATCATGATTGACGTCTCATCTTATCTCGTATCATCGAGATTACAATATATACATAAACCTAAACGAAATATATTTAAACAACGATAAAATAAAAATTTTTTACTATCTTTTCAACTGAATAACAATTATTTTTAATTTATAAAACTTTATACTAATATTTCATAAATCGAATTTATACGATCTATCTTAAAATCTGTAATATTCACATATTATGCATATTTTTATAAATAAAAACATCAGCTTCATCGCTTCAAGTTTTTTCCCTTACATTATAAGAAATTATAAAGTCTTTAAACTAAAAAATATTTCCTCTTCAATTTACGATTTGCAAAGTATTTGAAAAATTGAAAAAAAACTTTTACATTTTACCTATAAAACATAAAACGTGAAACATAAAACAAATATAAATCCAAATATATGTGGTAGAATTATATGTTTTGAAAATGAAAATGACAATATCTTTAATCCCAGTATTATAATTTTGTGATATATAATGAATGTCATATTTTTTAATTGAGAATATAAAAATACAATCAATGCTTATGCAGATAGCAAACAAATTTTGATAAAAATAATTTTCAAAAAATCTAAAAACCATTCTAATTAAATAAAATTTGTATATTTAATATTTTATTGTACCGTTTAATGTGGAAATTAGAAATTGATATCACTGTTAAGATAGTAAAAATGAAATATAGGGGCTAAATAATTCTAGAATCAAACTCGATAATGAACTACAGAAATGATTTTAAGTAATAGTATTTGTTTAATTAGCATGAACAATTCACAATTGTAAAAAAAAAACAATTCATTTATTAAGGTTTTATAAATAAATGATAAAAAAAATTCTATTTATTTTTTAAGTATGATTACTTAAAAAAAAAGAATTTATTATTTTACTTGTAATAATGTATTTATCACGGTAGAACAAAATCTATCCGGTATATGAAAATGTACATAATCTCATTAAAATTTTCAAAAAAATTGAAACAATTTTTAATTTATTATTTGGATGCCTGATGATAATTTTAAAAGTAATAATTACAATTTTGTAACATATTCATAATAATTACATTATAATCTATTGAATATAATCTGTATGAACTTTTGTGGAATTTATTATTAACATTATCCCTTAAACATATTACTGTAATGTACTTGTAACAAGTGCAAGTATATTTTTAAAATTATGATAAAATATTGAACTTATTAAATTATAAATCTATTTTACAGCTTCTAATTTAATTAAATCCTCGATCTCATAAATTTGTAAAATTTATTATTCGTTTTCATTGTTTTTTGAATATTTATTTCAAGATATGAATATTTTTAGTTGCAAAATTATATATTTTATTTAAAGCAGAACTTATGAAACGAAGTTAAAAATTAACAGTTACTTGGAAATTAGAAAATATACAATTACAGATAGGCATTGAGATGTTTTAAATATAAATTGAAATTTTTCGCACACGCATAAACGCACACTCAACGTCAATAATATTGTAATTGTATGGGATGTGCAATTAATTTAATCTTTTTACAATTATACAGTTTTTATAATAGCTTGTATATTGTTATATTTACTGAGCAAATTTTAATATATTCGATCGATCAATAATTTATTAAAATCGATCAGCGCCTTAAAGGAGCGATGTCTTTTAGATCTCACGCACTGCTGTCTAGACTTGATAATAGTTCAAGACTGTAATAATCAAGTTTAATGATAAATTTATTGCTAGTTAATTGCTTTGTCCCATACGTATGTACACGTATAAATGCGGTCGTTCGACCTCTTTTACGTACGCAAATATACAGTACAATTGCGACAATTACCATCACCTTGTATTGATATTTACACATATGAATGAAAAGTTAAAAACAATATCGTTAGCTAGAAAAACCTTCTATATAAATGCAACTCAATTAATAGTATTTACATTATTATTTGAAAAGTAAAATATTCTATTATCAATAATCGACATTCAATAATCTCAATCGTCATGAGCATTGGATTTCAAGTGGCGAATGCGCGTTATAAAAGATCGTGAAACGAGAATGAATCATGAAGTTACAATTTTGCAAGTAACAAATAGTGTGTAGATTCTTAAGAAAGCGAAGATATATTTTGAAGCACATCGGATGATTTTGACAATCGACATCTCGAACATTCAATTTCACTTTCGCCTTTCAACAACGTTATTGAGGTTATGTTAATGGTTGTCTAGTCAAGAACATTATACATAATAAAAATATTAAATAAAATAAATATTGATTGCTTTATTAAGAAAGAAGGACATCAAGTTGAACGTGATGTTGTAAAGTGTACTTATAAGTATCATTGCTTATGTACTTATCTAACCTTAAAGCAGACTGCATTTTTATGTTATTACTCAGCTTTTAAGTGGAATTGAAGCAATTTAGCAACTAACCGTGAATAAGTATGGAAAGAAAGAATTTATCAATAATTCCATTAGCCACTTAAAAGAGACTTCGAACGTTTCGCGTAGATTAACGGATTCAATAAAGTCGCTTCAGTTGATCATGACACGGCGAAAAGTTAAACTTCAAATATACGTGTATAAATTTATATAATTTTACAACTTGTATATAATGGGGATATTTGAGAATAGAAACAACATAAAAGAGAAAAGTACTTAAATAATAGGAATTCCATTATTTATTTAATTACATAGAGCTGGAAATATAAATTAACCAATAACAAATTCACCAAAGACTTTAAGAAATAATTAACATTACAATGCTTACGCAAAAACTAAATAATCGGAAAATTCTTGTGGATATTTTGGCACTTTTGTTTGGAATTGGTGCATGGGTCGGAGTCAACGGCATTTATGTACAACTTCCATTACTAGTTAATTCGGCGCCAGAAGGATGGAACCTTCCTGCTTATATGGTGATGATTGTACAATTTGCAAATTTAGGTCCCATTTTATACACTATTTATGTAAAGTAAGTCGTGTAATTTGTAATGCGTAAATCTTTGATAATAGTTAAATTAGCAGTCTGCCAATTTGTATTAATAAATTTATTTGTTTTGCAGGTATGTAACTTATGCAAAAGATCAGTGTATAATATATGGTTTATTAGGTATAGGATCGATATCAATTTATATTTTATCTTCAGTGTACAATAAGACGTCAGTGATTTTTGGAAATAAATATTCGACGGCGTTATTGAGTTTAATGTTTATTGCATCGTTTGTTGGTTGTACAAGTCCGGTACTTTTTACACCATATATGAGAAATTATAAAGAAATATATTTAGTTTCGTACTTAGTTGGAGAAGGCTTAAGTGGATTTATACCAAGTATTGTAGCTTTAATACAAGGTGTCGGTGGAAACCCAGAATGTGTAAATGTAACAAAACTAGGTTCGGAGTTCAAATTTGAAACTCGTTATCCAGATCCCAGATTTTCTTCTAGAACTTTCTTTATTTTTATAGGTAGTTTATTACTTTTAAGTTTCCTCTCGTTTGTAGGCTTAAATAATATTAATGTAGCAAAAAAAGAAAAGGTAAAACTGCCAGCTAGCACTGAAACATTACCAACCGATATGGATAATCCACCAAGTTATAAGACTACATCGGGCTGGTCGATGACAAACCAAAAATATGCCTTTCTATTAATTATGATGGCTGTGACTTGTTTATTAGGGAATGGAATTCTACCAAGTATACAATCTTATTCGTGCTTACCATATGGCAATATATCTTATCACTTAACAGTGACCCTAGCATCTATGGCTGGACCTTTAGCAATGTGCACAGGCTTTTTTATAAAAAATCCTAAAGTTAGTTTACTATCAGGCGTCATGTCAATTAATTTGGTGCTTTCTGTAATTGTTTTTTACTTGGCCGTACAGTCACCAACACCGCCGTTGCAGAATTCTTGGTTCGGAGAATTTCTCGTAGTATTACTATGGATATTAGTCAGTGGATTCAATGGGTTCATAAAAATGGGAATTACTACTTTATTTAGACCAGATCCGGGTAGAGGCTTGTATTACACCGGAGTTGCTACGCAAATTGGCTCTTTAATAGGAGCAATGACAACCTTTATTTTAGTAAATTATACAAAGATATTTCAAACATATTCCCCTTGCACTGCTTTGATAGATCATTAATCTTATTTCTTGGGTATTATTTACTTCTTAATTAAATTAATTTCCAACTTTTAAAATTGTTTTAAAAAATTGAAATCTTTTTCATTATAGTTGTTTTTGCAAATTGTCCTCGTTTATTCATATTAATAAGTTTAGAATTTCAAAAGATTCGTTATGAGCAATAAAAGCATCGATTTAAAATTGAATAAAGTTGATAAGATTGATAAACGAAGCAAATAAAATTTTAGTTACAATTAAACACTGAGTGTATTTAATTTCATTATTTTCATTATTATATTGCCAATTACAAGAAGACAATAATAAAGTTTTAAAAGTTCTTGGAGTATTAAAAAAAAAAATATATATATATATATATAGATTTAGCCGTAGTAAAATATTATGATCATAGCAGAAACTTTTACAAATTCTATAACAACTTCGTTTATTTTATTCAACTACTTAACTATAAATAACCGAATTTTAGTTTATCTTTATACACCGAAAATTCCAATTTCTATTATAATTTTGCATTTCAAAATAAAATAGACAGTCACAGTCTGTGACATTTCCAAACTCATTCTAAATAATTATCTCACATACTGCTTCGTTTATTTTGTAGTGATAATATGTTTGTTACATAATATCTTTTATAATTTATATAATCATTTTCTAATCAGTTCAATATAAAGTGTACTTAACTTCAAAATAAAGGTAGATATATTACTGCAAACTCAAAATCATGATAAGATACAAAATCCATGAATTAGCGAAGCGAAAAAAAAATACAAAAAACATAATTGTGTGTTTACGAAAAGTTATCTTTCCGAAGTTGTGTTAACGAATCTGCGATCACGCTCGAACAAAAATCAGTCTCATGATTATAATAAGTTAGCGTATTACGTTTGCATTACAATGAAGTGTCATCTGCTTTAGAGAGAATATCAAATTCAAGCAGTATGTGACAATAAACTAATAAACTAATCGTGCTGTTTAAATTTAATTAAATTTTTTCAATTAACTGTTCAAATAGAAGAATGTTACAAGCAGAACAGGATTATACCAAGAAATTATATAGTGATTTTGATAAAATTACAACTAGAATAAAAGGAGAAAAATCATCTGTGTAAGTAATAATAATAATGGCATTCAATACAGATATCAATTTTATATTAATTATTTTAGGAAAAGGTTTTATAAACATCTTACAATTAACGTAAAATTATTTACATAAGTTAGCATTGAAACCTATGAGCTTAATGTTTTTTCTGAATATAAAGATTCTTATTTTATTTTTATTTTGTATATTCAGATATGAGTGCGAAGAGCCAAAATTGTTGCAACGATATTCAGCTATGACTGTAATTGAAGAGAAATCTCTTTCGCAAGATAATGGAAGGAGCAGCATTAAGCCTTCTACGATTGTACATATATTAGTTATGATTTTTGGAACTTCTAGTTGGATTGGAATTAACGGCATTTTTATTCAACTTCCCATATTGGTAAACTCTTCGCCAGAAAGATGGAAACTGGCGGCATATCTAGTAATAATCATTCAAACAGCAAATCTTATACCAATTGTTTACAGTTTATTGCGAAAATTTAAATTTAAAATAAATGAGTCAAACTGCATATTAATAATGCTTGGAATCGACTCGCTTGTAATGGTACTTTTATCATTCTTCTATAACAAAATATCTACAATTGCTGGAAGCGAACATAGCATAGCACTGTTTGTATTAACTTTTTTTACAGCTGCTGTTAGTTGTACTAGCTCTATTTTATTCATGCCATACCTCAGAAATTTTAAGGAAATTTACTTAGTATCATATTTCATTGGAGAAGGCTTAAGCGGAGTTGTGCCAAGTGTCGTTGCTCTTGTGCAAAGCATTGGAGAAAGTTCAGCGTGTAATGATATTACTAAAGCGTCACACATTACACTTCCAAGATTCTCATCGCAATATTACTTTCTATTTATCTTTGGATGCTTAGTTTTATCCTCGATATCTTTTTCTCTATTGGAAAATCATCCATACGTGAAGAAGGAAAAAATATGTTTCTCAACATCAGACAATAATTCATCGAATAATGAGATTGAAAATTTTACTTGCGAACGACAGAGACCAGTATTATCCGAGCAGTCGATCATTGAAAATGATTTAATGAGAAATCATGCGTTTATACAGAAGTACGCAAAAACTAATAGCGGAGGAGCCTCAAATATTAGAAATCAATTAAAATTAAAAAATTTATATTTATATATTCTTTTGAGTATAATTTGTCTACTAGGTAATGGATTACTCCCGAGTCTCCAACCGTACTCTTGCATGTCTTATGGAAATATGACCTATCACTTGAGTGCTATTTTTTCACAAATTGCTAATCCCTCTGCCTGTCTTTTAGCCTTATGGTTTTTACCAAAAAACATAAAAGTGATTAATTTGTTATCCATTGTAATATTTGTTTTAAGCAGTTATATAATATATCTTGCATTGAATTCGTTGAATTCGCCTCTTCAAGATTCGAAAATTGGAGAAGTTTTAGTTATCCTTTCCTGGATTTTGTTAATAGGATTTATTTCTTATGTTAAATTAATCATTACATCAGTATTCAGAAGAAAATCTGAGAAAACTCTTTTCTTAGTTGGCGTTGCTATGCAAGCTGGCTCTGCGTGTGGTGCAATACTATCATTTATTGTAATTAATTATACAAAACTCCTCCAAGAATATAAGCCATGTTATAATTCAGTTAATTAATGTAAATGGCTTAATTTATGATTTTGATTTATTTTCGATTACTATTTGTCATATGTGCATGTAAATTAATGTGTCGTTTAATTCTTTTAAAAACAGTTAATCGTATAGTTCTTTGTTGTTTTACAAAAAAAAAAATTGTTTGCATAGCAGCGACAATAATTGATAAGTAAGATGTCCCAACCGTTATAGTAAAAAATTTATTGAATTAATACGCATTTTGATTTTGAAGATCATTTTGATTCATTATTATTGTTTATCATTATATAGAAAAAGACAAATGCATATGTGTTCCTTTAATCATTTGAAAATGAATCTGCCGTAGTATTTTAATAAAAAGATAATATTATCAAAAACAATTTTATAATATATTATTTTATAATTTTGTATTATCGTTTAAATGTCTAATTTTTTAGTACTTAGTAATAATTGTATAAACAGTTGTATTGCAGATCTATTTAAAGCAATTTTTTTATCTGTGATTACAAAGGCAGTAAACAAACAAATTTTAATATGTAGAGTAGAAGATTTTGGTGTACGAATGAAAGAGAAAAAAATCATATAATAATATTAAATGTGTGATAAATTTGTCTCTAATTAAACAAAAAAGTGCTACTAGAGTCAAATGGCCCAAATATATTTCCAAATAGAATAAAATATTATATGTGCATTATATTAAAATTTTAAATCAATTTATTAAAATGTTAAATATAAAAAATGTTGAAATATAATTTTTATTATATTATGATTTAATGTATTATGAATTTTATTGACCTTCGTTGAAAAACTAGTCATTCGTTAAAACAAAAACGGAAAATTAAATATCTATATCGTCGGTTAAAAAAATTGAATAGATATTTGAAAAATAATTGTGAATATGTTTCGCTATATAAATGAACCTATTTATATACTATTATTATACAAATTTTTGAACCTTTGTGTTGTGTCAAATTAAAAGCAGCGCTTAATCATAAATTAGTTAAACAGTCTTAGCCGACATTACTATAAATTTTATATAAAAGTCTATAGCTTAACGCGTTCAGCTTAGCGCGTTACTTAACAAAGTTGAAATTTTACATTATATTTTCCTTTTTAAATACATTTATGAGACACGAACATCCGTACGATAACATACGTTAAATATTAAATAGTAGAATGCAAAGCAATTTATTTTCAAAACTTCAAAATGAAATTTGTTACCATGTCCGAATGTAATTAACAATTTATATTTATTATCTAACGAATAATATTCGAACATATATATATATATATATGTATTGGCGTTTTTCAGAAGTAAAACTTGGTAATGTCTGTGATTATAAAAATAAGAGAAACTGCGCGCACACATACGCAAAAGCACACGCACACACGTTCCAAATAGCCATGCGAGCGAAAAAAACGAGGCCTTCGTCTCATTGGGTACACTATATTAGTACATGTGAAGGAGACACGCGAACTTTATAAAATAAATCAAGGTGATTAACCGAACGAAACGGCTGGCAAAAGTCACCGTCCTTGAAGGAATTCATTCAACGGCCCGTAAGCACAGACGAGCCAACTCAAACGACTTTTTCCATGTGTACATCATCGTTTGGGCGTACGTACATACGTACGCGCGCATCGATGCATGTGAATTTTCATTTTTACAGATCTTGGCGGCAGGCGGGAAGAGAAATCGCGTCGCGCGTGTCTCCTCCTCGCGTTGACTCATGGCTGCGTGCGTTTTAGTGCGTCCGACCGAGTGGCGTTGAGAGGAGTCGTGAGGAAAGCCGTTGGGGTCGCATTTGTAACGTAAATATAGAAAACACCTTGGGTTAGGTCGCGCGCGTAAGCCGATGCCATCGGCTCGAAGGCTGAGAGTCGCGACCGAAGAAAGGAGGACAAGGAGGGAAGTTCGGAGGACCTGGACGGAGCATTTTCAGTTGAATGGTGGCCGTGATCGTGAGGACGTGCGAACGACGATATCATCATCTCGACACCCACGATGTCCAAGGAGGAACTCGCGAGCTGCTCGGAGGAGAGTCTCGGGAAGGGAATCCTGAATCTCATTGATCTCCCGGTTGAAGTCAGTAAACTTATTTTTATATATATATATATATACATATGCGTGCATGCTATATCTATATATACATATATATACGTGTATACACGCGCAAACACACATACACACACACATATATATATATATATATATATATATATATATATATATATATATAAGTTATTTTCCCTTGCGAGCGATCGGGCAAAACCTTTGTTTACGACTCGCACCAACAGTCGATTATAATGGCGCGCCCCTACATTTTACCGACCATTATTATTATTACCTTCCTTTCACTATTTCTCTCGAGCGCGTCGCCGAATCTTGCGAGTAAAGGTAATCTCGCGAATAAAAATGCCCCGTACTTTATCTAGGTTAGCTATAAGATGGCAAAACATCGCAGCCTACTTTTGTTTGTTTTCAACATAATATTTGATCAGCTGTTTGTCGCCATTTTTAAAGTTCTTACAAGAATTTTAAACCACGTTGCTGTTTGTTTTTTATTTGAATTCGTAGGTAAATGTATATACAAGCATATGGGAATTGCATCTCTTACGACTATCCGTACGAATAGAATAAAGAAATATATTAAATGTGCTTCGTGTAAGGATTAATTCTATGCTCACTATCGACACAATCTTAAAATAAGCCAATTATTACAGATATTTTTACACATTTGTTCATTTTTGGATGCTTCGAGCTTAGTTCATGGCCTAAGTTTGACGTGCAAGCAGTTCCATTATATACTTAATGACAATTCTATATGGAAAGTGAGAATTAGCCAAATTTGGCCAAACGTTAGTTATCCAACTTTACCTACTGGTAAGTCAATGATACTTTTATTAAATTTTACTTTTATAATATTTGCCCCGATCGTAATATTTTTTACTAAACGTCTCGTCGTAGTCGTCGTGTTATGTATTGTGCATTAAAATATGTTTCTAGTACATCTCGTTACGCCCTAATTAAAAACAAAAAATGTTATTTTAAATAATCACGAGTGTTTGAAGACGTATAACCTAAATTATTACCAACAGCCTTTAACTTGGCCTTATAATGTGTAAAACGGAAGCTTTTATTTTTAGTTGACAAGGATGAACTGTTTTGGAAATTGTCGTGCGTTGCTATCGAGAGACAAACGAAGCTATGGAGAAATAAAGATTTATTGGAAAGAATATCATTGAATAACGCTCATTACAGCACCATCGATGGACTTTTGTTAATGCATGTAAATATATAAGAAAAATCACAATTCCACTTTATACTGTAACAAAATTTATCCATCGCGTTTGTCTAATAATTAATTTACAGGGTGGAAGTATATGTATATCGGGTGGAAGGGATCGCTCATTAGTTTTGTGTCATTTGTCGAAAGACGAATGTGGCCATCATGAATCAATAACGGTCAGCAATGCCCACGATGGATGGATTTGGGATTTGACTGCTATAAATAATACAATTTACAGTTGTAGTTGGGACCGATCGGTTAAAGCATGGTCAATAACAAACAGTGGATTAATACCCGTAACAACATATGGAATGTACTTGAGCAAGCCACATGAACATACTATTGAAAATAATATCTTAAATAAGTTTACTCTTTATTTCATTAATTGAAAACTTATTTTTGAGCCTTCGATTATTTAACAAAAAGTATTAAACGTTTGTCGAACAATAGATAATCCCTTGAAAAGATTTTAATATTTTTTAGGATTGTTCTCGGTGCTCTGCTATGTGTTACTTCCTGCCCGAAATTGGCGCTTTTTGCAACAGGCTCTTATTGTAAAAAAGTATTAGTTTTCGATTCTCGTTCTGGTCATACACCAATCACAAAATACCAACCTCATCAAGGAGCTGTTATACGACTAGCAATGAATTCCAATTATATTCTTTCAGCAAGCGAAGATAAGACTGTAAATATATGGGACCAAAGGGCTGGACGAACAATGAAATCGATCACAGTAATTTAAATACCAATTATTTAATAATAGTGTTAAAGATCCGCATGAAATTATAAAGATTTTATAAATTATGTATAAAACATTAACGCTCGTAATATCAATTATTAAATTTCGCAATTTCAACTTTTCAATGTCCATTCTAAATGAGCATTATAAATTATTCTTGTGTTTATATTTCACCACAATTTTAATAACAATATATTGATATGATAAAATAAAAGTTATTATTTTGCAGATTTCAAAAGAGTCATTCCCAAGGAGTATGTATATGCAAGAAGAGATAGTATACGTTGGTGATGCCAATGCAAAGCTACACATATTAGATCCAAAACAGGATTTCGAACCTGTCAAAAGTTACAAGACTAATCATTTAAAAAGCATTACAGGTATTTACGTTGATTCTGGATGTTTAATAACAAGTTCATTAGATAGGACTGTGCAAATATCGAGTCCCACTGATCCACCACAGACGCTGACATCCTTACAATACAGTAATGGCGAAATAGCAAGTGTAAGTGTGAATAGTTTCGCGATTATTTTTAATTTCTTAATCGTGTACTTATAAGTGAATTTAATGTTATAATAAATATAATACTATGTACTTTATTTTGTAATAGATTGATTATTTGAATGAAGTACTCGCTGTTTCCGGTGTAGATAATATAGAAATTTGGCGACCAAAAGCTAGAACTATGTGTTCTTAAGTTGTTTAACATTACGTAATAATTTGAATAATTTAACACAAACATCATACGGCATAGATAAACTGTATAAGACTTGCTAATTAGCTAATGTATTTTACATTTATATTGTTTTTATTAAAAATGTTTCATATTGCTTTTACTAATTTAAAATGTATGCATTATTTGTTTTTATAATGTGTTAATTTGTTAAAGCCTATGCACATCTATACATGCGAGTATGCATACGCGCACGCATACATGCGCGCCCGAACGCACGCGCGCGCACACACACACCTGTATACATAAAGATTATATATAAATTTGTTAAAAAATGTAATGGGCGTGCGTGTGTGCGTTCGTGCGTGCTGCGCGTGCGTGCCTGCGTTTACATGTATGTATTTATACGAAAAATATAATATTTATTAAACATTTTTTAAAATCGTTTTCAAAATAAACACTTATTTTTTATATTTTCCTCCAATATATTATTTAATTAAATCAAAGTGAAAGCAAAAATATATTTTTTTTCGAATGATTAAATTCAATAATAACTTGATAATTATTATTTTCTAATTCATTTATAATATACATGCGCGTATTTAAAAATATTTAATAATTTTATCAACACAAGGTGTAGTTAAGTATTTCACTCATTACGACTCTCATTAGCAAATTTAACGTTACATAAATATCAAATTTTTTTAATCGGCCCATTAAACAATTTATATTTATTACTGAAATAAGGAAAATATAGCTTAACGAATACAAAACAAAGAATCATATTTTATTTCAGATAAGTACGAATAACAAATGATTCATTTCTTCTTAAAATATTCAATATCACATTTATTTATTTACTTTTAACTTACGAAATACTGCATAGCCCAATATTATCATTAAAGTATCGCCGTACAATAATAATAATAATAATAATAATAATAATAATGATGATGATGATGATGATGATCTTTCGCGTTGGAAACGTGAAAAAGTAAAAAAAGAATAAAATAGATAAATCATAATAATAAAAAATATTATTGCAATTAATATCGTTTGAACGAGCTAGATAAGTTTGCAGAACAAAAATATGGGATTATCGTTCCTCAATACGAATATAATTGAGTAACAGTAAAATAATGTTTGAATTCAATGTCAAAGGCAATCGACGGAATGAAGGGGAGACTAATGAAATTATAGAAAGTCGCCCAAAATCAATCTACGAAAACTTCGTTCCCGTACATATTCTAATAAATATATTATAATGATAAATATGTAATAATTAATCAACTAATGAAACTACAACTACAACTGATTGATCAGTGACAACAATTGTGAAATATCGGCTCTGTATCACTGAATTTAGATAAACTGTATAGAGCAATAGTGAGTGGCTGCAGGTAGTAAATGTGGAATTAGAATCAAGTGGTTGACTGACTATACACATAATTTATTACTTAATCGTTAGACCTATAACGGTATTTTTCTCTTCTGTCTGTAAGCGACTACCATTTGCCTGTAATGCTGAATGGGAAAATGCATTTGTTAAGTTCGTGACGGTCGCACCAAATAAGAAAATGATATTTCAATTCATACGAAAAATCAATATAAAACCCTTTGTACGGCTGAGAGTAATAGAATAATAATCTTGGCTATTTAAAGTACAATGTTACCCATCTAACGAACGGGATGGTTAATAACTTTTTGTTGCCCAGTTTAAATAAACAATATCAGTGCTACTGAAAAGCCTAAACGTATGTGTTTGAAGAATGATTTATTCGACATTCGAGTACATTGTATTTGTATGTATGAGCATCGTGTAATGTCACGCCATACGTATAAATGCAATTAAGTGGCGCATAAAAAAAAATTTCCGCCTATCGATCTTTCGGCTCGCCAAAAAAAAAAAAAAAAAAAAAAAAAAAAAAAAAAAAATACTATCCCCGCTTCCTTCGTCGATGATCGAATTACGAACCATCGTATAATTAATTAAATTGTAAAAAGAAAAAAAATAATAATAAAAATAATAAAAAAGAAGAAGAGATAAAAGAAAAATGAAGAGAAAAAAAAAGAATGAAAGAAAGAAAAACGAGGAGGAGAAAAAAAACATGTAAACTTAATAATAATAATATTACTAATATATAATATATATAATAGTAATAGTAACAGTAATAATTATAATCGTCGTTATCACAATGCATTAAGTGCTTTAATAATAATGTGAGGAGGATAGGGTCGAGATTAATATTGAGCGGCGGTATCGACGACGCCAACGTAAGGGGGCCGCGAAGAGCGAATGTTTATTAATGGTCGGCATTTGTCGAAATATCGAATATTGTAGGATTTTGCCTTTCCATTTATAATAATCGTGTCGCGCGAGTCGGCAGTTGGCATTGAATATGCTTAACGGGCAAATTCAGAGGCAAGATTTTTTAAAGAATAGATAGAGAGCGTAACGCGAATAATAGTAACAGTACTAGTATTATTGATAGTAGTTGTAGTTATCGTAGTAGCTGAAGTAGTATTAGTATTAGTAGTAGTATTAGTAGTAGTAGTAGTAGTAGTAGTAGTAGTAGTAGTAGTAATAGCAGTAACATAAGTAGCAATAGTGGCAATAGTAGCG
Source organism: Ceratosolen solmsi marchali (assembly GCF_000503995.2). NCBI lineage: Eukaryota > Metazoa > Arthropoda > Insecta > Hymenoptera > Agaonidae > Ceratosolen > Ceratosolen solmsi. The sequence continues at coordinate 5,185,027 of NW_011948425.1, read as the reverse complement.
GTGGTGGTGGTAGTAGTAGTAATAGCGCGAATAAAAATATCGTTCAAAGGAAATCGTCCGGACGCGTTATCGGCCTGCCAATAAGTAAGCTAGGCAAAGCTACGAAATGCGAGGCTAAGAAGTGGAGACGGGTCAACGAGGATAAAAGGTCAGGTCCGCCAATTTTAGGAAAAGGAAAAATCAATAATCAGGCGGGCGCGCGGTGCTCATTTGAATTTGGCGGCGCTCGCCCATAAAGCGGAACTGCTCGTCTGCTAATTCAGGGGCCAAGCGCTCAACTGTTCGTACAAGTCGGCGTAAAAAAGGTCGAAAGTTCTGGCCGGCGGAGCTGGGAAAACCGCTTCCGAAGAGTCAGAAGCTCGAGATTGCGCTTCGTCGGCGAGGAAATGCGTGGCACGCTGGGCGGCGGTGGCGGCGGCGGCGGTGGCGGCGGCCTCGGGGCCACGGGCCGCAAGAAGGGCTCGACCTCCACGTCGCCATCGGAGCTCACCGTTATGAGCCACCAGGAGCGCACGGCCAACGCGGCGGCGCGTAGCAGCGGCGACGGCTATTCGGTACTGGCGAGCGGCGCCCGCGGTAGTGGGGGACTTCCGTTTGCTCGCGGCGAGGTCAGACGAGACGGCTGGCTGCGCTCGGTGCTGCTCTTGAAAAGTACGATGAAAATGGCGTGGCAACCGCAAGAGGAAGGACTAAGACAAATCCTGACGCTGCTCAAGGAATCCCAGAGTTCGAATACGGAGATACAGCGCGCCGTGCACCAAGTATCCTTTTTCTGCGATTAACAAATCACGGGCACTCTTGCCCCCTTATCACTAAGCCCTGTGCGACGCACGCACCGCTTGCTTTCCAATACTCGCGTGTTTCGTGTGTTTCACGGGGGCGCGCAAGCCTTCCTCGCCATTTTTCCCTTCTATCTCTCTCTCTCTCTCTCTCTCTCTCTCTCTCTCGGATTCTCGCTCTCCCATCGACTTTCTCCCTTCTACCCCCAATTCCATCGCGCGCTCTCTCTCTCTCTCTCTCGCTCACTCTCCTCCCCCTCCCGCTCTCTTTCTCTTTCACACTCACACTCACTATATCGTTCTCTCTCTCTCTCTCTCTCTCTCTCTCTCTCTTCACCCCGTCTAAGTCTTATCTGTCTCTCTCTCGTTTTCTCCCTTCATCCTATCTGTCTATCGCATGCTCGTCTGCAAGCAGCAAACGGTAAAAATAATATTAATTTAAAAATTGCCAATATTGCTTATAAATCGGGATGCTCGCCGTCGTGTGTGCCTGGCAGCGAGATTAGTCGTTATCGGTGACAAGTTGATGTGGATACAATGGTTACTCATGGGTGCACCGTAAGGTAGCAGGTGAGCGCGAGTGAGGAAACGACGAGAGTGAGAAACAAGGGCGTCCAGCAGGGATGTGTGTTTACGATTATTTCCTTATTTTGCGCGCATCGGACCGTGTCGAGAATTACGACTGGTTCGTCCTAATGATGATAATGAGATTCTGATTTCTTTTAATTTTCGTTTTTTTTTTTTTGGCCATTTATTCATTATTTTTCTTGTTTTTATTTTTTATTTTTATTTGTTTTTGTTCGTTATTTATTTTTTTGTGTTTTTATTTCTTACAAGCAGGCCAATGAAATCGACGTCGACTTCTTTGATTATTCGTAACGGTCTCCATCTATCCCTATCTCATTCTCACTTGCTCACTCACTTACTCACTCGCTGGCTCGCTTACTCAAACGCACTCATTCTCTCTCTCTCTCTCTCTCTCTCTCACTACCTACCTATTTATCTGTTTATCTATCTATATATATATATATATATAGATATATATATATAGATATATATATATATATATATATATATCGATGACTCTTGACTCTCTTATTATCCCTCCTCCTACGTCTCAATCTTATCATGCCTCGCAAAATTTAAATATCCATATCTCATTTCTGTTCTTTATTGACACTACCAACTCTCGATCCTTCTTACGCAGTGACTACACGTCCTCCAATCGTCGCTGAAAAATATGTTCAACAATTTTTTGCCCCTCTCTATTGCCTTTCTCCGTCATTTGTGCGTGCGTGCGTGCGTGCGTTGCGTCTGTCACGGTATCGACTGACTAGCTTGGCTGGCGAAATTTTCTTTCTATACTGAAAATTTACGCTTCGCTTAATCGGAAATCCCTTTCGAAATTTCATGATATTTATGCATGTGGCATATGCCAAGCGCGAAATATTGATTTCACTGTTTAGCCTCGATTTTTATTTACTATATTAATTAATGCATTCAGTTTTATGTGTCACGGTTTTTAGAATATTTTCCATGATGTATTTGTTAATAGAAATTGGACGAGCTGAATAAATTTCCAGATTTCAATAATTATCTTATCTTTGTTTTAACAAAATTAACTTCCGAAGGTAATACTTTTTTATTCTTTTGGCGTAATCGCAACGAGGAATTATTTATATCGTTTAATTTTTATGGCAGATGAAACTACAAGATCTTTGAGTGGCCTTATATTAAAGAACAACGTTAAAGCTCACTTCAACAAATTTCATCCCGAAGTTACAGAATTTATAAAGCAAGGATGTCTCTCGGCGGTAAGAGATCCCTCTCCGCTGATTCGAGCTACCGTTGGCATTGTGATCACAACCATTACATCGAAAGGTAGTGGATCGCTACTATTTTTAATTAATTTATATCATCGATTTTGAGATGCGAGCTTTGATTTTTATTATATCGATAGGTGATCTGGCAAGTTGGCCCGAGTTGCTTCCAGCACTTTGTCAAATGTTGGATTCCCAAGACCAGAATGTTTGCGAAGGGGCGTTTAGCGCCCTTCAGAAAATTTGTGAAGATTCATCGGAGCAGCTGGAAGCTGACATAGTTAGTCATCCATTGAACGTTTTAATTCCAAAATTTTTGCAATTCTTCAGACACAGTTCACCTAAAATTAGATCTCACGCTATTGCTTGCGTTAATCAGTTTATCGTTCATCGTGCGACAGCTCTCATGATGCATATAGATTGTTTTCTTGAAAATCTTTTCTATTTAACAACAGACGATAATCCTGAAGTGAGAAAAAATGTTTGCAGGTTTGTATTAATACATATACATGTATAATTAATTGTTGTGATTCATTGTTTATATATTTGGAACATTAATTATCCAATAAACTTGAAAAGAGGGCAGAAATAAAAAAAAGAACAGAATAAAAAGGTTAGCAATTTAAATTTCATATAAAAGAGAATTTATTGCCACCGATAGTTGATTCATAAAATTTGCTTCCCTTTTTATAATAATGGATGATAATGTCACGACAATTGAGATTCACATAAAATAATAATAATTCTTTCGCAGAGCATTGGTAATGTTATTAGAAGTTCGAATGGATATATTACTTTGTCATATGCACAATATAATTGAATACATGCTGATGAGAACTCAAGATTCAAACGACGGAGTTGCTTTAGAAGCTTGTGAATTTTGGTTATCGCTGGCTGAGCAATCTCTTTGTAGAGAAGTTCTTGTGTCTCATTTACCCAGATTAGTTCCTGTTCTTGTAAAAGGCATGAAATACTCTCAATTAGATATTGTTCTTCTGAAAGCCGATGTTGAAGAGGATGAAATGATTCCCGATAGAGAAGAGGATATCAGACCTCGATTCCACAAATCTAAAACACATCACTCCAATTCATCTATGATGAAGCACATAGACGAAAATGGTAGCTACGACGATAAAGATCTGGATTCCGAGGATGGAGGTGATTACGATTCTTCGCTTAGTGATTGGAATCTGAGAAAGTGCTCTGCAGCTGCACTGGATATGTTGGCTGGAGTATTTAAGGAAGATCTCTTACCAGTATTGGTACCTATTCTTAAAGAAACCCTTTTCCATCAAGAATGGGTTATTAAAGAATCAGGAATTCTTGCATTAGGAGCAATTGCAGAAGGTAAGAAATTCTTACGCTATAAATATTTACAAAACAGTATTGATTAGTTAATATATATATTTGTTTATCCATCCATCCATTTATTTATGCATATGCAAAATAAATGCAAATATGTAATAAAAGCATAGCGTTAGTGTATCGAGACTTATGCTATGTTATTAGTTAAATAAGCGTTCAATCGTTGTCGCTCATATGAACAATAATTAATTCTATTAATTGATCGTTAAGTGTTTTATTGTTCTTCGCTGTGACTTAACGAAACCAAAACTATTTTCTAGGTTGCATGTCGGGTATGCTACCCCATCTATCAGAAATTATTCCATACCTAATCAATTGCTTGAGCGACAAAAAGGCATTGGTGCGATCTATCACATGCTGGACGCTGAGTCGCTATGCCCACTGGGTTTGCGCCCAGCCACACGATACTTATTTGAAACCTTTAATGACTGAACTTCTGAAAAGAGTGCTGGATGGTAATAAACGTGTTCAGGAAGCAGCTTGCTCCGCATTTGCAACACTCGAAGAAGAGGCATGCACAGAATTAGTTCCGTATCTTGGCTTCATCCTGGAGACACTTGTATTCGCTTTTAGTAAGTTTGGCCATTTTTTCTTTTTTATTCTCAAAGTTTTTGAAGACTTTTATTTATTTTGAAGTTGACGATTAAAAACAATTATTATAATCGCCGTATTTTAACAGGCAAATATCAGCATAAAAACTTATTGATTCTGTATGATGCAATTGGTACGCTAGCCGATTCTGTTGGACGCCACCTGAATAAACCAGATTATATAAATTTGCTTATGCCGCCATTAATCAATAAATGGAATGTTTTGAAAGACGAGGACAAAGATTTGTTTCCGCTTTTAGAATGTTTGTCCTCTGTGGCTTCGGCCCTTCAATCTGGCTTTCTGCCATATTGCGAGCCAGTGTATAGGTATACTTTTCCGTTTATGACATTCCAGTGGTCATTTCCGTTTCATTGGACGATAACACTTTGTTTAAAACTTTTAGGAGATGCGTATCATTGGTAGAGCAAACTCTAAATCGGCATTTGGCTTATACACAGAATCCAGACCACTTTGAGCCTCCGGATAAAGACTTCATGATTGTAGCTCTGGATCTGCTAAGTGGACTGGCCGAAGGTTTAAATGGACACATGGAGTGTCTTGTTGAGAATAGTAATGTTATGCAATTACTTTATCAGTGCATGCAGGATCATTTGCCGGAAGTTAGACAGAGTAGTTTTGCGCTTTTAGGCGATTTAACAAAAGCTTGTTTCCAACACGTACTTCCCTGTATACGTAAGTTTTTCTTTATACTTAACGATTTTACAATCTATGATTCTTACAGTCGATTAATTTGCCTAATGTCGCTTGACTGTCGCATTGCAGCGGACTTTATGCCTATCCTAAACCAAAATTTAAATCCAGAATACATTTCAGTATGTAATAATGCAGCATGGGCTATTGGAGAAATTTCTATAAAACTTGGTACGACCATTATCATCATAAAGATTTTACATTATCGATGTCTTCATTTTATTTTATAATTTTTTTTACTTTCTCTAGGTCCTGATACGAGCTCGTACAGTCTTTTGGTTTTGTCACAGCTCATTGAGATAATTAATAAACCAAATACGCCAAAGACTCTTATGGAGAACACCGGTGAGTAATAATTCAACGCAATATACTAATAATACTTTTATTTCTATTTCTTCTCATAGTATTTTTCATTAATTAAAAAATTACATATTTTACATGATTTACTTTAAAAAAATAATAACATGTATTGTTCTAATAAAACATTTTCAGTTTGTGTTATAAGCTCAAGACAAAATAATTATGAGTATGCTTTACGTGATTTAACGAATAGGTATTGATCCAAATTAGGCTGACCCAAAAATATCAGGCGACACTCGGACATTTTAGTTAATGATTATTTCATTAAATTATTATGTTTGTTTTTATCTTTTGAATTTTCTTATTATTATTTCTTTTTTTTTATTGCTTTATAATTTATTATTATTATTATTATTTTTTTTGTTGTTTTTTTTTGTTTTTTTGTTTTTTATTATTTTTTTTTTTTTTAATGAAAGACCTTTAGCAGACCACACGTCGGAATTATCTTTAGTAAAAGTGTGTGCACGTTTATCAGCGTAAAGAATATCACTTATTTTCATAATTTTGCTCAGTGGTGTGCGATTGCCTCATGGCCGAACGTATTTGTTTAACATACTTTATAAAATATCCAGAACAACAACAACAACAACAACAACAACAAAAAAAAAAAAGAAAAAAACGAAAACAAGCATCGAAACACAAAGTTATTATTTTTGCAAGAGCGTTATATTTCGTTTATATTTATAAATCACCACCAATCGCAAGAGAGCACATTTGAGCAATATTTCTTTCAAGACAAAATAATTGTGCATTTTGTATTAACGTATACGACAAGGTGATGAATAAAATTACTCACTATTAGTTCTGAACGAATAAGCATTAATTAAAGCATAAAATAAGTAATAAATTTGGAAATTTTCGTGCACCTGCTCAACTGTGCAAAATAAATTCATCTTCATAATTGTTTGTAAATATCATGGGCTCGCACGCTGCTACCTAATTTTTATTATTATTTTCAGCAGCTACAATAAAGCACGGTATTGCCTATGTTAACTGTTGGTATCTGACATACTCACCTGTGTTTACATTGTGTATTGATTGTTAACATTAATTAATTATGGTTAATTGATTTCGTATTAATTAAAGTTATAAGCAACATATATTCGCCTGAGTTCACTGTTGGTTCGCTATCAGTTTGTCTTATTGTTTGTGTTTCCGGTCACTTCACTACACTTCACTTGCCTACTTACCGAAATGAAATGAAACCGTAGCCATAACGATCGGTCGCCTAGGTTATGTGTGTCCCCACGACGTCGCCCCCATGTTACAGCAGTTTGTCCGACAGTGGTGTGTAAATTTTTTTATTATTATCTTCTATTATTCAATTACTTATATTCTATTTTTTATTATTAGCACTTTATTCAAATATATTATTATTAATTTTTAAGTACATTTTAAATTGGATTCTATGGAAATTCACGATTTCAATTTTAAGTGTGAGGATAAGTAGTTATATAAACGAGTGTGCAATTACAAATTGGAGGAAATCTTTGTACAACGTTTACAATGATTTCTGCCCGCCTTTTGCTTTTACCTACAAATTGCAATAATGAGCAAAGACTAAGAATTAAACGAACGAACAATAGAGGTAGATGAGAGTTGAATTTTCAAAGATCCGCAATTAATTTTCTTCAGTTTAAACATTTATTTGTGAACTTAATTTGTCGCTCCGTAAGTATCAGAGGGTAATAAATAATATTCAGTCTGGATGACATTCGCTGACATTCGCTGACATTCGCTGATATTTGTAACACACGCGAATCTCTTTTCACTCTTTTGTTTCATAAGATTTATACTTGGCGCTGCGATGTAAATCCTTTCTTTTTTACCTCCAGAACATTGCCATTCTATTCTTGCCGTCTGACATAAATGAGCGAACGACGAATGAGAACAAATTGCCATTAACGTAAACCCAACCTATGAACTTTTTATTACTACGGTATCCACTGACGATGCCAATCACTTTAACAACCAAATTCTTATTAATCAATATGGCATCTGCTTTTATCGTCACAGTCGACAGCACAAAAATGTCTATTACTCGTAATGCGTCTTATTCGCAGAAATTCTCATAACTACAATAGCATTCAATTTGTCCAATATTGTTTTCATAAATTCGCAATGTTACGATCTCCAATTAATACTGTAATACGGTAATTCCATCTAATTGACCATCAAGCAGAAAAACTTTTCACAAACTTTTGCAAATCACGCACTTCTAGTCGTCGCACTTCTGATAATATAAGTTTGAATAAAAGTTTTGAAATAATATGGTAACATCCATGCCTCTTACATTATTATGGATTCGAATAAAATTTTAACAATATCTTATAATGAACAGGTGCATTTCGTTAAGAAATATTCGTGATAACGAAGAGAAAGATTCCGCGTTTCGAGGTATGTGTCAAATGATAGCTGTTAATCCGGGTGGAGTTGTTCAAGATTTCATATTCTTCTGTGATGCCGTTGCATCATGGGTAACACCTCGTGATGATCTTAAGGACATGTTTCAAAAGGTACATTCACACATAATTCGATGAGCGTAAGCTCGTAACGAGAAGCCAATTGAAAGGATAATGAAATAACGAGTGTTTACCATTTCCCTAGATATTACATGGATTTAAAAATCAAGTTGGACCAGAAAACTGGAGGCGATTTTCAGACCAGTTTCCAGCGCAACTTAGAGAGCGACTTCAAAATATGTACGGCGTCTGAACAACCCCGCCTACAAATGGTAAGTTTCGTGACCTATTTTCAACTATAATGGTAATTAAGTGCTGCGATACTAAGAGAGAAGACGTGCATATGTGAAATACAAAGCAACCAGATGAATATGATAATGAATTTTAATTAAATCAGAGACAATCAACATTTATTATTTAATGCGTGTCTTTTGCCTGCCTGACTAATAATTACTCATAAAATATAAAAAAAAACAATAAATAAATAACAATAAAATTCACGTAACGAATACTTAAATAAATCATTGAATTATTATGAGTTAATTATGAATTAATATCTTTTCTATAGAATCTTACATCATGCGATTACAAAAATTGTAGAAACATATGATAAGCTTAAGATTTTATATATATATATATATATATATATATAAAATTATAAACATTTAACGAGCCATTCATACGTTAATTAAGAGTTTGCCGCCGGCACGAGGCGGGCGGGGGGGGGGGGGGGGCGGAGCTTTTGCAAAAAATAGCTGAGCGAGCTCGTGTCGTAAGCTAATACGGTAGAAAAATAAAAAAAATAAAAAAAATTGAAAAAAATTAAAAGAGCAGTAGCTCTATAAATATAGTTCCAAGACTGTGCTACAAGAGAGCATTGATAGAAATAAAGTTAGAATCCGTCCCCCGAAATACATCCTCCTGTATCTTTAGTACCTTAATGAAATAAAAAGACAAGCAGCTATATTTAGCGTACTGTCTCTTTTGAACATAATAATAGTTGTAACGGATACAGTGGTCATAAAGTCTATAGTTACGTCGTATTAGAATCGTTAGCCTCTACTTCAGACTCGACTATTATACTTCGTATCCCATTCTTTCTTTATGCTTTGTCGAAAGAACGCTGCACTTTGCGAATAATAATGCGCCCGCGCGCGCGCGCGAGAGAGAGTGTGTGTACGTGTGTGTGTGTGTGTGTGCGTGCGTGCGTGCGGTGTGTACGTGTGTGTGTGCGTGCGTGCGTGCGTGCGTGCGTGCGTGCGTGTGTGAAAGAGTGAAATAGATAGATACATACATACATAAAATACATAAGCAAAAGAGATGCATTAATGAGTTTAAATTTTTTTCAGAAGGCCGCTTTAAAGAGCAGGCCGAACGGGGTTGGGCGGGGACTAAAAACGTGGGTGATCAGGGTGGGTGGGTGAAACCACGGCCTCTTCTCATCAACATCATCGTCGTTATCGAGTCATGGTCACCGTACCGGCGAACTCATCGTCGGGCCCTCCTGGGGATAAGAGCAAAATCTGCCCGTGCGCCGTAGACTGCAGCGATAATTAGGCACTGACAGAGAGCAACGTGAGCAAGGGCTAAAATAAAAGAAATAAAAATATGCAATTAACACTTCGAGATAGTAGAGGAATTATAAAGAGCAGAGTGAGGAAGAAAAAACGACACAGGAACAATTAGCAAAACAAAACAAATAACAAATGGCCGAGAAGAAAACCGAGTGGGTAGGGAGGGGGGGGGGGGGGGGGGGGGGGGGGGGGGGGGGGATGGGGGGGGTTTTTTCTTTGTGGAGCTTTGACCACTTAAAAATGTATAAGGTATCGTAATTGACACAGTTTGCGTAAAAAAAATAAATCTTTTGAACGATACCTTGGATGTGGACATGCGACTGGATTTAAGTGTACGTTTGTAAAATTAATTTAACATTATTTGATAATGGTTTTAAGTTTGTAGCAATGATATTTGATAAACTGTCACGACTACTGAAATATTTAATTTTATGACAATTGGAGACCACTTAAAGTCGAGTTGCAAAATTTAACGACCAAAACGTCGATTTTATTATTTTTATATATGTACGCGATACAAGTGGTTTAATTGTATTACTAATAAAAAAAAAAAAAAAAAAAAAAAAAAAAAAAAAATAAT
>NW_011948425.1:5151871-5174755 GCF_000503995.2 Ceratosolen solmsi marchali | reverse complement strand
TTTTTTTTTTTTTTTTTTTTTTTTTATTTTATTTTATTTTATTCATTGTTTCGAATGTGACACCAAATATCATTGTTTTTCTTTTTTATCTGTGTTTTTTTTTCGCTCCTAACATTAGATGAACGTATATTTTAAATTACAGTTGCGAAATTTTACCACAAATATTAAAATAGCAAATACGCTATTAAAACCACTCAAATTAGAGCTGAAACATTGACAAGTGTTTAACCCTCATTGTAAACGAAAAAAAAAAATATATATATAAAAAAATATTTAAAAAAAAACAAAAACAAAAACAAATAAAAAAAAACAATGTGAATCAAGTTTGAAGTATAAGAACAAAAATAATGGAAAAAGTTGCCCCGGTACCCCAAGAATATAGTATAGTTGCGGTACCATGAAATAAGCTTCGTTAGCTCGCTAGTATACATAGATCTCACGTTATAAAGCTCATGGAATAATGTGTAATCAGCAATCTCAAAAAAGTTTAATGGAACAATGCTTACGGTATAGCTTACAGAATTCGAAACAATGCTTAAGGAAAGAGAAGTTTTACCATTCGCAAATAAAATTTTTGCTATATTTTATAAATTCCGTGTCGTGCAAAATCGTTTTCCTTTTTGAAAATGTATAATTTTATACGTTAACACTTGATACGCATAAAGTGCCATTCCATTCATTCTGCGCCGAAAATTGTCACCCGTCTTATTGTGATACTAGGTTACGCGCAATTCTTTATTATAATTGTATTATAAATTTTTTTTTTTTTTTTTTTTTTTTTTTTTTTTTTTAAATAAGTCCATGAGTGATAATATTTTACGCGGCAGATCACTATGCGATTATTAATCATTTCCATATTTCTTATTTACACTTGTATATTATTTTCTTTTATTGTTTTTTTTTTCTCCTTAATTTTTTATTGTAAACAAAACTTGTAAATATAAATAAAGTTTTAAAGCAAATTTCATTATGAGTGATGAATCTTTATCAATAATTATATATTAATCGTGTGAATTTCAATTGTTAAAAAAAAAGAAAAAGAAAAAAAAATCATCTATTTTCGCAGAATAGGTTGAGCTATGACGTGAAATCTATGAAACTCGCTACTTTTTAATTGCGCAACAACAATCTACATTTTGTTTGGACTCACATGTAAAGAAATTGAAATACTAAGTAAATCTGTAAGTAATTCCATCAGCTGTTGGAGTTCATTGAGTCTTGAATCAAAATAATAAATGCATGTTCTTATACGTGCGATATTATCACTACGTGGACTCTCGAAATTGTTGTTGAAAAAGAAAAAGTAAAGAATTCAATGAGCAGAAGAAAATTGTATGACACGACGATCATCCGATTGTTTGCTAAGAGAGAAACCTCTGACAAGACATTTCTATAGAACTTTATTATTCGAATGAATGCGTTTACTTTTCGTTTTTCTATCTTGTAATTGAATATAAGTATAAAGCTATGTTCAGCGCAAGATTCCTTGCGAGTAACATTGGTTATCGATAAATCATGTGAATAAAACAAAAAAGTTAATGAATAAATTAAATAGAAATCAGCTGGCAGGGATCATTAGCTAGAGCAAGCGAGATAATATATTGGATAAACGGTATTTATCAATTACATAATGAATGTAACTTGTGCTATGGGGTACTTAAAGAGTCCAAGAAACGCGATGTACTCATGCTTTTTTCTTTTTTTAATACGAGTCTCATTTATACATATACATAATTATTTTTATCGAAAATTGGTAATAATATTTTTAATGTAAACGTTGATCTACATTTTTCTTTTATTAAAAAAATATTAGATCTATTACGCAAATTCGATAAAATGATTTTTATTTTCTCAAAAAGGCTTGTATAGTATACCGTTTTTTCCCATTATATATGTGTGCGTGCGTGCGTGCGTGCTTGTGTGTGCATATGTGTGCATATGACTGTATTGATGTATGATTTGATGTATTTATGCATGTGTATTGGTGTGTGTTGAGTGCGTGCGTGTATGTATTGTATGTACGTATGCATGCATAAGTATGTATATGTATATCTATATATATATATATATATATATATATATATATTATATGTACATACCCACAAACACAACACAAACACACAACACAAACACACACACACACCTCCACACACAGAGAGAGAGAGAGAGAGAGAGAGACACACTTGTATATATGCATATATACATATATAGGTGAGAAGCAAAGCTAAATTTAAAAAGAAACAAATGCATTGCAATTGTTCCCATTTTGATCGATTGTTCAAAATTTTTGGCAATTATGAAGTGCCGGAGTCTTCAAATGAATGTGTCCCACAATTTTAAAAACCGGTCCTTTCCTAACTCTGCCTGTACCTAATTTTTGTGATATTACTACTTTTTATATTACTTAAGAGCCAGTAAACGTCGTACTTGCAAAGCCACATGTTTTATATTATAGCACACCGACGATCAAAAACTTACAATCTGTACGCATGGTGTTAAAAGTAATTAGTTTATTCTTGTTTTCATTTTATTAAAAAATGGTGTTACAATGTGTATATACATAAAGAAACTTAAATATATCTCGTACAATTGTCAAATTATCAAAGCTCGATCGCTTTTTGCCATATGTTTTACGGGACGTTTATGGGAGCGTAGTGTGATTACGAAATATTATTGTTCTCTTTTTGCATTTTTAAATAGACGCGCGCGAGTCAGTGACAATCGATTATCATCGATTTTTGTATTAAATACTTTTCATATAGTTCCTAAGTCCAATTGTAATAATAATAAAAAAAAATTTCAATGTTTATTAATTTAATCGTATATTGTTAATGAATGTAATGATGTTTCATAAGAAGTCGTTTTCAGATTAACATGAAATTTTTTACTGCGACGGGGATAAATTAACAAAAAAAAAAGGAAAAAAGGAAAAAAAAAACAACGAAGTAAAGAATATAGATTTATGATGTGAAAATTATTAATATTTTTTCATACGCATCGAGTGTAAATATATAATGTTATTATTGAGGGAGAAATTTTTTGTATTTTCATTGCGGAATGATGTTTCATTCTAACGGAAGATGTTCAAATATTACAAAGTCGAACATGTGGCTTTCTGTCGATGCAAGACAGGCTCGTACGTAAAACTCGGTCTAGAAAGTTGCAAATTTTTAAGACGAACATAGAAGTATTGTAAAATCCTCTATAAATAAATAATATTAAATATTGAAAATATTATGGGTCAAGGGGGGTGGGGTGATATGTGAAATGTATTGCTTAGTTGCGTGAATGTAAATTGAAATTCATTAATTCTTTTTATAAATAAATATATATATATATATATATATATATATATTGGTTTTAATTTTTTTATTTTTTTTTATTTTTTTTTTTGAGCGAGAATAAATGTTTAAATAAGAATAGTACGTATTAATTAATTGCAATATTGATTAAAATCATTTTGTAGGAAGAGTGTATCTCTATATATGTATTCGGTAGTAAAGAGAATTAGAAAGTGGAATAATTAAAGTACTAATGGGGAGTATAACTTATTAAATGAAAAGCACACAAGTAAATATATTGTTGTATTTTTATTATTATTGTTGTTGTTGCATGAGACTAGTATAATAGACTGAGCCATATGCATGGTTAAATAATTATTAATATGATATTTCATAATTAATGCTATATAATTGTAATTATTATATATGGTGTGTATTATCTTAATGATAACTTCTGTACAGGCAAGGTGTGGAACCGGTTCTCGTTATTTAAAAAACAAAACGTCTTTCTGTGATTTAAGTTAGTCATTTTTTTTTTAATATTTTTTTTTTACTTCCTTTTTAATATCACATAAAGTAGATTAAGGAATAATATATAAAAAAAAAAAAAAAAAAAAAAACTAATCCTCGTTTTCTTTTTACATTATACGTGCGTATGCGCGTATGTCCATGTAATGATAAAAATGCATTATTGTGAATTTTTTTTAAAAAACGAGAACTCAGGACTGTTCCTAGTACCTGATAAATCCCTATTCCTGTTGATCGAACATCGGTTTCTTTAATATCGTCGAAACGTGAAGTTTCTATCACGTTCATATACGTCTGTCTTGTCTCATCCGAGAATTTTCCCTTCATTTTTCATTTGTTTTTTTTTTCTTTTTTCTTTTTTTTCTTTTTTTTTATGTATAGTGACGCCGTCTCGCAAGCTCAGGCTGTTTTTTTCTGACCAGTGTTTACCACTCGAACTAAGACAAGTTAATACAATTTTTCCTTTTATTCGAGCACCACCATATATTGATAGTAATATTTAAAAGAAAATGCGATCTCGATGTCAATTTTGAACAGAAAAAAGCGATGATAAATTGAAATGTCGAGAAAAAAAGAGAGTATGAAGTTTGTTAAATCAAATTATTAGACAATTGAGAATATTAATTATTGATTCGTTATTATTTTTTATTTCATGTTTATTAAAGGACATGGATTTCATGAAGCTTCTGAAAGTAACCTTGATTTTTTCTTAAAAGTGCGTAGAATTTGTAAATTCGTGGTTAAAATTGAAGAAAAATTTTAGTATTTGGTTCTTATAGATATAAAAAAAATAAAAATAAAAATAAAAAAAAAACATTAATCAAGCTACGAATTTATGTTTATAAAAATTATTTACGCAAATGACATAAGTATTATAAAACAGGTACTTGCGTAGGTTTTAAAATAAACTGGAATTCACAAAATTGTACCAGTTTTAAATTGAAAAGCTATTTTTTGGATAGATACACTTTTTAAAGCCAGAAAATATTTTTGTCAGGAGCAGTTTATTTAGAGGCTTAAAATGTTTATTTAATGCAACGAAACTTTTATTTCCACAAAAATAAAAAAGATTCTTGACAGTACAATACATCTCGATAATTGCATACCTTTCTCACTCCATTTCCCAATTAAAGAAATATATATATTTTATACATTTCATAACAAAGTAAATGAAAATTTAGCTTATTATATAAATATTATGATAATCGAAGGGCCATATATATGTAATTATTAAATCGGCATTTTTATAACAAATATTTGAAGAATATTTGAATTACGTATGTATTTTAAAAAAAAATTTATCCTCGAGTCGATGAGATTTGAAAACGTAGAATTGGCGAATAATACAAAATTTTTATATTTCACCATGTTTGTTAATTCAAATGATTTTACATATAATTTATAATCGTTTTGTTAGTGATGCTTTCGTATCAATTCTTCTAATTCAACGATATTTTTCAATGATTTTTTTTTTAGTTCGCAAATCATGTGGGTTATGATAATACTATTTTCATTACAAATTTATGAAATACGAATAATTAGCAATGAATAGTTAAGAAAAACTTCACTTCATATTAATTATAAGCTACGAATATAATTTTGTCTGTTCTTTATTTGAAAAAATGAATAATGTCGTATAACATAAAATGTAAGTGACAATTCCAGTAAATTTAATTTAAAATTTCATTTTTTAAATTCTTTGAAAGTAATATTCTGAAAATATTTTATATATAATAGCCATTCATTGTGGTATTTAATGTATCAATTGCCAATAATCTCAGAGAATTGCATATTCTTTTATTAGTTTAGGAAAATGTAATGATAATTTTTAGATAAATGCTCGGATAATTGATACATATACTAGATTAAGAATTAAGAAAACATATTTTCAATTTAATTTAAATAAATAAGAGTATTCAATGCCTAATGATCATATTTTATAATCCTACATAATATGCTAATATATGATATAATCCTAATAACATAATATAATCATTATAAAATGATTATATAATATAATAAAATGTATTAATCCACATTTTGAAAAATTTACTATAAAACTATGAAAAATCTTATGCCTTAAAAAATACTCCACCAACTCAAATTGAATGTGTGAGCTGATTAAATAAATGAAACAAAATTTTAAAAAAATATATCAATTTCGTAGTGACGGAATATTGTGGACAATTTATTATTAAAATAACATTATACGCATATTATATATATATACATATATATATATATATATATATATATATATATATATATATATATCTAATATTATGTTTAAAATAAAATAATATTGCTAACGCTGTAATTAAAGCTTTGATACAATTATTAAAGGTATTTGTAATACACGTAGACATCGTAATTAGAGAAGTGTTAGTTATAATGTGATATCGGATCGGTGCGACGTTTTCATGCATTTATGTTTCAACATCCGTGACAATCACGAGTCTTAAAATTTAAATATAAAGCATTAGGAAGTAAATCACAATAATAAACCTTAGAATTTATGCGAACTACGAATTAAATTGCGATAAGAATATTACAACTCACTGGGCAGCGGCGCGCGAATGCGATAAAAGTTTTTGCAACTTAACTGCACAGACCTAGGTTTTGCTAAATTATATCACGAGCGAATGGTTTGTATCATTTTCATGGTAATGATAGGGTGAAAAGTAGACAAGTTGGACGGTGTCCTAATCTCCCTGACGAGCGCTGAAAATCGAGGGTTCGTAAATCAGTTACAGCTGCCGGCCGAGCCCGACCTCCGTGGAGGTCGTTGAGACAAGGAAGTCAAGACGGAGCAGCGTCGTGACCGTGGCCGTCGCCGTCAACCTCGCCGTCACCGTCGCCGTCGCCGTTCTCGGTATTATGGGAGCTAGTCCCACTTGGCTCGAAACGATCATTGAATAATTCCTAGATCGATGGGCGGGATGAGGGGCGTTTAAGCACACCGGATATAAGCGTATTCGCGAAAACGATCGGGCTTTCTAAGTGATTGCTTCTCTTCATTAGTACCTCGGCCGTGGGAGCGAGCGAGAGGGGTGGCTGAAGGACAGGTGCGGTAATGGCCCGTAACCCCTCAGCCTCGACATATAGGGCGCACTTTTTCTCCGCACGCTTGCGTACAGAGAGAAAGAGAGAGAGAGAGAGAGAGGGTCGATGTCTCGTGGGGTTGCGCTTCGGGGTGGCTGTAGGATCGGCGGTAGGGGAAAGGGATCCGGGCGAGTCCCGACACTATTACGCGAATTGATTCGACATCGGATCTTGTCGAGGACGGGAACACCGTTTAGCTCCTCGTTTGGCCTCGCTCGCTCTACCGCTTACCAGCTCCACTGATCCTTTCTCTCTTCCTCGTGAATCCCATCGTGACTCGTTTTATGGTTCCGAAGGAGCCTCACAGCCCAAGCGGAACTCGTACATCTCTTTGTCGAAAGTTTAAGTGTGTGTAGTTTTATTTATTTATACGACTCTTTCTATCTTAACTTTATCCCCCTTCTCGTATTCATTTGAAATTACTTTTCATTTCTGTTTCGCGACCGCTAGCGAATTTATGGCTTTCCCCGTTAACTTTTTCTTATTATAATTAAGCATCCAAGATTGTTTACCGCTCGTGTAAAACGATCTCGCATCTACGAATTAAAATGATCGGCAAATACCAATTTGGGCTCGTAGTTGATAGCGTTTAACCATAACAAGATGATACGATTAACGTATCGTAATAATACGATGCGAGTACGATATCGAGTGAACATTTTTATTTATTCATTCATAATCCTTATGTGGAAAAAAAGTTAATTACAAAAAAATTCATTAAAACTATACATTAAGTTACGGTGTTGCAGTCTTTTCATTTGACTATTTCATTAATTATCGTATTTACTTGTCTTATAGTACATTATATTACCTTAAGCGCATCGTAGACATAAAAATGATTGGACTTTTAAAATGATGACATCGAATTATCGATATAATAGCGAACTTTAATTTATCGCATCGCAATATATTCGAGGATTAATGCAATCCCTCAGTGCTTTTCGAAGCAGAGAATTATATTTGCATTTGTAATTTGTACCGTTGGTATAAAAGTACCTACTTTCCCATATTAAATAGCACATTAACGTATTATTCATTCGTATTCAAATTTTCTAAGACTAAAGTATATGTAATGTAATGGGACGACATAAAGAGGTGTAGATTTGGTAAGGATAATGAATAAACGACAACTAGCTTTAATCTCTAGAGAGAAAACGGAGAGAAAATAATCATCCGACCTAAATTCAATTATATTATTCTGTGTTGACGTTCATAGTAACATAGTAGATTACAATTACGAGATCTTATTGCAATTGTTAATAATAATAACAATAATAATAATAATAATAATAATAATAATAATAATAATAATAATGATCGTAACGACGGTAGCGACAACAATAGTAATAAAGAGGACGTAGAGTCGACAGTAGGGATGTTCCATTATAATTAATAAATAAATAAATTGCAAGAGATGGAGATCTAATCGAACGCGCACAAGAGTTAGCGAGCGAAGCAAAAAAAAAACAAAAAAAAAACAAAAAAAAATCTTTAAAGTCTACTTTCCTCCCTCTCTCGGCATATCTGTAAAATTCCTGATCGACAATGCACTGGCGATGCAATGGGAGCAGCCGATGACAATGCACCTCGAGAGCATCCAATTTACACGTAAACGCCATGGGAAAACGTATCACTAGCCTCTCGCATTTCCAATCTAATTCGCAGCCACCCAATTGCCATGCACGGATATCTCGCGCGGCAGCTCACTCACGCCTATCATTCTCCAAGGTTATTATTACGCCCACGTGCGCCACGGGGGCGCCTGCAGTTTGCACGAGGATCACGGGAGTAGTCCTTGCTACGCTACTGATTTACGGCGACATGGCACGGCGCTGGCAATGCACGTAAAGCCTGTAAAGCGCGGCGCTACATTCCCGACTGATTTGGTCCAGGGGGCCGTCCCCCCCCCCCCCCCCCCTCCTTCAAAAGCACGCACACTCTATCCTCCTCTTCTTCCTCCGTATCTCTCTGCTCCTCCTCATCCTCCGCCCCTTAATCTAATCCAAGGATAATCTAAAATTCATGACACCATAACTGCCAGGCGATGATATATCTGGCGGGGGTGTAAGGGCCTGCGTTTCGCTCCTTACCCCCTGACCCGCGGCCGTCGCCTCACTTTCTTACCGTGCGCTCTTAAGCAATTTTCACGATTTAAGGCGCGCGCGCGCGCGCGCGAGTTTTCACTCGCCCAGGAGTAAACGATGCCTCCGCCTCCACCAGGACCCTCCGACCCAACGCTTAAGCAACTTTTACTCCGCTACGCTTAAGAAGATGTTTTATATTTCGGCGAGCACGCTCGAGCTTCTGGTCTGACCACTCTGTGCTTTCGCTATGATTTGTGGATGACAGATGGACGTTCTTACGATGATTTTCAACTTGAGTTCTCCGTAAATACGAATACCTTATTATTTTTTATATTCTTTTTGCATGGCTAGTGTAAAGAGCATCGACGAGGCCAGTTTGCGTAATGCTCTTATCGCATATGGGAAACCGGTCTATGGAATTATTATTTATAAGGCATAAGAGATGCTGCCCTCGCAGAGTTATATAATTTCCGTTTAGAACCTTTAAGTCGATAATTGTAATTTATTTGACACAAAAAAAAAAAAAAAGAAGAATAAAGAAAAAACTCTTTTTAATGCAGTAATTCTAATGCGAATACAATTTTATCTTACGATTACGTTTAAAATTACTCAACTTCAAGTTGCTCCTCTCTCATTCTAATATACATGATTGATAATCGATTTAGAATCGCCTCTAATTTAATAGATAAATTACAATATTTTCCAGATCAAAAGATTTTCTTGTCAATGAAACATCTTTATTTATAAAACAGAGGCTAGAGGTGCATGAGTGATGGAGGAAAATTTCAATCAAATAATAATCAAAGAAAAGCGTAGAATCGTTAAAAAAAAAAAAGTGTTTTTTTTTTTTTTTTAATCATTGACTTATACTAAAAAAAATATGGTATTAAATTAATTATAGTGTGCCTATACAAACAATATTTCTTGGAAGTATTATTAATAATTATGTAAAACTACGCCATACTCGATGTATAATAGATTAACACTTATGTCATTACATTGCACGGATACTATAAAGTCATGCAAGACCATATCATCCAAAGCTTTGCAAGCTTATCTTAAAAAAAAAAAAAGCTTAAAATGTATGGACTAAATGTCACGTTAATGTTTTATTGCTCCACTGAGCTTTAAATCACGACGTACTTGGACATCAGAATGCATGAGCTTGGGAAACAATGACGAATATCGCCAAAAGTCAACAAAATCTTAAGTACGAGCTATATCGTCCCTTAAAATACTGAAATTATTACTGAAATTTTATGCCATTGCATTTTGTTTTTTTTGTTTTTTTTTTTTTTTGTCTTTTACAAAAGTATTTAAGTCGCAAGTGCAAATGTGAATATTATCATCGTACTAAGACTGTAACGGAAAAAACATATATACAGAAATCGTTAAACGTGACAGTTCCGTATTTTTGCTCACAGCTTTTCCTAAAGGTTTTCCTTCGACTATTTCCGTAGCTTCCCGAACACCATTTTCAGCAAATTCAATGAAACGAATCAATGATAAAAATGGTATCTTAGAGCGGTGAGACGCAGTAAGTTAGCAACAATAAGTAGAACGTGTGCTCGCTAGATCACGAGGTACGTTATTAAAATAAAGCAAAGACAATTGAAAGTTATTCGTATTCAACGTGCCAAAGCCAAATACTATTCGATATATTTTGAGATGCGCGCGTGTAGGTGGAAAGCGCGAGCGCCATTGCCTAATGAGTCGTTGGCCCTACGAAAGCCGTGTCGCCGACGGGACGGACAATTATATCTCTCGCTCACTCTCCGTCTGTCTCTTTCGCCTCGATAATTGATTATACCCGCCGCGGCATATTACTTCGCAAGTACTGCCCCAGCCGACGATGCGGGGAAAATAAAAGAAAAAAGAAAGAAAGTCCCTTGAATCATCGCTTCGCGAGGGGGTGGGAGTCGCGCGAATCTAATGAGACGTTTGACCGAAGGAGACATTCGTGATTTTTTTTTACGGCGTTTTCGCACTGCTAATGCTCTCGTTTGTTTTTAGATAACGAGGCGCTCCAAATCCTTATTTCCTTCCAAATGGTCCGTTCAAATGTATTTGCGCAGTAGAGCAGCGGTGATTAACGACGCAATAATTGTTAACAAAGCGAGAGCGAAGCAGTTACTACGAATATTTATCGCCACACCGTTGCGCTCAAGATATCGCATTTATCTTAAGTTTGTCCTTAAAACTCATTTTTAATAACAATAGTAAATTTGTGTTAGTTTTAACGCGAGTAAAAAACCATACCTACCGTTACTAAAATTTAATGAAATCTTCATCCATTGGGCTTACGAAATATCAATGATGATATTTTATTTAACAGTAATGTACTTTATCAGTATTTACAGTGGTCCATAAAATAAGGCCATGAAATATATGGATGTAATTTGAGTGGAAGAAAATATTGAAAATAAAAAACTTAATAATTTTAGTATACCTTCTTTTAAAAACATTAAATTTAATATCTTACCTCTTTATCTTCTTCTTCGTCATCATCATCATCTACATCTCCTTATTCTTCTTCTTCTACTGCTTCTACTTCTTCTACTTCTTCTACTTCTTCTACTTTTTCTTCTTCTTCTTCTTCTTCTTCTTCTTCTTCTTCTTCTTCTTCTTCTTTTCCATATACAGGAAGCTTTAATTATTCACTCGGAACTTTGGTCAACGATAAATTATAGTTATATAGAAGGAACTCAACTATAATAATTCAACTCGATTATACGATTTCGTTTGAATAAGGAATGTTATCGCTACTTGGTAGAATGCTCAAACGCTCCTTATTACGCCAACGACAATTTTAATGGGACATTCTATGTGCATTAAAACCTATTTATTTACATGGAAATTTTTAAATGTCAGACATTTCAACTATAAATATAAAAAGCATTCGCAATCGTCACATCGAATGCGATGATATTAATAAATTTAATCAGATTCGCAGCCTCAAATTTCATTCTTACGCGCCTTGAATTATCAAGCTAAAGTTAAATATATTTCCTTACCCTCCCACTCAAATTTCCGGGGGGCTGCTTCACGCTTTCGGTCAATTTGTCTCGCCTTTTACATCGGATCCTCGTTCCCTTTCCTCCTCCCATCCCCTACCCGCTCCGCCCCGCACCAGCTCACAATTCCCACTCCTCCCAAGCTCCGGACAAACGACAGCCAATTTGCGAGCCGCAGAAAGAGGGAAGCGAGAAAAAGTCAGTCATCTTAAAAGTACGGATTAAAATGAGCGACTCCAACGGCTTACCCTCCCCTCCCCCTCCTCACTCTCTCACTCTCTCTCTCTCTCTCTCTCTCTCTCTCTCTCTCTCTCCTCCACCCCACGGCGATACCAACGCCGTTGTAGCTCCCCTATCCACGCTTGCGAATCATCCGAAAGTTCGCTGCCGGATCTCTTTATTTTATTCAGTCGTCCCGCAGGATTGCTCGGACCGATCTCTCGCGAGTCAGGAAAAAATAAAATGGGGAGCTAGTCCCTGCTGCCTACTTCCTACATTTATCTTGCTCTCTCTCTCTCTCTCTCTCTCTCTCTCTCCCCCCCCCATCACCCGCTTTCAAGTTTACTTCATCTATTTTTATAACTTTATTCGTGTGCATAATGTTTCTTCGTCTTTCATTGAGACCGATTTCAAACTTCAGATTTTAAAAGCTTTTCGTTTCACGAGGATTTGTCGCATTTGCAGACAGCCCTTTTAGAGAGAATTTGTTTGTATAAATTTTCTATCGCATTACTCGCAAGCCAGTAATAAAGTCTTACTTTTTACAGATTTTTGAGGATAGCTGTAAATAATCATTTAACAATCTAATTTTGCATATTGCAATATGTAATATTTATTCTTTTTGGCCGCATTTTATAATCTTATCGACCTTTTTAGTCTCCTCCTCGATAGATCTCGATTGCGATTATATCCTGACCAAAAAAAAAAAAAAAAAAAAAAAAAAAGACCTTACAAATTTGAATGGAAGTTTAACCGACGAGAGTCGTGGATTTGTAAATATTACTAATTGCTTGTTAGATTTTATTAATTCTTTATTGTCAGTTAAATAAATAGCATAAAGCATCTCTCCGCCGATAATGAAACGGACATTTTCAGCGACTGGATGATTCCGTATTAAATACTAGTACGAGATCAACGCTAATCCAAGAACGAGAAAGGATAAAATCGACGAACTCGAGCTCATTAGATTGGAAGGCTGGACCCATCCGAGATCGAAGCTTCCCGATTAATTGAAAACGGAGAAAGAGAACGTGGAGCTGGCTAGAGTGCGAGCGAGTTACGCGAGTCGTTAGTAATTCGCGAGGCAGCAGGGATTAATGTCGCGAGCCAACGAACTTACACGGGGATGGGGACGGATGTAACGGTACCCCCGGGGATCGAGGACGAGGAGAGAACGAGAGCGTAACGCGATTACCGGCCACCGCCGTTGTTGCAGGACGATGCTCCGCTGCTTGATTTATCCGCGCGTACCGCCAACGTTATTGCATTAGCACCCCGAGCTAGCGAGCGAGAGAGATAAAGAGAGAGAGAGAGAGGGGGGGGGAGGAGATAAAGAGAGATATAAAGAGAGAGTGAGAGAGAGAGTGAGAGAGAGAGTGAGATAAAGAGAGAAATAAAGAGAGAGATAAAGAGAGAGATAAAGAGAGAGATAAAGAGAGAGAGAGAGAGAGAGAGCGATGCCGGGGGAGGGGGGAAGACACCTCCATTTCTGCCCAGAGAACCAAACATACAGAGTCCACTTTTCGTCTACTCTGAATCATCCGCCTTTGCATCATTGCGCTCTGCTTGTTTCTGCTTTCTTGTCTCCCATTTATTTATTTGGTACTCTGTCATTGCTTTTTCTTTCCTAACTCGCTATCTCGCTCGATAGAACATTCAGGGCACACGATAATCTTTTGTTTGGAAAGCCGATAAGGGCTTGTAAAGTATGCTTCGACGTAAGTTGGTTCAAACGATATAATAATATGGGCAAACATCTAATATCAATTCCTGCCAAAGGGGATAATTAATTATATGATAATTAATGTAGCTGTAATTTTCTTCTATAGCCGTTAATAATAAATTTTTATGATAAATACAGCATGCTTGTGTAGGAATCAAGAAAGATGCTAAAAAATCAATAAAAATTAATAAAAATTAATATAATTAGAAAACACGTATACGCAATTGTATATTCGATAAATCATATTACATCCCTTCATCTTTTCTGCAGAAACAAAGGACGAATGATTTTTTTTACAATTTTCAATCGGCTATTATATAATACATTTTATTAATAGCATTGATTATCTCCAAACATTGAATGTTAAAATTTTTTATTCAATAAAAATTTTTTAATAAAAATAGAATTGTTGACTAAAATTACTTACAATTTTAACATATAATTTATGAAATATGTCTTGATAAATGAAATGCAAATAATTTGTTTCAATTTATATGTAAAATATTCTTCTACTAGGTTTGTTTATACATTTTTTCTGTTGCTTTTTTTTTTTTTTTTTTTTTTTTTTAAATCTTTTACAGAAATAGAGAAGTTGGGATGAAAATATCGATACGTTTAAAGTCGTGAAATAATAAAATAAAATTATCCGTTAGATTTAGTTAATTTTAAGATATTTGATATCGTAAATACTACATTAAATATGACATAATTGTAAATATTTTATTCTTACATCAATAATAAAAATGTCATTTAACTGGACAATGCGCAATCAATGTATCAAATCTTTTAATTTTACATCGAAATGCTGTAATTTTTTTTTAATGAATTTTACCCTATTTGATTATGATATTCGTAGCAACACAATATTACGAGCTGTTATCATTGAAAAAATAATTGTAACAAAGATTTTTAAAGGATATAACAGCATTGAAGCCCCCCCCCCCCCAGAAGTTAATGCGAACATGTTAATGTAATAAATGTACATCCGAATGATATCCATACGAGTTTTCAAACACTCGTCATTAATTATCCACCAATGTACACATACGTATAAAACGATTATTTTTACGATCGTTTAAACGATCGTTTTCTTTTACTTTTCATTACGTAACAATAAGGATCGGTCAAGAGAGATGAAAAATGAATGTTTCTCAGTAAATGAACTAATTCTACTTTGTCGTCGCTATTTGGGATTCATGCCAAATTACGCTCCACCAATACGGCCGCGACTACGTTTCGATTACCCGTAAACACAAATGCGATTAAGTTACGATTTAAGCAAAGTCAATTTCACTCCGACGTAGGAATAATAAAAACTTTGCATGCAGTAGGTGTTTTCATCCTAGCGGCGATGAATCCGGCGCGACGAGCTTTCGCCTGTCAGTCGTGCGAACGTCGGCATCGTCGTCGTCGTCGGTTAGTAGCGACGTGACGCGTCACAACGCCTTGCTCCGTCTACTCTTGTTTGTTCGGAAATCACGGCCTCTGACGAGCTGTGTACTTTGTACTCTCTCGTTCGCGCGTTTATTGCCACGGCAAACTGTGCAGAGGGCTCGATGATGGAGTGGGACATTTTTCACTTGGCCTGGCTCTTTATCACCGCAGACAGGAACAGGAAATCAAACTGCGACCGCGTTTTTGCGGGCCAGCCATTGCAAGCTCGCTCGTAGGATAAGGAAGTTGATCGTCGGTGTAGCGAACCGATGCTTCTTGATAAGCAATAAAATAAATTGTCCAATGAAACAACAACAACAAAAATAAAGAGAGAGGGAGAGAGAGAGAGAGGGAGAGAGAGGGGCAGAGAGAGAGAGAGAGAGAGAGAGAGAGAGAGAATGAGGATTATATCGTCAATATCCAAAGTGACACTATTTGCGCGAATAAAACACGTAATTGCGTAAGTTCAATAACAATAAAGCTCATTTGGCATATAATGTGTAAATGCGATAAAAATCAAAGAGGTTATAAATAAATGAATTATACGTGAAATATAATTTATTTTCTTAACTATAGGTTTTATTTGATTTGACAAGACAATTTGGATTTATTGTTACCAGAGTTACATATTTTTTCATTTACAAGATTGGCGCTGTTAGCCATTGACATTTTTCTTCAAGCTGACTTTTTCTTTCTTCTCCTATTTGCTGTCTTTTTTCTCTATTTTTCTCTCATTTTTTTTTCTTTTTTTCTTTGTTTTTTTCTTTTATTAGATAAAACGTGACAAATAAAATAAAAGTTCGCTATTGCTTAGTGTCGTAGGCGTTCACAGGAAGAAAATTTTACCAAAAATCTCTATTTCAACTACTACTCGAGTAGTCTTGAGCGTCACAAAGTACATTTTTTAAACGTACGTAACTCTCACATTTGCAGTTACATGTGCGCACAGACCGGCAATCCATATCTCCATCTTTATAAAATCCAAAATTCCACAAAGTATCTAATCACGTAACATTACCCTCGCATAGACGATATAATTAATTGAATACTCAAATGAAATTAATGAGACTTATAAATTTTATAAGAAATACACGCGCACTATTGATATTCGTAAAGTCTTTATCGAATTATGTTTTTACATTATTTTCGTATTTATTTATAGTTAGAGCACGGCCTGCCCGAAGAAAGCACGCCAAGTTGTTATCTATAAAGCTAGAATCGAAAAGAACCGAACGAATTATTTCTTTGATTTCGCGATTGAATCGCATAATGATAATACGCGATCGTCAGCATCACAGAACGCTTCCCTTTCATTCAGCACTTCACGTGGCATCGCTGAAAAGCCAACACTACCACGAAAAGTGATTCATCTTACGTATACCTTCGTACCTCTTGCGGCGAAAGCGCCCGAAGGGGGGGGGGGGAGCCGAGAAAATCCCGGTTAAAAACTCCCTTCGCAATTTCAATTCCAACACTTACTATACACGATACACCATCGATACTTACTATCTCATTACATATTTGTTCGTTTATTTTTTCTTATTTTCATTTAATTATTTCTTCATTTTTATTTCTTTTCCATTTTATTTTATTATACTTTATTCGTTACTTTATTAATTAATTAATGAATTATTTAGTTACTTTTATACAAACTCTTCACTTTACACTTGCTGGGCTAGCGAACGACTTTAAATGCGAGTATCAAAAACTCGATCGATCGCTTATAACTCCAAATTTTTTCATTTAAAAAAGATATTATTATTATTGTTGTTGTTGTTGTTGTTGTTGTTGTTGCTGTTGTTGTTGTTGTTATTATTATTATTATTATTATTATTATTATTATTATTATTATTATTATTATTATTATTATTATTATTATTCCGAGAGGTATCATAAAGGGAGACTGGTCGTTTATTCGCTCCGCTGTGTCTTCAAAACTATCATTTTAAATCACGCAACTCACACTCGAATAGTACCTGCGCGTCCACTATTAGTACCGTAATAACTAAAAAGTATCCAAATAGTGTTGAAATAACTAGTGTTTTTTTTTTTTTTATAACGACCCCCAAAAATACATTAACATGATGTAATCTATAATAAACACGTATCATCACGATTCATCCAACATCAGTAGATTTTCTTTACAAGTCTTATAATTTTGTCTTTGATTTTGCTTAGTTAAACTACCAAATTTTAACAACATATTAATTCTCATATTTTCCTAATCCAAACAAATAAACAATTATTAATATAGAAAATGTTTGTATGCGCGCTTATGTGTGTTTTATGTGGTGATAAATGTAAATTAGTATAAATACTTTTTATGATGATTAAACGTTGCAATATGAAATGTAAAAATCTGCCTTTTGGCAGTCAAGAGAATGGAAAAGAATAAAAAACAATTTTGTTATTCAGTTTTCTCAACTTCCTCACCTCGATATAATACATATAATTCTCATATAAATTTAACGTGCTGTATGTATAGAAAAGTACTTGGTTGCTCAATTTCGTTATAATATTTTTTTTGTCCACAAGACGATCCTTGTAATTAATCAACACGTACAATATCACACCTACGTTATTGAATTTTTCTGAGATTATGAGAATAACGGAGACTCGAAGTAACTATACATAACATTCGGTACGTTCTCTCGATGAAAATTATTGTTAAACGAGCGATTTAGGCCTTCGGTACCCACGCAATTAACGATAAAAACGAATCTGACAAGCATTGCTCTATTCGACAGTGGACCCCAAGATTCAATTTAACGATTAATATTTCAAATATTTGATCGAGCAGCACACGTAGCCGCAGTCGCTGCCCTCGACATTCAATTGGCAAAGAGCTAATGCACAATCAACGGAATATTGGACGCATAAATGGCAAGAAAATTCATTGCTCGCGTCATAGACAAGAGAAGCTATTCTTTATAATTTACAAAAGCAATGTAGAAGCCCCGTTGACTTGGCGAGCGCCTCGACAACGTGCCAAGTAAAATCCGCAAAGAAGGTAAAGTCCTGCCAAAGGTACTATTCGAGTGCAACGCAATGCCCAATCGCATCCTTCAGCAGATTGCAGCGGGGCCACGAGTCTTACGCCGGCCTCGAGAGCCCGAGGGCCTCCTGGTGCCGCCTGGCCTTGAGCCTCAGGTCGGCGATGCTACTGCTCTTGGACCTGCTGTTTGCGGCCGCGGCGGCTAGGGAGGCGGCGAGACTGAGGGGGTGTGCCGGGTGTCCGGTCGCTCCCGAGGCGGTGCCACCGGGGGTCGGGCCCGGGTGGCCCGGGTGCGGTGGCAGGCAGAAGAGACCCCCGGCCGCGGCGTAATGGAGCACCGCCGGGTCGAAGGCCGAGCTCGCCGAGTTGTTCGCCGTCGGCTGGATCTGCGGGTGGAGCCGGAGCGCCGGTAGGTACGGAGCTACGCGGCAGGGCTCGAGGCTCGTCGGTGGGCTGCGCGGCGCCAGGACCATGCCACCCGTTACACCTGGTGTCACAATTAATTCACCAATGTCACAGAGTCTGGACTCTTAACTTTAAGAACATGCCGAACTCCATAGGCAACGGTCATTCAAATCAGCCGAATTACGATAATGGCGTGTCATCGAGTTTTTCACGGTCTGAGAGTGGGTGGAGCGATAACGACGAGGGCAAGCGCTTCGCGTTAAGAAGCACGCCATTATAATAATAAGTATTGGCAAGCTAGCGAATTCTATTTTGGGGAGGGAGGCTAGGGAGGGAGGGAGGGAGGCTAGGGAGGGAGGGCGTTGCGGTTATCGCACTCGCACGCGGCCAAGTTCGATAATAAGCGTTGACGGAGTATTGGTGGAAGGGAGTCGCGAGGCCCTCCTACACTTTGTTCGGGAGGCACTAGCACGTTTCGACCTCTCGCGGCCATTTTCATTGGACCGCGTCAACGTCAACGGCCTAAGTAAAGCTCACCTTTGTGCAGTTGGCTCTCGTGCTTGCGGCACTTGGCGCGTCGATTCTGAAACCAGACCTGGACCCGCGCCTCGCTGAGGCCGAGCCGCTGACTCAGCTCCTCGCGCATAAAAGCATCCGGGTAGTGGGTCTCGTCGAAAAGCCTCTCGAGCTCCGCGAGCTGCTCCAGCGTGAAATTCGTCCGCGACCTCCGCTGCTTCCCATTGCCTCCGGCTCCACCGCCACCGCCTCCTCCGCCGCCGCTCCTCCCGCCCCCGCTACTGCAGCTACCACCTGGAACTTTTACCATTAGATGCTTATTCTTGCCGCGCGATCTGCCGGGAATTTTCACAGACGACCTGGCGCTGTGTGTGTTTTC
Source organism: Ceratosolen solmsi marchali (assembly GCF_000503995.2). NCBI lineage: Eukaryota > Metazoa > Arthropoda > Insecta > Hymenoptera > Agaonidae > Ceratosolen > Ceratosolen solmsi. The sequence goes on along the minus strand of NW_011948425.1, from coordinate 5,155,075 downwards.
CGTGCCCGGCTTTTTCGTACGAGTTGGAGCTTTGCCACGAGCTCTGCCAAAGACTCGCGTATTTGCAAGATAGATAAAGTGATAGATACGTCACTGGATTAATAAGAAACGCTGTACCGTTAAATGCATAGTAAGCTGATTGCGATAATCTCGGATTTCGCCTTATAAAGCCCCACGGATTTCATATTCGCGGCCGATGATAAATTAAACCTACGGTATTATTTTATGCTCTCGTAATACTTTATGCCCGTTAAATTGTGATTTAGTATGTATCCACTGTTACGGTCGGTAAATATATACTTGGGAATAAAAAAGTTACGGTAGGTATAATTTTCACGTGCTGATGAAAATAATCTTTGGGCGCGAGAATATTTTATAAGCGTAGCCTTAGAATTTATTAATGGGATACGGGCGACCTCGGTCCACATAATTATGAAAAATGTTTAAATTATCGATGCCGGCCGTTTCAAATGCACACGCACACGATACAATTTGAAATTACGAATGCAGAATCTATTGCGCGATCAATATTATCAATGGAAGAAACGGAAGTTTACGTTTAGTCCACATTAACATGCATCTATACGTTTGATCTCTGTTACAATATGTATCCGCCTTAATAAAATGAGTAGATCGAAGCTTCGAGTAAAGACTGGAATTTTATTTATTCACGAGGATATTATTTACGTTGGGGAAGTAAAGTAAATCAAATTGAATTTTGTGTAATAAGTATGGATTCGATCTGAGCTCGAGCGACCGCCTAAGTCCATGCATCTATCAATGGTCAGAGGTAGTTTAGATAATTAGTGTCAAATTTATCTCGAGTCAATGATAAAAATAACTCGCGACTACTTAGACAAGAAGTGGCGCAAGGAGTCCATGAAGCAACACTAAAGCGCGTAAAACTACTAACTCGATCCACTTTTCCAACTATCCTATGATAGGCTTGATCAAAGTACTCTCCTATCGCGTATGTGTTTGCTTCTTTACTATCGTTAAACAGAAATGGCACGATAAACTAATGGGAAAGCTTAAACTTGAGACAATGATAAACAACGCGAGCTTGTCACGATTCATCATGTGTCGAGGTCATTCGGCTCTTCGCCCTCGATACGCCGAAATGACGTTCGATGCATCGTCCGTAGGCTTGTAAGGACGATCGATGTCACGACGAGACTCGGCGGAAAATATCACTGGCTCCTCTTATATCACACGAACATACTCGTTCGTGCATTAATTGCATAAATAACTAATAATAGATAGTTATAAAATAGTTTTGCAAATTATTATTCCCTCGTAAGTAGGATATCACTTGGTTGTTATTACTTAGTTAAGTTGTTAAACGCATTGGAATGTGTGTTTATTGAAAGTCTTGTGCATTGAGCATAATACTCGTACAAATACATACGTTCAATGATTTTAGTAAATAATTGAGCATTATTGTTCTATGCTTCTTTCATAATTGAAATTCGATGAATGTCAAGAGCCAAGCGACGAGCGACGAGAATATGCAGCACGAGTAAATTCACTCTTAGATTCGCATCACATCCGATTCCTTCGCTTGATCAAACAACGCAAACAACCCTTCCCCCCCCCCCCTCCCCACCCCACCCCCAACGAAATTACATGTCATCGTCTGTATAAATAGCCGAAGCGTGGAAAAAGAGAGACTGGGATCCAAGGGTGGGAGGGCAGAGGAGAAGAAGAGAGAAGAGGAAAAAGTCTTCGCGTCGAATGGCACGTAATATGCACTAATATACGGGGGTGAGTGAGAAAGTGTGGTAAGTTCCGGTCTGCAGGCGAGAACTCCGGAGCCACAGAGTTGCGACAATCTTTACGACTCGTTGCTTTTATTGCGCTGCCTCCATCCTGGCCAGTACGCCAGTACGCGGGGGCCGCGTGAGTTTAAAATATCGGGCGTCCGGGGGCCTCCTCGCCTTACGACTTTTCCATTCAAATCTCCACGAGGCGTCACCGATTGCCCGAAATCAAGGAGCACGGGTCGTACTTTCTTTTTATTGACCCTATAAATAAAGTATGATTAATCGAGCACTTCGCCCGTCGTCATGGCACTTTCTCACTTTTATGTCAACGACTGTTTTTTTAAGTCTCTTTAGCCGCCGCCTCTTGGCTTTTTTATTAGTAAACTGCGCGAGGTCGCTCCGTGGGGTCCATCGAAACCATGCCGTTTTAAATATTACACTAAAGAGCTTTCGAGACTTTAAGAAAATGTTGATAGACGCAATTCGGGAGCTAATTACAATATTCGTCGGTAATACGAGGTAAGCGATAGTGCAGGAGGACTACTTAAAAAATGCCGAAGTCAAGGACGATTGACAAGCACGATAGACCGATGCTTTATCGATCAAGCTTCATCGTCCATCGAGAATACTTCAACTGAATAATCCAATTTGCCATTAAATAGCAAAGGCAGAGCTTTGCATCAAAGCATGGACAATAAGCGAACGTCTATCGCTTTATCGTAACTAAATTGGAAAATAGCGAGTGAATAATAGTAGCGGTGCCACGACGCAGCGTCCCACTAACATTAAAAGTATCTAAGACGAAGCTCTCGGGGCCCGAGAACCACAGACCGGAGAGTCGCGTAAAATTGCCTGCCATTACGAATTCCATAATAAAGTCAAGTGCTAATTGAGGAGAATCTAAATTATAAGTCGCGGGTGGGCGAGTCGAGTCGAGGGGAGGTCGAGAGTTGGGGTGGGTGGGGATAGAGGCAGGACTTACGGAAGGCGATGCGGAACAAGGTTGGCCAGGCCATAGCGACCGAGGAAAGTAATTTCGAAGAAGTGTCGAGGGCCGAGGTGCGAGCGACCGCTCGCTGTGTACACGGGTTGAGTGCCCCTCCTCCCGGTAGCGTCGCCGCGTAACGCTCGGTTAATTAATCGCCTCGCAGGAAGCCGCTAATTAATGGCTCCTTAATGCAGAGTCAGCCGCGTAAACAAGCGGCTTCCGAGCGGAGGCTGCGCGCCCGAAGAAAGGGTGCGTGATTTATATAATTTAGCAAAGTGTCGAGCTCGTCGGAGCCGCTGACTGAGGGGGGAGAGGCAGTTAGTCAAGGGCCACCATCCCCCGACGAATCCCAGGATTTAATCACCAGCGGCGCCTGCTGTTGGAGCTCTCTTACGGCGATTGAGCGTGGCCTCGGACCTTTAACGTGCCACTTCGTCGCTCTTCCCCGCTCTC
>NW_011948425.1:5150790-5151693 GCF_000503995.2 Ceratosolen solmsi marchali | reverse complement strand
GGCCCTTTACGGTGCCACTTCGTCTCTCTTCCGCGCTCTCCCGCTTTCCTGTGACGTCCGACAACGATCGGAAATGTCAGCCGAGCGGACTTTCCATGTACCGTGCGTGAACCATCTCCTTTGTTCTTTAATACAGCAAGATGCATTACATATGTACAAGCTGGTAAGATAATGACGACGATGACAATAACAAGATTAACAACAACAACAACAACAGCAACAACAACCACAATCAGAGTCAGTAGTACTAGTAGTGGACGTAGTAGTAGTAGTTGCGGTGGTGGTAGCAATAATAATGATAATTGTAATAGTAGTAACAGTAATGATGCGACTGTCAATGTGAGTGGCAAATACTCTTCATCGGTGACATTGAACTGCAACTAGTATTGGTCATATATAAAAAAAATGAATATTGATTTTGAGATTAATTGAATGAGTAATCATGAGATTTATTAAAATTCAATGACAAATGTTCCAGTTGGCTTGCAAATTGGTCGGTGTTCTAATCTTTGCTGAGCCCAAGATAAAGTGGAAAGTAGTGGATCACCGGGCGAGAAGAATAAACGAAGAAGAGTCTGCGAAAAGCACACGTTTAATTAGAAAAAAAGCGCTCTTTTCTACGACGAGGACCGTGTAACAAGGAAGATAGAAGCTAAGGATAAAAACGATTTGCCCAGTCATTTAAGTGATTCTTCCCTGTGTCTCTCTCAAATTATTCGTCTTTTCCGTCGGCCTGAACCCACGCGCCCATTCACGCATAGGGAGAGCGAGAGAGTCGGACAGAGAGAGAGAGAGAGAGAGAGAGAGAGAGAGAGAGAGGCGGAGAGAAAATGAGAGAGAGAGGGAGAGTAAAATACATATATACATATGTGTCCTTATAGGGGGTCAGTGGGGCAGGGGGTG
>NW_011948425.1:5077522-5150696 GCF_000503995.2 Ceratosolen solmsi marchali | reverse complement strand
CATCCCCATATGTACGGTGGTTTAAAATGCCGACGTTCCCCATCTGTAAAATAAAGCGCGGTTTTCCAAACTTCCCGCTCCTCTTTACAAATCCGTTCATCTATGAATATACCAGCCCTTCGCATCTCCACGAACGGTCGACTAATTCCTTCCCTGTGTCCTGCCCCCCCCCCTCCCATCCACCCCTCGCCCACTCTCTCATACCAACCACCAAACTACATACACACAAACTTTGATATACCTCCGCCTTCATATTATAATGAGATAGCGGAATTTACGTAGAGCTATTTTAAGTAAATCTAATCTCGATAATTCCAAGATGCATAAAGCAATGACAGAACGTTGATGCAAATTACGCAAAAGTCGGATGTACGGATTATACTTTAAGTTAGATACTCTGTTCGATTAATTAATCATGCGATGCACTGTAAATTCATAAACTCTTCGAAACTCTTACATTCTTATTTTTCTATTATAATCTATTTTTTTTTTTTTTTTTTGTTATATTAGCGTAGTGACATTATAGTTGAATTTATAGTTAAATTGTAATTGATAACATATAAAGTAAGTATAATACATTTTAAACATTTATTAAACAAGAAAATTCGTAATAAAATATGTTTAATGCGTAATAAAATATAAATAGATTATCCGTACTAACGCTGTTCATATCTGAATCCACTTATCCAACGTAAAATTGACAAAATACACTCAAATATCGTTGCAAGCATCATAAAACTTAAAAAATTTTGGCATATAATTTTAGCACAGTGTCAATTATATGCGAATAAACGCGCGGATAGGCAGCCGCGTCAATGTACAATGAAATAAAAATACGTTATGAATAATAAGAAAACAAAGAGAGCGCAAGGGGATGGAGGCGAAAGAGCGCGCGAGAGAGAAAGAGAGACACACACAGACAAAAACCCTAGGCAATCACACTCGCCTCTCAGGGGTCAGTAATTCGATTACTAAGAGCTGGCTTCCCTTCACTTGACTTCTTACTATATCCATCTCGCTTTTCTCTGTGACTCTCCGCTCGGAAATGACGAGATAAATGCGAAACGAAACGAGGATTAGTTTTGTCGATGAGATTTCGCTGACTGTTTTCTACATCGTAGTCGGTGCCCCCTTTCTTTCCCCCCACCCCCACACGCTTACGCAGATGAAAATCTCTATACGGGGTGTTAAGTGCAGCGCGCGGGAGCTTGACGCTCTTTCGGTCAGACACGCCGTGGCAATTTAATGGCTCCACGACTCGGTGATCAGGAAAGTCCTTGGATTTAATGCACTTATATTCTAAGCATTCGTTCTTGGATATTCACGAGGCTTTCTTGTACGGACGATCGAATTTTGAAAGGTCATCTTTCCATATATATATATATATATATATATATACTTTTTTTTTTTAATCTCAAATTACTTCTTTGGTCCGTATGCGATCCCCAAGATACAGTTTATTGATTTTTTTTTTTTTAGTTATAACTTGCATTACAATACTATGAGTTGGCCGTACTTGTAATAAGAAAATAATTGGATTTTTATATTCTATGCATAAGGAAATTTTTACAGCCATTCAGTGGATTTATTGCGTCTCATAAGCAAAATGAGCCAATCCCCTTTTATCGGAGGCCCTAAATTGTTCCAATAATTTAATTTCTCTTAATTATTTAATATCTAGAAAGATAAAGTCGAGAACTTTTGAAGCTGCTTTAAAAAGTACACAATTATACTATATCAGATTTATTTTATAGATGCTTTCATAACTGCAATAAAATCGAATTTTCCATCAACTTTATTGAAATTTATTAGAAAACTTGGTCATTTACCAAAGACTTTCAGTATAATACAGAGACGGACGAGGGAAGGAGAGAGAGAGTGTGTGTGTGTGTGTGTGTGTGGAGTGCGTGTGTGTATGTATGTGCACGTGTGTCTCGCTATCTCATGAGAAAAACTAAGTGGTGTAGTAATTTATATTATCACATGTACCTTATGTGCAAGAACGACAAAGATATTCATGAGAATGTAGAAGCAGACTAGTGTCGCGATCAAGTAGAAAGCAATCGATCAGCAAAACGACCGTTTCTTTCTACTAGCAAATTCCAGTTTTTCTTCTGTACGAGTGTCGTAAGCGTCGAGATACGCTCCCACCTCCGCTTCGCCCCCGCCCATCTTAGGTAAACATTCAAGTGCATGGAGAGCGTGGAAAGAGTATGGAAACACAGACGCGGGGCTCGGGTCCGCGGCTCTCGCTCGAGGTCCGGACGAGTCGCGTGGCTCACGGGTCGCGCGGGCGGCGCTTCGCCGTCCGCTCACGAATTTATGGTTTAATATGCGCCCGCGACTAAGGCCCGCCCCCTTTTAAAAGCGAGGAACGCGCGCCCCTCGCGGACGAGCGCGCCACCATAACTTTTCCCGATTAAGCGCAAATCAGAAAGCAATCTGGCTCGCCCCGCCTGGCCGCCCAAAGTAAAATAATAAATATCCCGGGGCGCGAGAAAAGTCCCCCACCGCAGCACCAACTCCCTCGGCTGACCGAAGCACTTTGCCTGGCTCGCGCCGATCTTATGAATTTATGGCACCGCGCGGTGCCGTTGGGGCGAGACTGACCCTCGCTCGAGCGACTCCACCTCCCACCACCCACCCACCAACGGCTTTAGGGACGTTCGCCGGAGATTTTTCAAAGCCGACTCGGCCTCCACGGCGAGTTAACCGCGACGAGCGCCCTTATTTACGGGCCTGTTATCCTTTACCGTGCGAGAACCTCGCAGTTTATTACGCCGGCGGACCCAAGCCCCGCAACCACCGGCCCCTCCACATCTTTTCTTACCAAGTGTTACGCTCGGGTGTTACAGGTGTATCGTTTACGTAAGGGCTCGCGCGCCTCCCGCATACGAAATTCCACCTGCCGATCGTCCATGCGAATAAGGAATGACGTCTCATTTTTCAACCGGACCCCGTCATTCTTTATTATCCGCTGGCGGCTGCTGAGCTTACACTAGCTGCGCCAACTCGCTACCATCCCTTAGTCACAAGAGGGATGTTAGCGGAGGTTTGCTTGCGTAGGTTTAAGCGAGCCGAGCCGAGTCGGGATGCAGGACGAGCGAGGGCTCGCAGACGGATATAATAATCTCCCTGACGGCCGCCGATCTTCTAATCGAAGATGACTTGGCTTGCGACGAAAATGGGAGCCAATGTCAGTTAGGCCAATTACTTCCGAGCTTTATTGGCTGAATCGCCTGAATTATAAATGACGATCGAGCTGTGGATGCGCGCGAGGGAGGCCGATGATAAAACGCCGGACCATCGCGCCTCGCTGTGGCTGCGACTTGAAACCCAATGGACGGCTAATATTATGGCCGATTATTAATTTTTCATTTATTAAGATAAACGCGCGCGCGTCCACCACTATTGATTTATCATCAAATATGCTCGGCATGCCTTATATTGTGTTTATCGAGTTGCCAGCTCCGTAAATTTTCATACTTATTATTATTATGTGCAATATTGTCGCTCTCCCTTTACAATGATTGTCGTTACCTGGTTGTTTCTCCTTAGGGCGTGAGGTAAAATTTTTTTTTGAAAAATGATCTTCGTCAACCACGATTTCATGTAAGCGTTTAACATTCTCTCCGTCTCTCAAACGTTTATATTAAAAATCAATATCTCTGAAGCCACAATACGCATAATAATTTTTTGTTATAAAAAATCTATATACGTGTGTATTGATTTGTTTTATAATGAAATTTTCATAATGAATGTTCAAGGATTTTTTGAGAATACTAATGAAATAATTTTTTGAACGTCAGATAATGAAATTTAATAAATTTAATTTATTATATCCAAATTAAACGATTAAATAATATCTAAATGAAAAAAAGAAGCAAATTTTTAACTATATTTTTTAAGAAAAATTAATCAAATATCGTGTGATGTATATATATATATGAGCTAAAATTATTCGTGAAAATTAATCACATTGTATATTCCTATTTGTGTACAAAATATATATTTGGCTTTTTAATCTGATTGTAGATATATATAAATTTTTTTTCCTTTTTTTAAAATATCGTAATCTATTTCCAAAATCTTCGTTTTATATTAGAAAAATTAATATTTGTCATTAAGAAATGTCCATGTTTTGAATTCTTCCTTATTAACTGTAAAAGATAAAAATATTCCTTGATGCTAAGATTAAGTAGAATTTCATTTCTTAAATAAAAGCTTATCTAATCATATATGGTAATTTAAATTTCAAAACATAAAATAATCTCTGATAAAATTATTCTATCAAAAGGCAATACTATCGATATGAAAAATGTTAATTCTAGTTTAATTGTATAGTTTGTCATATCTATATCATTTCAATGATTTTAACAATAATCATTTTAACAAAAATTTCAAATAATGTAAATTATGTAATTGAATTCATGTTATCTAGATGTGCAAAATTCGTAAAATATATGTTGAATGTGTCAGATATTTATAAAGAAATGAATATATGTGTCGACGGAAGAAGTAAGAAATGCATGAAAGTTCACTGATCGAATAATCGAATCCAATAATCGTTTAGATAATGCAATTCAAGGTTTTTCAAATTTAACGATAAAACCAGCAGTTTGATTTACTAGAGTAACAAATAATATAATCATGGTAATTAAATAGATTTCACTAGTAGCGAATATTTATTTTAATGATTGCAATTTAATTAAGTTAATGAGATAGTTAACTAAAACGCTTAAAGTACCGTTCAGGAAAACATTGCTAATAATATTATGAAAAGTGAATATAATAAAGCTTTTGTGTTAAAAATAAATTTTCTAACAACTTTTGTTAAATCGTTTATTACTAATAACGTTAATTTCCTAAAATTTTGATAAATCTTATTGATTACCTTACGTCTATCGTATATATTCAAATTAAAAACGTGTTTACCCAAGTACATTTAGCTATTAATTTGGCTTATACATTATTAGTAAAATTTGTAAATTATTTATAATTTTTTGCATTATTAACATTTATATGTGAGTAGATTTAAATGACTTTGAACCAACTGACTTTCAATTCAATCTAATATTTTAATATTTTGTTAAGCAGACGAACGGTATTATAAATACCTAATTATTTATTAATAAGTTTATGGCCCAAGACTAACAATTTTAATAATTCATTTTATCGTCATTATTTCGTGTAGACACTGATATTATTTATAATCCGGATATTATATAATGTCTCTAGTTATTCAATTTATTAAAAAAAAAAAAAAAAAAAGAGAAAAAAAAAGAAAAGAAAATGAAGAAAAAATCATAGATAATGAATGAAATCCTTAATGAAAACAGAGATAGCACAATGTATTTATTGTTTTAAAAATAAAAAATCAGTACACAACAACAACAAAAAATAATATTAAAAATGTAATATTTTCAGTAGGCATCGACATCTACGGAACTTTAAAAAAAATTGGCTTCTCAGTCGTCGTTATAATGAATCTGATATTACGTTATATCGCAGACATTACTAAATAAAATTCTAAATCACCTTATACAACCTCGATCATACACATATCCATCATTTAAAAGTGTCTCATTACTTATTTAATATAAATAAATTGAATAATAAGAACAATGGCCAATGCAGACGATTTTATAATAAAGTATTGGGAACAATCATTCTAACAAGATACAAGATAGAATAGCAAAAGTTAGGGGATCTACGAGATTATATAATAATGAGATAAAGGACCCCTATATTTCGTTTAGCATTGTAAGAGTAATTAAATCTCGTAGAATAACTTGAATAAGATGTATCGCTACGATAAAGTATAGAGCGTGCAGGGTCGTAATAGGAAAACCGAAGAGTAAAAGATCTTTAAAAAGTTCTAGAGAAAGAGGAACGAATAATAAATGCCAAATTGAGCTTAAAGCCGAGTTGTTACGTCAATAAACCGCGGATACTTTGACCACCAAAGGGCGCAATTTAATAATAGCCCAGCATCGATGATCCATTGCGCTTGAGAGTGACGTAAATTACATATCGGCAATTATGCTGACAATTAAAAAAATAACGTACACAGCCAATCGAATTAACCACACGTTAATGAAGAAAGAAGGGGGGGGGGGGGGTACGGTACAGCCAATGGGCTCTCGCGATTAAAAACGTAGAGGCACGACGCAACAGACCTTTGACCGTATCCTCGTGGCCGGAGGCGGGCTTGAGGAGGCTCGATTGCCTGACCTCGGGGCTCGGCCTCCCATCGGGTCGCTGCTCATCCGGACTCGTTGATCGGTCCCTGCTGATCGGCGGCGGCGACGGAGTGCAGCCGAGGAGCTTGCGCACCGAGAGCTTGAGCTCCGGACGCTTGGGTAGCGTCGGCTGGGGCGTACGCCTCTCGGCCTCGACCTTCAGCCTTTGTACCGAGAGATCCTCAGGCTGAAGACGGACTTCCGGCGAGGGCGGCTCCTTTATCGTCGCCTGATGCAGCTGATGCTGCTGATGCCGATGCTGCTCGAGACTTCGGCTGCTTAAACTCGACTCGTGGTGCAGCGGTGCCTCCATTTCCACCTTTCCATCTGCCGAAATTTCGGTGACATTTATGGCGTTAATAAGGGGAATTGTGGACTCAGGCGATTTGATTATTAGCCAGAGGATTGTCTTGGGATTAAATAAGTGCCTCGGTCATTTGTCGTAAAAGATAATCCTCCGTAGGCTTGCGATTTCTCCTGAGATTATCGAAACCTTAAAACTTGATTAGAAATTAGTTGTGTTTTACAATTGGTATATGATGGGAGGTTTAAATTTTCCAGTATATCAAGTTTTCCGGCTACCAAGATTCAAGTCCTTGAAATGAAACGTACCAAATGCAAAATCTCGACAGTCAACTTTTATTAACGAAATTTTATTATTAGTCGTCAAAAATTTTTAAATAATCATCTTTATAAACGCATTAGTTTAATAACAAATATTCAATATAAAATATGAAACATTCGTGCTTTCCTTATACTTTTATTAATATCGATTAGTAAAATGTATTTGTTCACTAGCTATTGGCAAAAATTTGTTGCATAAACCTTATATGTCAATATTTAAACTCAAACTATTATCTTAAATGACAAAAATTAATAAAATCGCAAATAAATTCAATAAGATTGGATATAATGGTAATTTCGTTTTTTCGATGTTTTAACTAATAATATATTATATAGACTAATAAATATGAAATTAATTTTCAACAAAATCATTTATAAAGGCGAAGATATTAAAAAGGAAAACCTTGTTTTATTTCTTATTAAAATACGTTAACTAAGACTTGAACGTGAAGATTTTATAAATGCAGCAAATTCAATGCAAAAATTCTTCCACGAGTTAGAATAAAGAAAAAACTTTATGCTCTTTGAATCTCATTTATTGATAAACGGATGAAGAAAAATTCAATTTGAAAGATTGTCAGAATAATAAAAAAAATGCGTACTAAAAAGTTAATTTTCATTAAAATTATTACTAAATATTTATTTAGCAAAAACATTAGGAAGGATTTTTCAAGATACAATGGTTCACTATTCATGGACTATTACTACTAAAACTATTTCAATGCATTGATAAATTATCCAATTAATGAATTCTAAGGATACCAAATACAAAGGACTTACTATACATATGATAATTTGTTAAAACTAACAATTACAAAGAATTATATATGCCACATAAATATAATATCTGTATTGATTATAATCACAAAATCTAGATCACTTATTAATTATATAATATATGAAAAATTTTCAATAACATCAATATTATTTACTGATACTATCTTTGATGTATATGGATTAAAAGCTAAAATTAATATTATTAATAAAAGTAAAAAATCTGTATTTTATGACTTTTAACAGAGGTATTTAAAAATATACTTAAAATTATATTCCAAAGTCATTACTAATTTCTCCTTCCGACTGTATAAGCAAATCTAACTATGTAAGAAATAAAAAGGCAATAATTGAAAAATTTTATGATAAATATAAATTGTTTAATAATATCTTAGGATCTGCACATAAATATATTATTACATATATAAATAAATAAATAAATAAATATATATATATATATATATTCATATATGTACATATGTATGTATGTATGTATGTACGTATGTATATACGTCCATGTATTGCCATACATACAGCTTACATATCAATGCAAATATGCGTGTGTATATATGCATTTATATGCTTGAATATATATGTTTATGCCATATAGCTTGATTGTAATCATCTTCAAATTCGAAATAAATATAAAATTATCCCTTACTTGCTATCTGTTATTTATTTATTATGTTTCGTTATCTCGACTTTTCTATATTTATCAGAAACATTTATTTGTATTTAATAATAGTAAGATTGAAAAATTGCGAACAACACCCTTACTAATTTCTATATATTATTAATTAAATCATAATTAAATATTTATCATTGTTTGCAATACACACATACATGCTTATATTTACTAAGTTGTATTTTTTAGAATACTAATTGATGAATAATTTCATGCCAATCGTTGAAAAACTATGCACCTAATAAAAAGATTAAAATAAACATACTTATGACGTAAATTCTATTATTGTAAGGACAATATTTTGTTAGCTATATAAAACAATAATAAAATGAAATAAATAAAATTTCTTTGGCATCTTTTACATTGTCGTATAAACTGTGGCATTAGATTATACGCAAGAACTTATCCAGTCTTCTTGTATTTCTGTAAATATTTTATTTATTATTTTATTTATTAATAACATTGATTGGAAATTACGGTTAAATTTATGGTAATGTAATTGTGATTATATTGCTTTCGTGACTCTTTAACCAACTTTATTTATGTGACCACTTAATTTACACGTCGAACGGGATTCATTCTAACTGTTTAGAATGGAATATGAAAAAGATGCCTGTGTAAAAAAAAAAAAAAAAAAAAAAAAAAAAAATAAGAAAAATAATATAGCTTTAAAAAATTGAAATGATTTAAACACTAAAACATCAAATTAAATCTAATTAAATAATTATTCTAAAATTATTTCTAATCAATTCACGTGATCCATATACATTCTTACTGCTTATATACTTTCATAAATTATACATATAATTGTGTATAACTAAACGGCAGCTGTACACGTGCATTACAAGTACATTATTTGTCATCCGATAAATAATGATCGCACATTCCTAGCATTGACCAATTCTGTCACCAAAACAATTAACGAATGTTTCACAAACAATCACTTACAACAACAAACAACACAAATGAAAAACGCATGACACTTTTCCTATGAAAATTAAAAATAAGTCAAATCAAATAATCAAAAAAAAAAAAAAAAGAAGAAGAAAAAGAACGAGTAAAAGGCAACATTAGAGAAGTTTCTATTAGCTGACCTGGCGCAAATGAAACAGCGAAATATAAGTAAAATACAGCTAAAATTGCGTGTAATAATGGATAATACGCGATTTGATAATAGCGCGGTGATTAAGCAAACAAGTCGGGAAATAAATAAAAATTAAAAATAATGTCAAGTGACTCGTTTTCGGACCATGATCCTCACGATCCAAGACGCCCGGAGAACGCAACAAAAGCCGCACACTCATCCTCGATAAGCGTAAGCGTGAATAAAAGCAGCGCGACGTGGACGAGGTTCCTGACGTCGGCTTAGCCGGCGGCACGCCAATGTAGAATGAAGCTTAACGTACTGTCTGCCTTTGATGGCAGTGGCAGTGGTGGCGGTGGCGGTGGCGGCGGTGGCGGCGTCGTCGACGGCGGTCGCGATAGCGGTGGCGGTGGCGGCGACGGCGACGTTGACGGTGGCGGTAACAACGGGAGCAGCAGCAGCAGCGGCGGCGGCGGCGGCGGCGGCGGCGGCGGCGGTGGCGGCGATGGCGGTGGCGGCGGGGGTGGCAGCGGTCGACGACGACGACGACGACGACGGCGGCGGCGGCGGCGGCGGCGGCGGCGGCGGCGGTGACGATAACAGCGGCCGTGGATGTGACGTGGGTAGTGCCGAAGGCGGTGACGACGTCGAGATGGGCTCCAGGTCGCGAACGACGGAGTTGCCGACGAGGTGCGCTACGCTGAGGGTGAGAGCCGCGAGCCGTGGCTGCTTCGCAGACTCGGAAATCGGTCGCTGGTCAAGGAGACGACGGCCTACAAGATTCGCGGGCCTCTCGAAACTCTGCGAGACGAACTGGGCGAGTTGCTCCATGCTGGGCGCACGCCCCAGGACTCTCTCGGTGAGCTCGCCACTTTCTCTCGCACTCTCACTCCCTCCCCCTCCACTTTCACTCTCTCTCTCTCTCTCTCTCTCTCTCTCTCTCTCTATCTATCTATCTATCTATCTATCTCTATCTCTATCTCTATCTCTCTATCTCTCTATCTCTATCTCTCTATCTATCTCTATCTATTTATCTATCTATCTCCTCTACGCGCGTCGGTACAGCCACAGCGATGCGGGGGCGGTGGGGGTAGAGCGTCCCGGCGGCATCGACGGCGGCGGCGGTGCATCCGGCGAATGGCCGCCCCCGCCAATAGGAATAAACGAGGGGCGGCACAATCGGCCGAGGCGGAGCCGGGCTTGCGCCCGCGGAGGACTTCGGGGTGGGGCGAAACCCGTCCGCCGCGAGGACGCCACGGGAGGACCGCAACAGGACCTGGTCGGAGAACGGGATCGGGTCGCGCGGCTTCTTTGGCCATCTTGATGAATGCATGCCGGGTTAATCCCTCGGAGCTCAGTCTCACCGCTGCCGATTTTTCTTCTTAGAACTTGAGAGCCAGCAACTTAGTCAGTGAACTTGGAGAATAGCTAATGGAAAATGATTATTAAGTGGATATAGGAGGACTCGCTTTTGGGACATTATTTTGCTGTTGGGAGGACAAATTTTGAGAAATTATATTGTTCGTTGGATTATTAGAACTGCACGAGGTTTTTAAGCTTGATATTTATTAGAAATTTGTGCTATACATTTAGATAATAATAGGACAAATTTATTAAATTTTATCCAAGTAATTAATTGTATGGCACGTATAGTTATTAATAATTTGGAAGTTCGAGGCGAATTTAAATGTCTGGTAGAGAAACTAGATCAATTGGTTTTTGAGAAGATACTATGTGACAAAGCGGGAGCATTCTAATAAATATCTGAAAGGTGACTTTTTGTTTTGACTAAAACTGCAATCATTCGCTTTTCTAAAACAAATTTATAAATATGGCATTGAACGAGAAGTCCGCTTATATTAAGAAATAGTTAATAATTTATTGCAACAGTAGCACTGAACGTAAAGAAGTGTTAATTAATGATTAGAGAAGAAAGAGATAAATGATAAAAGATTAAACAATTAATTCGTGGAAAAAAGAGAAGAAACAAAAAGATACGGTAAGAAGCAAGATTACGCACATTTAAATTAGTAAAGGGGATCGCGTTGGCTAATGGCGCTGGATTGACTGGGAAGAAAATGGAAATAGTTTGCTGAGTAGCAGCGGAAAATCGGTAAGACGATGAGGGAGAGAGTGAGAGAGTGAGAGAGAGAGAGAGAGAGGGGGGGGGGGGGAAGTGAGAGAGAGGGAGAGGGGGGGGGGGGGGGATGCCAACTATGCGATAAGTGCATAACCATCCAGGCGTACGTACGTGAAGTTGTGTACACACGTAGAAATTCTGGAGTACGGCAGAAGGGGGATGGGAGTATTAACGTTGTCATCTAGGAGTATGCACGTACGATCTCTCACTCGCTCGCGCTCTCGTGTTGCGTCTTTGAGCAATGTGCTTATTGCGTGTTAGAGCGACAAAGACGGATGTCCCCGAGAGCACAGACTTTTCTCGCGACGGGCAATTTGCGTGGTTGTTAGGCACATTTGAGAGCGAGGGACCGAGAGGGGGTGGGAGACAAGTGCGCGCGCTCATCCATTATGGGTAGGATGTGCTTTCGTATTCCCGTTGAAATATGGAGTCTTTGTTGCGTCCGCTAAAGGATCGCGTTATCTTATACGGGGAATTTATGTGTTGCCGTATTGTTATGACTATTTGCGAGAATGGCTTGTGCATTTTTATAAATGCCCAGAGCTGCGGCGAGCCGTCGTCTTTTTCGGCAAGTATGTAATAAAAATAAATTTTTATTACACGAATTTGTGCTCGATGATAGTCGATTACGCTCAAGCTTTTTTATAACGTAATTAACACAAAGGACACTAGCTTAATTTTAGATCATTTAGTTATACAAAGTATGATGATATGATTAATTTCCAGTGAAAATTACTTGAATAGTTGTAAAATACGAATGACATGTTTTAAAATACGAATAACATCCATATTTTGGATATGGATGTAAATATAAACAAAGTTCAATGTTCAATTAAGGAATTTTTCACCAAGAACCCAAAAATATATATCGTTTTGAATGGTTTAAAATACATTGTAAAATTTAGTAAAATTCAGGATATATGTATTCATAAATTCTTAAAGTATAATAAATTTTAAATCGATAAATACTTTTATTTCTAAAAATCCCTGTCTTACATATTACATCGATTTATTCATTTATAACATTAACTATTAAACGAGGCGTTTAATAATTTTGGTTTTACATACACAATTGCTGATTCTTAAATTTAAAAAAATGGATATAAACGTTAAATGATCCTTAAGTAATAAAATAAAAAGTCAATTAGTGTAAATAAAAATTTAGTAATATTATATGACATATTCCGTATGTATTATAAACTATGATTTAAATAAAAAATTACGACAAATATCGAAAGTTAAAAAAAAAAAAGAAAAAAAAAAATATTGTACGTAATAATAAATAAATAATGATGAAACTCATTGGATAATTCTGGCATTGAATTTTCACTTTATAATACAATTCAATATAATACAATAAATTTTGGATACTAAATGTTAACGAAAAATTTACTTTAATTTTTAATTTTTTAATAACAGAATTTATTTCCAAGAGTAAATTAATTTTATGCAATTAAGTTTAAAATTTATTAAGAAGGCATTACGTTAAAAATCTTGATTAAATCACGCAACATTCAAGCAATATCCACACGTAAAAGGTTAATAAAGTACTTTGGATTGAATTTATTCAAAAACTTAAATAAATTTTATTTAACTACCCGTAGAAAAGTAGTGTGTATATTAGGTAAAATTTTTTTACTTCATTGTTAACTAAATTTTATACAAAATTGACTAAACGATAAGAGACACTTTAATAGAAAATTTTTACATTTTACCCAATTTACTGATAATTAAAAATTTATAATTTGACTGGCAATATTTTATTTGACATTGAGGTAATGATGATACTACAATTTAACGTAAATGCTCCATAGGAGTGAAAATTAAAATTCGGACGATTAACGCTAGTTTGAGAAAAGCAATAAACTATAGAAATTCGTGTAAACTTATTAAAAATTACAAAAATGAATAAAATAATAGTATTATTAAAAATTTACATTCCCATAATGGTATGGAAAATATATTTTACACTATTTCTGGGTAGTAAGTATATTATGGTAATGGAAAAAGACAAATAACGATTATATTATTAATTGTAAATTATTATGATAAAGAATTGTTGCCCCTGTGATTCTCAAAATGTTGAATTCTCTATTAAAGTCGACGTGCTCTTACTTTTTACTATATTATTTATACAAAAGAGGTACACATTAGACATTAAAAATTTAACTTAATAATATTTTGACAAAATTTTATTGTCATAAAGTTCGTTTAGACTTAAAATAATTGTTAAACATGAGCTATCTGTGATAAAAGAATTCGCGAAAGAAGTATTTCATCCTGATAAAATTACTGCACATATACTTTAAAAGTTTTATAATTTTTGTTTTTAAGAGAAGGACAAAAAATAATTTAATTTTACAGACTGTAATAAAGGACATGTACATTAGATTAACGAACTGCATGATGAGATTTCTTTCGCCCGATCGTTAATCTAACTATTTTTCAAACGTAAAAATAATTTATGTAATGCTCGCGAAATCGTAAAAGAACAGCGAAAGGTACTTTCTGGAGATAATAAAAAGCTCTTTATGAAGACATTATCGTTCGCCTTGAGAAACAAGTTGCGCGATGGCTACTGGGCTATTACGTGTTACATCATCATTCGAAAAAGTTTACAAACGTTTTTGATAAATCTAAACGTATTTGCTCATCTTGACAATGTCTCGATTGAGCTTCTACCATTGCATTTGCTTTAAAAGTTTTAAAATCGTAAAAAAGATAAGCGCTAGAGTCGTTTCATTCATAATTGACGATGTAATCAAGCGATTAATCGATAATATATAATGAGCTCGACGATAATTATTGGCAAGTAATTAAAGTAAACTATAAATGCTTATTCAAATTAATTATTACAATTTTCTATTTCACCATTATTCTATTCGCAAGTCCAATTTACTCGACATACCATTACTTTATCTATTATTCACTCTGTATTAAATGTTTATCACTTTAAATAAATAGAGAAGGGAATATTGAAAGTAATAAATGAATTTTGTCGATTGTCAAATTATGTACTTTTATTTTCTTGGCTAAAGTAATCCTGTTTTTTTTTTTTGTTCTTTCTAGCATTAATAATTTATGTTTAATTTACATAATATTTCAAAGTAATGTTTTAAATATTAACGACTATGCTTATCAATGTACATATAGATTAATATTTGCTTCGATATTACAATAAATATAAATCAAAAACCAAAATGGTTTTGATATTCTTTTAAAACTTTAATAAATCGTAGAAATTACATTAAACAGTTTACCTTATATAATACCAAAATCAATGGTTGATGTCTGAAAATATTACAATGATATAATTGCTATTCCTTTATTTATCAAGCAAATAAAATGTACATAACTTTTTACATTGCAAATTACATGCTTTATTAAATAAACTTTTCAACAAAATGTTAATACCAGTAATTAATGCCCATAAAAATAACACACTCGATAGTTAAATAGAAATTTTATGGTCAGTAAAAATGCAATGGTCTGATTAAAAAATATTCGTAAAAGTAGCGCTCTAAGACTCGTGTTTTAAAGATATCCACACATTTACAGCCTCCCGATTACATTTTAGCGATGTACTTATAATATACTGATTAATAGAATTAATAAAATGTAAAGAAAAGAGAGTAGACGTACGAACGCGATTGTGTGTATGCTCGCGCGCGCGCACGCCGTACGCGGGTTAACCCTCAGACTCCAAACTCTCTCTCTCTCTCTCTGTCTCTCTCTCTCTCTCTCTTTCTCTCTCTCTCTCTCTCTCTTCTCGCTCATCGTATTTGCCGCTACCAAACTCGGCAATATTTAAATGGGATTGCGTTCGGGAATGTAATTGCTCGGGCAAACACGGCGGATCATGGGCTCGGTATGGCTCGATAGGGCGCGCGCGCGCCCACTAGAGAAAGAAGATACAAAGAGAGATGCTGAGAGCGAGAGAGACGAAGGATGGGAATGCTAGTGGGGGCTGAGGGTGGCTCAGGGGTTGGATATAGTCCGTAACGCAGGCAGACGGAGCCAATCAGGACGCAATGCGATTACCTTAACGAGAAATCCGATTACTTATTCATTCGCCTAACTCGAAATCAGTTTAACTAATCGTTTAATTCGATCGCTATATAACGCTTTCTCTACCTACACCGACGCGCGCGCGCGCGTGCGCGCTTATGCGCACA
The DNA here is from genome assembly GCF_000503995.2 of Ceratosolen solmsi marchali. NCBI lineage: Eukaryota > Metazoa > Arthropoda > Insecta > Hymenoptera > Agaonidae > Ceratosolen > Ceratosolen solmsi. The sequence goes on along the minus strand of NW_011948425.1, from coordinate 5,134,972 downwards.
TACCTACTTAGATGTGTGGGTACTTTGTATGTACGCACACACACGCGCGCCCGCTCAGAGCATAGAATAGCGTGTTTGCCTGAGTACTATATTGAGTTCACTCTTTCACTCTCTCTATCTCTCATCTTTTCACTGTTTTCTGCTTTCTCTATATATCTATTCATTTGTCTATCTATCTCTTGCCTGTCTTTTTCTCTTTGTTTGCACGTAAATGCTACAAAGGGTGTGAGTATCAAGGGGTGTTACCATTTCATTCCTCTTTGCTTCTCCGTCTCTCTTGCAAGTTTAGCTATGTATTTTCACCTAGAATTTCCTATCTCTATGAAAAGCAGGAGAGAGATAGATATCATTGTATTACGAGTGAGTAATTGCATAAGGTGACAACAGTATTCGCGCGATCCTTAAGATCATCGAGTGGCGAAAAAATTTGTTTGCACAAGTTTTCCAGATTCCCGCTGCACATGGAAAAGGATGAATGACATATTTTAACTTTATCTTTTTTATGTATGATTTTCATGGGATTGTACCTTACATATCCTTTTATTTTATAGAAAAGCCATATAAAAGTTTAAATCATTATAATAAATTTGACAGTAATAAAGCTATACGATTAGTATGATTTTTTATTCAATAATTTGAATTTCCTTATGTTATTATGATTTTATATTTATAATTTATAAAGTTAGAATATTATTTAAGATTGTAATAACTAACATATTCTCTATCATATGTAATGTTCGTATATTTGTGTATGCGTATTATCCCCTTTGTAAATAGACAATCAATCCAGTAGAATGTGAGCCTCTATCAAAACTAATCTAAATTATTAATAATAGATGTAAAAATTCATCAAATAAATTAATTTATCCGTTATTACAATATTAACATATCAAATTGTTTAATTAAATAATAATATTTGAAATACCGGTAAATGGAATTTAATTTCGTAAATATACTTAATATAAAAAAAAGACGAGAAATAGTTAACATCATTATTATTATTATTATTATTATTATTATTATTATTATTATTATTATTATTATTATTATTATTATTATTATTTAAGAAAATTGGTTTAAAATTCGAATTTACATTTCACTTTCAAGGTAATTTAAATTGTATGTTTTCATTAAATAATAATATAAATGAATTCTTAAATATACTTCATTATAATATTCATTATAATATAACTTTGATTTTTATATTTTATGCAATTTACATGAATTGGAAATGAAAATAAAACATTTATAAGCCTGTTAAACCTAATTGCTGATTATTTTATTGCATTGAATTATTTTTATTAAGAATTTTTAATTGAGTAAATCTTAAAAGAATAATTGTCGTATTGTGCTTTTAAATGTTTAGTATTTGCATTTGGGCTACGTGACTTATGGTTTTTCAATGCAAAATTTATAAGTTAAATTTACAAATAAAATTTTCACTTTTAGCTCTTTGGATTGTAAAATTTAACGTTTATTTTTTTTTTTTTTTTTTTTTTTTTTGGATCGACCTTCTTCTAGAGTTCATGTGACGCAAATATATGATGATAAAGGAATGACTGCAAGGCAAAGTAAAGGTAAAAAAAAGAAGAGGCAAAGGAAAATAAATAATAAAGATGTAAATGAAGAGAGGTATAAAGGTAAAACTATAGAGGAAAAAAAGAGTCTCTTTTGGAAAGAAAGAAAGAGCGAGAGAAAATGTGTGAGCTAGCGGAGACGAGGGGGATTACGGAGGTCTCATTCAATTCAATTACGTAATGAATTGTCGTGTCTTGAGTAAACACCCTTCCTCACCACGAGTCTCATTTGCAGGGGGATGAAATAAAGAGAGGAGTGGGTGAGAGAGTGAGTGAGTGAGCGAGGGCCCATCGGCAAGTGGGGAGATGTATGGGGAGGGGGATGAGGAGGTCGAGTGGGTGGTTGAGGGAGCGATGGGAAAAGGTGGGACGGCCTCTTTCGTAGTGTTAAAGCTCTGCAGCCTCTCATGAGAAATTCACATTCTCAATTTCTCGTTACATTAATAAAACTGAATACTATCACTTCTGTTGTTTCTCTTTATTATTATGCTCCCTTTTCATTCCCGTGACTTGATGATTATACAATCTAGCACAGCTGGTTAATATTATAAGCTTAAGGAGGCAAAAATCGTTGATAACGAGCGAAGACCTTTTCGTATTGTATTTACATTTTTGCTCGTGTACATTGCGAATATTTTCACTCTAACGAAGCATTATTTGGCATGAAATTTCTATAATCTCATAGTCGATATAAAGAAGAGTCAGCGATAGTCGGGATTCGATTGAAACGCGAGGAGATCGATGAGGATCTTACATACCTATCGAGCTAGCAGCGAATGTAAATATTCGCAACATACACGCACGCAGGATAGATCCAACGTAAGATAAAGCTCGTCGCCCATTACCGGGGGTAAAGCCACGAGTTTTCGAATACAAACACCGCCATCGCGCAAAATCTCGTGCCGCCTCCCTTCGATCGAACCTCCCGGCTCATGTGCTGATGTCGTTAGTCGACACTTGTCACCACGACCGAGCCAAAAGCTAATTCGATGATTAGACGAGCGTCCCAATGGATTATGAGGACCAGCTTTGGCAGAGATGTGCTGTGTTTGCGCTCAACTCGTCGCTGGATCAATTACCCAACTTCCCGATCCGGGTCCCAGCCTCCCGGCAGCCCTATATAGGCACGTAGCCTCATAGAGATTCGAGGGCGCGAACTCGTGCACGGCTCGGGCAATCATTGATCCCCGGTTACGATTGAAATCTGGAAAGACGTGCATCGAGGTCCTCTGCTGCACTCTACTCGACTTTCCAGATGCTTGTGTCATTTAGATTTTCCGATCTGGCGGTTGGGAAACTGGTGTCCGAGCCAGCAAGATCAACGCGGCCCAGATACTAACATTTACGGGCGTTGAAGATGATGAAATCGATTTTCTTCTCATCCCAACTGGATATAGTCTACTTTTATCATCCTCTCTCTCTCTCTCTCTCTCTCTCTCTCTCTCTCTCTCTCTCTTATAAGACAATTAGCTTTAACGAGTTTCACAATCATTGGCATTTTCATCGGGTTAGTTGTCCTAAAATTGAGAAAGTAAGGGCTATGCTCGATTTTTTTGTCTTCTTTTCGTTAATCGTCTCGAATGAAGTTTAAGTATAAAATGTAAGAGATAAAGCACCATCCTACATCAATGTATTCTAATAAACATTATTTTCTGTACTTCGTTAAGCCAATGTTTTATTTGTCTTTTAGTTTGTTATTGGATTTATAGGGTAGCATAAATAAAACATTCGTAAAATAAATAAAATTCGAAAGCATTTCCAGTGTAATCACTTAACCTGAATGTATATCGTGAAATTTAATTGCCAATTAATTGTAGTGTCAATATTAAGGTAATGACAATAGAGGCAAAAAAAGATATAATATAGATTGATACGCAATTCGTATTTCTATATTTATTCATAAATTTCAATTGTGTCGTAATTGACGTATTATCAGCAAATTTAATTTTATAATCGAATCCAGTGATTAGTACGTAGAAACAAAAGTCATCGGTCCGTATTCCTCCCGTTTCTAACGCCTCTACCTTCACTTCCATCGACACTTATGATTATCCGACAATATATTGCCCTTAGTTAGGAAAATACATTGCACCTTCGTTTATTTTAGAATTGTGACGCTTGTATATCGGCGATAATCTGATATTCAAACATTCTATCGTTTGTGTAGGACCATAGCGACTTTCATTTAATTCAATTGTAACTACATAAATAGCTAAACACGATATAAAAGTATTAGATCGGTCGATCTCGTTCGAGTAAATTATTAAACAGGACATGTTATAATTTTATAATTCTCTATAGTACCGATTAATTACATGATCATGACCAAGCAAACAATATTTATCTCTTTAAGACGAACATATTTAAATAATCAATAGACATATTTTAAGTAATAGGCACGTAATCCATTAATTTTCAAATATATTTTTTTAACATTAATAATATGTAATATGCAAATCGAGAATATTGATTAGTTTTTAAAAGTCATCCGTCATAATTATCAGAATAAGAAACATTGTAATTTGAAACAAGTAAAGATCGATCAAATCGTCGTGGAAAATCGTAAAATTTATATGTATAAAAAATGTATATTTTTTAATAAAAAATTGTTCATTATTAGTCTTTGAAAATTATCTGTCATAATTATTAAACTAAGAAATGTAATTTAAAATAAATAAAAATTAAACGAATCATCCTGCTAAATTGTAAAAATTAAAAATTGCAAAATATGTTACCATCAAATTTAAAAGTTACGAGTTCAATCAAATCTAATGTAATTATGAATATACTTGATACATACTTAAATTTTATATTATAATAATATATATATATATATATATATATATATATGTATATATATCTACGTATTAATATATATATACGTATTAATAACAACATAATACAATAAATATAATAAATAATAAAATAATATTAATATGTCTCATTAAAATTTTAGGCTAACTTTAGTATTTTTATTATAATGAAATTACGTTTTTCATGTATTATATTTATGAACTTATTTATATATTATTATGATTTATTTTGCAGTTAAAAATCCTAACCCTTCCCGCCATTAATACCAATTTTAATGAAACTGCTTTCACTTTAAATAAAAAATTCGGTAGTTCATGGTTCAACAAAAAAAAAAAGAAAGAAGGAACTTGCAAAGAGAAAGAGAAATGTACTAAATATAAAGTTGAACCGTGCATAAAGCGATCAGACTTACCGTACATTATTGATACAAGAGAAACGTCAAAATGTACAGATCATAATTATGGTAAACAATTGTATTTATTACAAATTCTATTGTGATACAAAGAAATCATTGTGAAATTTAGAAAATGATATAAAATTTCTTGAAACTATATATATATATATATATATATATATGCATGTACACACACGCATACATTTATTTTACATTCATCTCTGGTTCATGAAATAAAATCAAATAGCTTATTACTAACTAATTATTCTACGTTTATATAGGAAAATCAAAACCGAAAAAGTGGTTTTTTTTTAGTAGAGGTTCCCATGTAAGTAAAGCAAAGTCTTCGTCTTCGTGTGGTAAGGACAATACAGAATGTCCGAAAGATATAACATTTTTAGAATATATTATGGGCCCTAAGAAACCTGAGCCCGAACCTCAAGCACTTATTCTCTTACCAAGGAAGTAAAGTATCATCATCCGTATTCCTCTAGAGTTATAAATAAATTATTAAATAAAGTATCAGCTCACAATTGCACGTTAGAAGTATTTTTTTTCTATCTTTTCTTTAAATTTAACTTAAAAAAATTCTTCTTCTTTTTTTTTTAAACTACACTCCCAATACAATACAGTTAACTATCTACTTAATTTATTAATTTTGATATTCATACAAATGCTTTCATAATAAAGCAGATGTCATTAATGGTAATAATTTTTTTAATTTATTACATAGAAACACGTGCAATACCCAACTGGATAATCGATGTTATAAAAAGACAGAAAAAAATGATATCATTGATTGTGGGAGAGTGATCAATCAAATCAATCAAATCCATCAAAACAATAAAAAACAACCTTCATGCAAATCAGAGCTGATAAATCCGATGGAACATAAACTTCCGAGTGCAATTATTTGCAAGCGGATTATCGACTGTTTCAACCGAAATGGCAGCCTTTCATTTTGCGGGAACTTTGATTTCGATCCTTACAAACCAATTGCGTAATATCTCATACTATTTGTAACTGTAATTAAGGCGTAACATTTTAAACGTACTGCTAATTCGGGCTTAGGTATTTAAAAACAAAAAACATGATTTTATAGTTTAAAATATGATTTAGCATTGACGAGTCCTCGATACACTATGAGAACCAAATACAAACGATAGACGTTAATAATTGAAAGATTATTTCTCACTTATTCCTCGCGCGATAGGTGCCCAATTCATTCGGAAATCGCCAGGCTACCATACGAAGAGATGCGTCCACTATTTGCAAACAAGAGGTGCTTGAAGATCAGATGTAAGAACAAATTTATACATATTAGAAAATCTCTGGAATGCTATAGTCCGCAATCTGCCGAGCAATCGATACTCCAACAATACAATGCTAATTTTATGCCGAAAGAAACAAATTGCTCCTTGTATGATATCCTGCAATCAAGAAATTTAGTAATAAACCCTTCACTATTCAATAGAAGCGAGTCAAGGATTTCCAAAAACGAACGATTGAAAGCATTAATGGTGGAGAGAAAATGTTATGATCCAATCTGAGCAATTCACTTGTATATAGACAATTCCTCTTCTATCATAATTTCTAAAACCGTCGCATTTTAAATTAATTTTTAAAAAAAAAACTCAAAACTATACAAAAAAACGCCACTGATCATAAACATTTACAGTTATTGTGCCCAGTGACTGTAGTAAATATAGAATTATAATTGACAAAAAATAATTGTGCATATTGTGTAAATCCAAAAATATTTTGACTTGAATTAAAAACAAGAAAAAAAAGGGGCAAATATCGAATGTGTTTTTATAAATTTACGGCTACAAACGCGAATAACGTATAAATAGCACGTAATTGTAATATTATAAAATTGTGTAATAATGTTGCTTCGGGAGCTTTGTCGCGTAGAAAATTTCACCGATGTATCGTAAATTTTAATGAGAAAATCATTTAAAGAGACAATTCAATTGTGTAATAAATCCCGAGAATTTATTAGGGTCGATGATATTAATGAAAATCGAGTGAGAGTCCAGCACTTGGTGTCTCGTTTTATCCTATTCTTTCAAATTTTCCGTAGGAGAAGAAGTAAGAGAGATCTATTTTAAGCAGCTTGTGCATTTAAAATGAACAATATACGATTTTATAATAAGCGAGTTTGTGTTTGCTCTCTCTCTTTCTATTTTCCCTCAACTTTTCATGTTTCATTTCAATATCCACTATCACATTGCGCATACACGCAACATAATTATTTGGACGTTCCTCGTCCTCGTCGTCATCCTCCTCCTCCACCACCGCCACCTCTTCCTTTTCACTCCTTCATCACCGCCACCTCTGTCATAATCGCGTACTCCTCTGCCGTCCAGAGCCGGTAGCGGCGAATCGCCAAATCGAAGCGAATTTCCATCGGCTATGAAACTCGTCGCCCAGCGCCATCTACGGGCCGGCTAACGAAGCACTTGACAAATTGCGCATCTGCGCGGTAAACGCACAGGCAGCTACGAGCGCTGAGCAGAGATTCGCCAAAGGGCGGACATATTCGATGGCTGGCCGTTGGAGGAACAATAATATCCAGCAGTCGACGGACATTTCCGTCCGGCGCCCTCGACGCCCCGGCGACGACTCTCAACTCAGCGTGCACATCATAACCTTACGTCATTGCGTGTCTGCGATCTGCCAAACGGCTACACACGCGCGCCAGGCCACATTTTAGGCATCGAGCGCGTGCGCCTGGCTTACGTGACACTTGGCCCAAGATATTACATTCGGCAGGACGGCTGGAGGGCGCCGATTGGGAGACTGGGCGAGAAATGTCGCAGGGGAGTGCGACATTTAGTCACAAATCCAGGCAGAGAGCGCACATTTTTCGGCAACAGTGCCAATCGGCCGCCACGGAACGTGACTGCCGATCGTCCCTATTGACAGAAAATGCGGCCGCTGCTGTCAGATCGAGCGAGAGCGGCTACGAGGACGGCCACGAGGACGGCCACGAGGTCGAGGTGGCCCAACGTGACTCGACCAGCTTACATAACGAATTGGTATAACTCCCTTTATGGTTGTTGCCTGTCTCATCGGACGCCGGCTCGTGCTCTCGCGTACTCCTCAAATTATTTGTTTTTTATCGTCGTCTCGTCTCGTAAATATAGAGTGCATTTATTTGTTTACGTAACAACGGGGCTTGTCACATTTGTTTTTCCTTTGGTGATAATTGTATTATGGTGTCGGGGCGCCGATAGAAATAGCCGAGTTGCTTGATGGAGAATGTCGGCGCGATGGTAAATAAATTATGTGTGGAAGAGGTATTTGGAAGGGAACATTTTACTATTTAGAATTGTTTTGTAGTTTCGATCCCCGTTCTGTAATTCGCTTAATTTATTTATCCTCCAAGGCATTATGTAGCACTGGTCTATTATTAACTATAATAATTTTGCGTTGGAACAATGAATTCAGCCTTGGCAATGCCCATTTATATATATATATATATATATATATAATTGTATATTAATGTTTGATTATTTTTCTTTGTCTTGTTTTTTCTCATTGATTTTATCTTCTTTTTTCTTTTTTTTTTCCCCTAAGACTTTTATCGATACAATGGATGTTGATCTCTGATTTTGCAGCAACAATTAAATGGTCCCATTACTAAAACGGTGGAGGATATTGAAAAGTGGCTAAAGATGACCAGCGATTCAATCTCGACGAGCTTGGATATGAATGTTAAAAATACTTCAAGAGCAAGCGTCGAAAGATACTTAAACGAGCAGCTGTCCGAAGCATCTTTTGAGAAAGATCTTTTGTCATCTGATATTGACATCATAGCCAAAAAATTGAACATGAGCTATGACACTATTTTTAACGAAGTAAATAATGAAAAACTTTTGCCTTTGCCCGAAAAAGATGACGAGTTTATACTTCCAGAGTTGCAGTTAGATAATTTAGATCAGCTAGAGTACTGCTCGGACGATATGATTCTAGCGGGTGAAATCCTACCGTCCATTCACGCACAACCATCTTGCAGTAATATTAATGTAAATAGTAAGGACTCGAAGGTAGAGTCGCAAGAAACTATTCGTACAAATAATCAAAATGACAAATTCATGAAGATTGAACAGGTACAAATTGAGACTGATACAGAGATAACTGAAAGCGAACAATTTAAAGATAGTATCAACAATATTGATAATTTTGTAAATGAAAATTTTTATAATACTTCTGTTCTGACAAATATTCAGGACTTATCTAACGAAAATGTGTCTTATAATGAATCTGGTATAGATGATTCTAAATATTGTACAGATCTCAAGCACAATGATATATATAATAATACGACAGCAGGTAACGGAACAATTTGGTATCATGGAGTACAGGCTAGAACAAAAACTCCATATCTTAAAAATAAAACGATAAACTCAGCTTATGAAAGTTCTGCGAGTGCAAAGACAAAATTTCAGCCCAGTATAATTAAGCGAAAAAGAAAATTAATGAATAAGGGGGAGAACAGTCGGATCAAAGATAGTACAATGTCGGTTGTTACCATTTCAACGGAGAAACAATCAAATTTTACACAAATTTTTATTAACGCCAACAAAGATGACGAATTACTAAATAATAAGTCTTTAATGTGCAAAAATAAATGCAGAAGTAAGTCATGTAGTTCCAATTCATCGGACGAAGACGATGAGGAGAAAATCTTGAGAATCAAGCCATTATCGTATTATAATCAACAAGAGCTGGCAATTTCAAAGGCATTAGAAGAAGTGGGTATACGAGATAACATGTTGCAGCATATTATAACAGGAGATAACGTTAAAGTATGGCAGTGCCATCAACACGAATGTGCTCGACAGTTTGCAAAATTATGCAGTCTAAAAGCTCATTTGTTGACTCACTTTGGCATAAAACCATTTAAGGTAATAAGCCTCCTTCTTAAGATTTATCTAAATTAAAAACCAATAATTGATTAAAGCAAAAAGTTACAATTCTAAACTCTTTTATTAAAACATTAGGATATTACAGTCTTGAAGATATTTGCAAATTGAAATATCTTATGAAATATATATAACAAGGATAACTTTAAAACTATTTATTAATACACACATTTTTCACATCGCCACAGCACTGCAAATCATAAATAATTATTGCAATTGTTTTAATTCCTTTAAATTTTATATATTTATTTGTTTATTTATACATTGCTGATCTTAAGAAATTGTACAGTCATCGCTTTATCTTAAAGAGGATTTAAAAAAATAAAAAATGGAATATATAAATTTCAAGATTAAAATTTTTTTTTGTTAATAATTATTAGATAAGATAATATAATTAATTTATGTATGTATATGTATATATATATATATATATAAATTAAATTCATATTTAAATGTTTTTAATTGGTTATAAGTAAAAAGAAACATCTACCTCGATATTCTAATCTATTATAAATAAATAAAATTATAGAGTTTTCGTGGTTAAAATCGAAAAAAAAACATCATTCTGATTGTGTTATATTCGGTTCTTGGCAAATTTAACGTCCTTTCATAATTTCAATATTATAAGCAAATTTGGACAGCGGTCATATCTATTGTTAATAATATCGCTTTTATAGAAAATATCATTAGCAATACGTTAAGAAGTATGAAATACTTTTCAGTGTGACTACGACGGCTGCTCATGGGCATTTTATTCTGAATTCAAGCTCAAGCGGCACAAGGACACGCACTTAAAAAAGAAAGATTACATATGCTCGACGCCCGGCTGCAAGCGCAGGTTCACGACGATCTATAACTTGGCGAGTCACGAGAAATTGCACACCCGGCCGAACAGAATAGTCTGCCAGGTGCCGGAGTGCACTGCCAAGTTTCAGACGAAGCGAGCCCTGGAGACGCACATGAAGACCCATGACGAGAGTCTCGCCCCCTACGTCTGCAACTTCGAGGGCTGCGGCAAGCGCTACTACGGGAGCAACGCGTTGATGTCGCACCAGCGCTGCCACAGCTACTCCCACTTGGACGTGACGTGCGTCTGGCCAGGATGCGGCAAGACCTTCGACCAGCCGTGCCGGCTGAAGGCCCACATGCGCTCGCACACCGGCTACAAGCCCTACGCGTGCACCTTCAAAGGCTGTAAATGGGCGTTCTCGACCTCGAGCAAGCTCAAGAGGCACCAGAAGAAACACACCAACGATCGGAAATTCGTCTGCGACGTGGGCGACTGCCACAAGGCCTTCATGCGCTCTGAGCACCTTAAGGAGCACCGGCTCACCCACATCGAAGAGCGATTCTTCCAGTGTCACATCTGCACCTCCGCGTTCTCCGCCAAGAGCAGCCTCTACGTCCACATTAAGAAGCACACGAACAAGGAGTTCGTCAGTAGGGCGCGCCAGCAGAAAAAGAAGAAGACCGTAGAGAAGAAGACCGGTAATAAGAAGAAGGACGTCTATTGTTCTAGAGTGCAGCCGGTGAGATTGTCGGTCAATAAGATGAAGAAGAGCTGCTTGTCAAACGATTCGTCGGACCTCGAGCAAGAAGCGGCCAATCAAAGGACCATCAAGCACCTCGAGGAGAACGAGAACATTGCCGATAAAGGGCTGAGTCTATCGAGCTCATTACTCCCGAAGAAAGTCTCGAGGAACGTGTATTTCTGCCCAGTGGATCCCTGCACCAAATGGTATCCCCTCAAATCTAGCTTAAGAAGCCATTTGCAGAAGGAGCATATCACACCCCTTGCTGAAATTCAGAATAGCAGCTTGACGCGCGTGCTCTCATCTAGTCCGGTTTCCCAAGGAGGTCTTATCATGTACAACTTAGCAGACTATTCGTTAAGCAAGCGCGGCGATCAAGTGATGGCGACGTCCTTCGAAGCAGCGCCCGACGATCGAGCAGCGAAATTCGTCAATTATAATAATACCGTAGTACATACTACCGAGTCGCCGGCCTACTTGGCAGTACAGGATATTGAGAATGTTGTCGGCAAGCATTGCGGGGATAACGAAGGCGCGGCCAGGACCACCTTCACACGCACGGATGTTTTAAACTTGAAGCCGAATCGAAAAGTCGTGGATTCTAGTGTGGGGGCGAGCGACGTCGTTTTAGGCGGAGCCGACTTCGGTGACGATCTATTGCTATCGAACGATTTGCCCTCTATGTATTGTCAGGAGGATATAGGGGTGCCGGGATACCAAATACTGCTACTTGACACCAATCCAACCGATAGTGATATCAATATAAGAGATTTAGATTAATAAGCAGGCTGAGCCTCGGCTCGCTGATCACTGGATTTACAAAAGCTCAATGAGAACGAATGATATTTAACTATTTAAGTTTATTTATCATCCGTTCCCTTTCCCTCCCCTCCCACGCCCTCCATCGCCATCCCACCCCCTCCCCGTCTCGTCTTTTTATAATTTAAATTACAAATAAATTACGTATAAATTGGTTCTTATGTAACTTAACGAAAAGCCATATATTGTTAAAATTAATTGAATTTTATTTTTAAAATTTTAATGCTTGTACATTTGGTATGAATGTAAATTAAATACGTAAGGAAGGTAATTTTTTAAGTTATTTTATTATTAAGACATTATTTTAAAAAGGAACTTTTCTTTAATATTGCCAAACAGCTAATTGACATTTAAATAACAATACAAGAAAAAACTTTATTCACATTGCGAGGAAATTTGTAAATTCAGTGAATGAAAAATTTGCGGTGATTTAGAAAGAAAGAACAAAGAAAGAAAAACAATTGCATTGTTTCCACTGAAATAGTGACGAAGGATGATACTTAACGAAAACAACAAATTTTTTTTTTATCAAAAGAGTGTTCAGTTTTCATATATTGCAAAGTTTAATTTGCAAATTTTGATCCTCATTTTACATTTAGTTAGTTTTATTATATAAAACTATTAGCTGTACTTCATATGACTTAAGTTTTTTTTTTTTTTTTACATTTAATTTGTTTGTGCTTTTTGCAAAAATTTATCAACGGATGATTATCACTATAAAATGCATATATTTTTTTAACAAACTTGACTTATATTTGACAATCATTAATCTTGTTATATTTAAATAACAATTTTTAATTAAACAATTATATATTTTAAAGTGGTAATGATCTAGGACATAGCTTTAGTGCATTATTTTGTGGTTATCTTATTTTATTCAAATCTTTAGATTAAGATTTGCATAATTTAGTCGCAATGACTATAAAAAAAAAAAAATTAATAATAATAATAAAAAAAAAATAATAAAAAAAATAAAGTTCAAAAAATGTTTAATAATATTGTTAGAACAAAAGACTTGATTAAGATTTGTATTGCAAAGAAAAATTCTTCCAATCCATTTTGACAAAATGACTCTTGACCACCATTATTATATTATATGATTATTATAGATCATAAGATGATGCCTGTGATGAAGCTAGACTCAACCTACCATTACATTATGTAATCCAGTCTGCTATTGGTTTAAATCGTTATTTTATGAATAAAAATGTTAATATTTTTTAAAAACAACTGTTTCTTATTTGATAACCGTAATCATTTTAAGGTGTACAAAACTTAAAGGAAATTCTATTGATATAAGGAATTGTTAATACATAATGGATGAATATTATGATCTTTAAAAATATTGAGTAGGTATAATTTATCATAAAAATTGATGCATAAATTATCTATAAAATTGCTTACTACGTAATGCGCACTAAAAGTAAGTTAAAACTTTTTTCTATGTTTTTGTTTTTTTTTTTGTTTTTTCCTCTTGTACAACTTCATATCAATTTTTACATCAATTTTCATATTTAATTTTTTTTCGTATATGAAACTGTTTTATTGGATAAAAGAAATCTCTCGAACGCCTACTCATACTAACACATTTCGAAATATGTATTAATGAAGTTTTATATTTTGCGGTAAAGACTAACAAAACAAATTTCCAAATTATCATCTAAAATACTGTAGTTGTTCCTTAAAACTATAAAACTACAAATTTAATATGGCTACAAATGTTTTGTAATAATAGTAGAATTAGAAATAGAAAATTAAGCATACGTAAACTCACGTCTCCTACAAAGTTACTAGAGAGACGTTGCACTCACACAATTAACAGCCTCGTAAAAAAAAAAAAAAAAAAAAAAAAAATGAAAAAACGAAATTGTTTTGTAAACACTTTTATATTCCAGATTCCAGTAAAAACATTTTTCATAAGTTTTATTAAAAACATTAATTTTTTTTATAAAATAACATACATACTTTTATTATTATAAAATTAATAAATAAATTTAAAAAATTCTAACAATCGTTTTGTTCTTCATTCCATAGTAAATTTCAAATATCATTCGAAGTTTATGAACAGTTGCACTATTCAGTCTAATAATCATTCGATATATAAAAAAATTATTTGCTTTCATATCACTGACAATTAAGTATTAGAAAATATAAAAAGAAGTTTCCATAGCTTTATTTTCTATTCATAATTACTATGTTCTAGATGTATAAAACTAATGGAGTATTTATATATATATATATATAATCATTTAAATCAGAAAAAGTTCAGTTTGAAATTTCATGTAGTTAAGAACACAATAGAAAAAGAATATCAGAAAAATAAAAGAACTTTTTCCATTTCAATTAATTGTGAACTGTCATCATAATAATTAATTTTACAAATTACACACTTATCCTTACCAACTCCATTTATATCATTTATTTTAAAATGAAATTATTTTGATAAAAAAAAAAAATGAAAAAAAGAAAAAAAATTAGATTTACATCTTTTCTAGGAAAATAAATACTAAATCATCAAATAAAGATACCATAATTATTTTCCCATCGTTATTTCACTAACAAACATTCGTATTAAACGAAAGATTACGCAAATATTAGATTATCTTTCGTAGAAAGTGGAGGCAACTCTGATTTTGGATTGTAAGAAGTTTCAAAATTCTATATAAATGTAATGTACGATTTGGTCGAACGAAAAATTAATTATGGTATTTTGTTAAAGTGATAAATGTCATAAATGTATCGTAGTAACACTCACTGAAAAACAACTTGAGTTCGTTATAAATCCTTACCTACGTATACAATATATCATTTATAATATAGTTCTTACGTTACATTAATACCGATATATGTTTCACTGTTAATCTTATTGCAATACTGCTTAATCGAATATGCACGTAAAAATGACAAAAGAAATGTTTACATTTGTATAAAATAAATTTTATCTACGATACTATCTATGACAGTGATTATAAAATCTTTTATCTACCTCTCTCTCTCTCTCTCTCTCTCTCTCTCTCTATCTGTGTGCGCGCGCGCGCGTGCGTTCGTTTATAAAAGAAATTACAATCGATAATAGCGGAAAAATTTATTCAATAAATAGATTGTGAAATATAATGGCTAATCGCGAGTCGACTAATAATTATAAAAACAAAGTAATAATAAGAAACCAAAATAACATTAGTTTCTTTCGTCATTTTTTACGCACTGCCAATTAGCTTAATGTGAGCGTGTCACACTGCGAGGTCCAAACAGGAAAATAGCGCATACGATAGCTGATAGTTACACAAATGAGTATTTATCTCGCTGCCCGCAAGATCTTACATCACCTGAGAACTAAAGCATAAACAAAAGGCTACTTTACGCGCTACACAAAATCACTTTCATCAGATGTTTTGAAGAAAAAAAAAAAAAATCTAAAGCATTATCTCAAACGCAAGACTCGTTTTTCCGTGTATACGTTGGCTCCTTGCCCATATTTTTGACATTTTTGGCATCGCTGACAAAAGGTTTCCGCCTTCGCTCGTACACATGGTTCCTCAATCGAGCCAAAATACACAGCAAGCAGTGCGTTATAACCAAGAAAGTCAGTCCACCCGCGCATATGAGTAATGTCATAATCGGCTTCTCCCAGTCGAGTATATTGTAGATGCGATGCTGGCCGTTCTTATCCAATCCGCCGGCCAAATAGTACACGATGCTGAATATCAGGTAGAAGTTGACGAAGAAGGGACACCACCAGAAACAACGGAATTCAAAGGGAACACTCGTCACGCACAAATCCACAATCATGAGCAAGCTGTTGGCTACGTGAATGAGGATATTGAGGACGTCAACGTGGTGAATTGCTGGATCGTGGATGAGGGCCCAGTACGTGATGGTGACGCCCAGCGCTAAGCTCGAGGTAACCACGTACATGAACCAGTAGAACTTCTCGAGCTTCCCGTAGTATAAGCTCGAGGCGTCGAAGCCTGGCTGTTCCTGGTACCTCGAGCGACGCGTGACCAGGACGCAAGCGAGGAAAGACTGAACGAGGCCAAGAATCAAGTCCCAATTCGTTAAGTAGATCGGCCACTTTTCCAAAAGCCCGAGGGGATTAACACTGCCGATCTCGAAGACGGAGCAGAGGATAATGAGCAACCAGAGGCAGAAGATGAGGTAGCGGTAGGCCAAGTACCATAACCGAACGGTGTCCTGACATTTCGGCTCGGAAAAATATCGTGCCTGCGTTGGCTCGTATCTCACCTGAAGAAATTTCCCAAACAGCTCACGACACCAGACTTTCTTCACCATTGCGCGACGACCTGTGTACAGACATAAAAGTACATTTTTCATTAGTACACTAAACTTAGACTTAGCATTAATCATATGAGCTAAGAGCAAGGATTTTCTATATCGCCGTATATGCTAAAGGTTTAGTAATCACGAGCATGTAATCATCGTGACATTTGCCGTCTCCTTTTAGTCAGCAGAAATATTCCATAATATAATTGAAATTCTTACAATCTATAGCCCTGGCTTATTAGCTCTTCCTATTTAAATATAAATTCAATTCATCTTAGGCAATAATACTTAAAGCTCTCGTACAATATTTATAAAAAGGGGTAATTCCATATTCATATATTGTTGTTTTTTTCTTCATTATTTCGTTTTTCAAGAGCTTTAAGAATCACTTTCCCATGGTTTTATTAATAAAATTATTATCTAATGAAAGATTATATTGTGTTTTCAATAATGTTATTAAGCTTTTCAAGTATTTTATTCTACAGTATAGTTAAAAAAAGAATATTAAAGAAACGATTAAGCTTATGCAATCTTTGTATTGTATAAATGTAATAAAATACGCTTCTTCGGGTTCATTATTATTTCTAATAAAAATAATTTAATTTCACATTGTATTTATAAACGAATGAAAATCATATGTCTTGTTATAAGTCGATACTTGCCAGCTTCGAGTAAATTCTTTTATATAAACAAATTTCTTTTTACGTCATGAAAAATTTTCTGCGTTAATTTAATTATATTAAAATTTCGTCTACGCTATTATCGTCGGATAGTACATTTAATAGGAAATAGCATAAAAATTATCAGTCATTGACATTTTCTTCCTTAACATATTTAAGTATACCTAAGTTCTTAAGCCAATAATTACTTGTGCACATAAGGAAATAAATACATAGTAAATAAATAAATAAATACATAGGAAATAAATAAATAGTATGTTTTTAATGTTAGCTTAAACATTGAATTTATAACATTAATATTCTTTAGTTTTTAATTATCAAACTTATTAATAGATATTTAAAACTTTTGTTGTAAACAATACAACAGATATTATTAACGGTTCAACCACAGAGAGATAAATAAAATACTTAATTTTCACAATAAAAGAATAAAGATGTGATTTTTTTTAATTATAAAGACAAGAAATATTTTTATATTACAAATTGACGGCATTGCTAGCAATGCAAAAAGATCGACTAAAAATTGATTCAAATTTAAAAAAAAAAGAATTTCTTCTTAGCTATGCATAAATTCTTTGCTAAAATTGCTAAAAATTACATTTATGCTGGTGTTATGGCGTTATGCTATCATGTAAAACCAAAAATAAAAGTACATATTATTTACACACATTAACCTCTCAACAGGCACGTTTTTATTTCTACGATGTATTTAGTCTTTATTTTATTATTAATTTTTTCTTTTTTTGTTTAAAAAATATACCATATATTTTCATTATATCCATTTATTATTCACAATGCAACATTCATTTTAATGAATGACAACAACTTATGTATTATTGCAATATACATTTTTTTTTTTTTTTTTTTTATATAAAAAAAAGAAGAAAAAAATAAAGAAAAAGCAAGATCATAACGAGACTAATATCATTCAATATAGATAAAATGTCTTACATAAATGATTTGTTCTTTAATTCGGAAATCTCGAATAATTGTAATATTACAAAATCTCTCCGAAAATTATCAATAAAAATAAAATTTCCCTCTTAATTATACGGAAAATCCATTATATAAGAAAATTAATAATACGTAGAGATTGATGTACATCATATATTACATAATTGATGCGCGCACATTGACATTATTTCTAAATCTACTGAAATTTGAATTAATTCGTTAGAAAGTGAAATTGTTTATTGTATAAAAAAAAAGAAGAAAAGAATAGATTCTAATTTGTAAATGCATTATAAATAATACAAAATATTTTAATAAGTAGAGTAGTAGAAAATTAGAATAAATTCGTATACAGAATTTAATAATATGCTTGATCTATTTTTACGAGCGCAAAGAGTAAATTTTTATTGCCATAAATAAATTTGATGTTAACTCAATTATTAATTAAATATATTAACACGTAAAAATATTTATGTCAACATTGGAGTTTCTACATACTTATTTCTAACAACATACTTATCTATTTTATCAAGATATAATGCTTAAATAATATATGCCATACAAATACAATTCAAATATTTTTTTTTAATATTTTTTTAATGCATTATATTTGCAATTGTAAGCTTATTTACCAAAAAGAATCAAATAAATATTGAAATAATAATTTCTCTGATAAAGAACGTTAAAATTAAAAATCGCAATAGGAGCTACTCCGCTCGATTATTAACATTTGACTTTAAATTTCACTCTCGAACGAATCTAAAAATCTATTTTTTAAGAAATAGAGTATATATTCACGCTATTATTTACTATTTGTCAAAAAAATATTAAATATTCTCAGTGCCCTCTCAACGCCCATAAGTTAATATATCAGAAAGTTATTAGGCGTTAGCAAGCTCTTTTCTATTACGTTAATTTTATATTTATACCCTTTACATAAATTGAAAATAAAATTAGCTGTGCCGATTCGAAGTGACTGTAAGAAAATATCATCCAGATGCATAATTAATTTAGATAATAAATTTACAAATAAAAATAAACGCGAACTGTAATTATAAAAGCATGTGTCTTTTTATAATTATTTATTAAATGGATTAGTGTGCGCAATAATTGTTTTCATTTGTTCAACTATGGATGAAATAAGTTTATTTGCAATTTTAATATGTAAAATAATACTATACAGAGGCACTAATGTCACGAATTAGACATATTCGGAGCGATTGGTAACATAAAAGTAGGAGTAGAATCGCGATAAAGCATGAAGCAATTACGATCTCTTTCCGGTTTTTCGTTACATAATTATCAAGCGCAAACATTCGTTTCAGCTAAGCAATAAAGATAGAAAATGAGAAAGCAACGATGGTAGTAAACGGGCGTAGGAACGAGCCTAGTAAACGGATATCTCATTCTTATCCAATCTTGTAGTGCGAACGGACGCGCGGGCGCTCACACACACGCACACACACAAACACAAAGAGAGTAGTGATCGACGTACGTCAACGTGTGCGTAAATACTTATTTTATTGGACTTACAGTGAGAGAATGAGCGTAAAGCAGGCGCAGAGCGAATGTTGGACCGCCTTGTTGTAGCACGTGCGTTTTAAGAATGACAGTGAAGCACGCGGTAGATGCAGAGGTCTACTCTCGAATTAATTATTTATCCCCCTCCTTCTACGTAATAATAACCGAGAGGAGCTTAAATAAGAGAGAAAGAGGGAGGATTATGTGAACGATTACGACAGGAGTGATGAGGACGGCGAGGATCGACGGTGGGGCGTGAAGGGCGGTGGGCGGCGGAGGAGAAGGTGAAACAGGTGGAGGAGGAGGGGATATATATAGAAAGAGAGATAGATAGAGAGATAGATAGAGAGATAGAGATAGAGAGAGATAGAGAGAGATAGAGAGAGATAGAGAGAGAGAGATAGAGAGAGAGAGAGAGGGTGATAGAGGGGGGGGGGGTACGAAGACAAACTGAGCGAGTGAAAACGAAGAGATAGGAAAGGAAGAGAGAATGTTGTATGTCAAAATAAGAAAATACGTTGGGAAGGTACGGATGAGCGGCTGCCTCAGGGCATTATTCGTTTACGTTACACAATTACGAAAGAATGCATTATCGTTCCCGTTTTATCTTTACAAAATGATTTATTAGTTGGTGTTTACCAATTCCCCGTAAGACTTATGACACGTTTCCCTAACTGTCACAATATATTCAACTAACTCATAATCCAGGTAATAAATTGGTGACTAAAGCGGAGCTACTTTTAATAATTGTTTTTTAAATTTATTATAAGCTACTAATTCATTCAAATAACAACATACAAATATTCTTTTTGATCGACAGAATAATCCTCGATATTACGAGCACTTCAATTTCATCGTCATCTTATTTCATGCACAATTCAATATCGTGCCTATTATAACAATAATAATAATTAAAAGCAACAATAATATTAAAAATATTAAGCAACATTATAATTTGATAATTTGAGATTCTTAAACGCCATTTGGAGTTTGAACTTTAGTTGCAATATTGCTTATCCAATATATAGAAAGATTATTTATTATCTCTTAAAAAGAGTCCTATGTTGATGAATATTTAATTATAGGAATATTTTCACTTTGTTGATTTGTTCAATAATTCAGATACATTATTATTAATTAATGTATTGATCGTTATATAGGCATCACAACGTCTTTAACGAATAAAAATAATAATAGATCTATGAATGTAATTTGCATACATAAATAATTTTATTAGTTATTTGCTTCAAAAGTATCGACTCTTTAAAAATATGGTAATTGTCTTTTTACTCGATCGATGCAAAGAGTTTTATCTTCATTGTGTAATTGAACTCTAATTATTTTGAAATCCATTTCTATATTAGAAAATTATAACTACTAGGTTTTTTTTTTTTTTTGTAATGTCATAATAAACTAGGTGTTTGAATTAATGTTAATGATTATTAATAATAATAAAAAATGACTTAGAACAGATTAAGATTAACATTAGTCATTATAGCTTAAATGATATATTATCAAGAATATGATATACAAGATGCAAGTAATAATGATTTATTATCTACGCGATAAAATGTATTAAAAATGTTTTAATATTAATTTTCTTAAAATATATGAAACTCGGTATTATATATATACATATATACATATATATATATTTTTTTTCTTCTAACAAGTCAAATTTACTGTCGCAGTAAAACATCTCGTATATTCCTTAATCCATATATTTACATAATGTCTATAAATTTTTATATTTTTGAATATAAGCAAGGCAATTATTTAAATGGTCGCACCAAAGATAATAAGTAAATATCAAGTTTTTTAATATAAAAATAAATAATTTTTATAAAAATAAACTTCAGGTAAAAACTAGTGATCAAACGATAATAAAAAATGTTTATTTAATGAAAGATAATTCGTTGTCGGTAAATGTAGATAGATTTGAAGAGTTATTGGAGATAATAAAGCTTCGAAACAATTAATTATTGCAATATGAAAATTTGTCATTTGTCATTTGTCATTTGTCATTTGAAGTATAAGTTTTTAATATCGTAGAGCAGCTGCTCCTATTTATAAAGTCCTATGTATCCTAGTGTAAATATTTCTAACAATTCTTGTGATATAAAAAATTTGTAATAAACGAAAGTTAATTTAATATAAAATTTATTGATAAAAATTTCTCAATTGTTTTCATACATAAAATTATATATAAGTATATATAAGTTTTTTTTTCTTTTTTGTAATGAAAATTCTAAATAGAATCGTACCATTTATACAATATATAACTTCTATGAAAATTAATCAAATATTCTCAGTGCAAATATTGTCAATAATAAGTTATAAATCAAAATTTTCAAGTAAACTAATAATTGTTTCCACGCGCTTCTTAATATACAATAATTAAAATAATTGCGCAATTATTTATGAATTTCTTAAGGTCAATGGTCGTATGCATGCTTGAATATTAACTTGGGATTACTTGAAATAGAGAACAAGCTAAGAATTCAATTCATAAATAATTCAATTAAATAACTAATTTAAATTAAAGTCAGACATATCAATACATAAAATAATAATACTAAAATAGATGTTAGTTTAAAGATTAGAAGGAGTAAAAATGCAAAAATCTAGATAATTGATAATGGATAGATATTAAACAAATTTAATATTTCAGCCAACCATACATCGCTTTATCTTCTCTTTTATCGTTTTTTGTTTGTTTTTCTTTTTATTATTAACAAGGCTTTGACGTGTGAAATATTAAATTTCCCGCGCTCTTATTCTGCATTATCGGTTTCTTCGCAGTGTCTGTGATGTAGAATGAGTTTGTAGAAAAGCAACTGCCCTCATTAAAACGAACGTCGAAAAAAAATTATTCTATTTTTGAAATTACACTTTGGAAGTAAAGTTGATAAAAGTGTATAATCGTATTACGATTTCGTTTCGAGCAGTGATATATTAAGTAATTAATTTGTGCATCATTTGGAAATTCGCATGGTGCCCCATTTCTTTTTTTGTGGTAATTCGTTATATCCATCTTTTTTTTTCGTTTTTTTTCTTTTTTTTTTGTATGAATTGAATAGAATGAATAACGAGAAGTAATTGCCACAGAGCCAATTTATTAATGAGAAATTATGAAGTGATGAGGTCATGGAACGGTTATTATTAAAAACTTTTGAAAACTAGTTTTATTCGTAGCCATGGAAAAATAAACTTGGCACAAGAGTAGAAAACATAAATAACTTACGTGAACAAATGTTTGCTAACAGAAGCAATAAGACATTAGGTGAAGGGAACTTTCTAAACGTGAAAATGGCCATTATGCAATTCAATTAATGAAGTTTTGTTACAACGAAAGCTAAATTTTTTAAATCAACAGAGTATTTGACACAATTGTATTATTTACTGGCGCGTTTATGGAACGTAACATATGACCAGAACGGAAACAGCTGATCTTGCGCATGCGCAAATCATTCATGTGACATTATGGCGGGTAATTGTGGCGGGTAATTAGAAATTTACATAAATGTACATGAAAATAAGCAAATGCAGATATACGACAGAAAGAGAGGTTTAAAAAGTTAAGAGAAATTGTAAGTAATAGGTATAAAGTATGATAATTGGTATATGGATATGGAAGTGAAATATATATATATATATATATATATATATATATATATATATATATATATGTAAAAGAATTAAAATGTATAAGGTAGAATTAATGAATATATGATGTAACGATGATTATAATAAAATAAATAATAAAGATTTTAGAGGTTCATTTTTCGAGTTTCTTCAATACAAAGCTTTTATTATTACATAAATTTATTCGATATATGATTGCACAATGCGTTTCCAAACATCAATTACTGTATAATCGTATTAACTACTATATTAATATATTATAGTAATAACTACTCGAATGTATTAAATATAGAATTGTAGAAATTACGATATAATTATTATTTATTATTATTTTTTATAATTATTTTTTCTATATTTCCAGATTAACATATTTGTCCGTACGACTATAAAAATGTAATATTTCAATAAACTATTTTATTTGGCTAATCAATCATTTGTACGTACTATTTACTGTGTAAATCGCAAAGAAAAATCAAATTTCGAATGTTTAAATAAAGAAAACCAATTATTTTCAAAATGTATTAAATAACAATATGAGACAATTATCTTATTATATTTTCCATACTAATATATTTTATATATAAATTTTAGCAACACTATTGAAATTATAAATTTATATACAATTTTTAATTTTCCTACCATAATATGCATTTATAAAGTAAGTTTAATTATATAATCAAGGCAATGTGAACTAGTTTGAATTTCTTTTTAATCAAATGTATAATGATAATACAATGAATATAGAAATTAGTATTACTAGAAATAGTTTTTAAAATGTTGTATTCCTTAAAAAATGCTGCATTTCTAAAAAAAAAATAAATAAATAAATAATAATTTACGAACTAAACTAAGCAACAAAATTAAGAATATTTGTAATTAAAGCAAGCTCAATTATCTACGAAATATAAATCTTTTGAACAGTTTTCATGTGATTAAATTGTAAAGAGTTAAGTAACTCAAAGATACTTAGACATGTCATTGAATTTTTTCTTTTTACTCAATACCGCCACACTCAGCGCCACGAAATAAAAAAGTAAAATTTCTTAAAATTGTTTATAAAATAAAAATAATAAATAATACCAATAATATTATTGTAGGAACTTCAATAATACGTAATAGAGACTCTCTCTCTCTCTCTCTCTCTCTCTCTCTGTGCGTGTGTGTGTGTGCGTGTGTGTGTGTGTGTCATTGATATATCCATTGGAGTGTAGGACACAGGATATATATCGATCTATCAATGTAGTATTAAATGTGTTGCGACCATACGTACGTACGCATTGTACTATAATTAATTTAATTTTACGAAGATTATTCTTTGCCGATATAGTAAATGCCTTAGTATATTATTTACACCTCTGCACAAGGTGCGTATAAAAATAATTAAAGAAAGTTAAGGTTATAAATATAGAAAAGAGTACAACAGTTAACCCGATTGGCCACGACTTACACATAAGAACCTAGAACTAGACTCAAATGAAGTCTGCGTGATGCGTGAAGTCATTCTTTTTGCTTGAAAGGTCGCAGTGGCACGGTCAACACTAATTTATCCGTAATTTATTATAATTGTAGCCAATTAACAATGCTGATTGATACATTGACTAACACAACCCTGGCAGGTGCTTGATTGCTCTCAACTAGTTACTTTCTTTTCGAACATATAACTGTCTACGATCATTGTTGCTACTTTCTATTTCACCTCATAAACATTATCTATTTACTTGCCTATGTGTCGCAATAAACGTGCTTCCTAGTGTAACGAACTTTTAATGCCAAGCATATCTGAAGTCGCACCGCTTATTTTAGGTTCAATTCAAACTTTTCAGCGATCTTTGGCTTATTTTAAATTAATCCAATGTGTAATAACTTATTTAGATTAAAAGAATAATGGTTTTTCATTAACTATCGGTTTTCCAAGTTTGTCTTAACCTACGTAATTTCGTTCACGTTTAGTTTACATAATTGCTAAAAGTGTAAAAATGACAATTTAACACTTTAATTATCCATATTATTTCTAAGCGTATTACTTAAAATTACAAAAGTTTATATATACATGATTTCTAAATTAATACAATGTACAACTTTTTGAAATATCAATTTAAATTGCATTTTTTATACTTTTTACATATTACATATGCATACATATGTATACATATATATGTATATACATATTTACATATTACAGTGTGTAGTATGAATACATTTTTTAACTGAAAAAATACTGATAGGCGGATAAATAGTAATGAGCAACGTATTAAAATATAATTAGCATAATTAACAATGTCATAGTGAGAAATTCTACTCTAAAAATTTGTTTCCTATATTAGTCATTAACTAGTATTTGTATTTCATACTATTACTAAATGATAAGTTTATTTATAAGCAATTACGTCAATAATAAATAATAACATAAACACAAAATATTTTATTCAAGAATAATATAATATAATTTATATGTTTAATTTTTTCATTTAAATTTCCAAGTTATTGACTTTCTAAATTAATGTTTGTCATATTTATTTTGATGATTATTAGAAGAAGAATACTAAGAAAAATTAAATATACGCACTTGTAATACTAATGAGTTATTGATGATAAGCGTATTTGAATTTATAATTGATATTGAATGAGCTTGTGTACAAATATTTTATTGTTATTATTTATATGAAACATTCGTATATTAATCACGTTAATGAAAATATTGAAATTTGTGGATATTTTACTCAATTTAATCATATCGAGCATAATATAAGAATATTATATGCTAGATTGAAGAAAAAAAAGATAGAAAATATTTGAGTGCTGGTTCATCTTATTTTCAACTTTCTACTTCACTTTAACGTGTAAATTAAGAAGCCTATTATAAATATTTTCTATATATGTATATGATACAATCAAAATAAATATTAAAATACGTAAGAATTCACTAATTTCAGGGATTATACGTTTAATGAATGGTAATTATAAAAATAAAATATTTAAAGCGGATAGGTCAATATTAGTAATTCTAGTATTCAATTATTCTTCAACTTGTTTTTTTAAACGTAAAATTTCAAATGTAAATTTAAAGTATTCTTTGTTTTGGTGTTAAGATAATTGTAATTAGAGTAGTAATTTAAAAACAAATGGATTAAAATAAACAAAGAAAATAATAATAAAACAATAACAAAAACAAAAACAAAAACAAAAACAAAAACAAAAACAAAAAAATAAAAAAAAAAAACAAAAAAACAAAAAAAAAAACAAAAAAAAAACTAATAAGAAAAGCTATGTTATTTTAATTTACAATTCATATCGTATGATAAATAAATGAAGAGAAGAAAATTCTAAAATTTTCAATCTTTTTGATAATTACATAGTATGTGCTTGGAAGAATGTTACACGTTGGAGTATATCATTGAATAATTATTTATAATCAATATTGGAATATAAATTGTTAATTTAATATGGAATAGTACAATCCACACTTTTCGAAATATACAAAACTATTGACAATGAAAATATTCATATGAGAATGTTTTAAATAATGTTTTATTGTATTTATTAGTAATTTTTCTCACTGGCTTGGGTACTCTTTCTTCATTAAAATTTTTAGTATTTGCAATCATTAGATTTGCTTTTCAGATTTTTATTGCAAACGAAATATAGTACACGTTATGAGCATTATTATTTATAGTTCGATTCACTCAAATCGCCTCTATACTTATGTATAAAAGATTTTGTATGCTCTAAATAATTTTTTAATCGAATGCATCGTACAATTTTTAATGACATTTTGTATATTGATTTTTCATTTTATATTGGCTTTGAAATACTTTCGTAAATAAATATATCTGAAAATTTATTATTCATCTTTGCAATTTCTTTCGATGAAAATTCTGCGATATTACATTCATCATTGCAGAAAAAAAAAAAAAAAAAAAAAAGAAAGAAAGAAAGAAAGAAAGAGAAAAACAATATACGATCATCACGAATCATATGAATATCAAAGATTTAAATAAAATAAATGAGTTTAATATTTAATTTACATCTCTTAAAATTGCATTTTTATTTTCAGAATATCATTACTAGGCCAATTTTCACTTTAATTTCACTCGAAGAATATAAAGATAATATTATATGAAATTTTATGAAAAAAATTATGCAAAAACAATTACGGCTGCCGTAAAATTATGTGTAAACTAATTTTGATTGCCATTGATAATTAATATTTGCCGAAGCTCACTTGCTGATATAATATTTTTAATAAATAATTCACTCGATTCAATTATAAAAAGAACTATATAAAAATATATCCCACCACTGATAAATAATATAGAATGAAATTTTATAAAATCTTCAATCAATCTTGTAGTATTATTTATTCTCTACGATACTAAAATAATACGAATAATTAGTTAAACCAATAACCCTCAGCTATAAAAATATAAAATTATTTGATATTAATGGGTACATAGCATTGACAATTATTATGCTATTAGCATATATGATTAATTCAGTTTGAACATTTGATAAAAGATATGCAATAAACTTATGTAATATAATTAATTAATTAATCCTTCAATGACATTACATTTAGGCCTCGATAGACAAATCTTTACGAGACGTTTTACTAGTTGAAACAATAAGACCATAAAGATCGTATTATTCTCGCATAATTAGCGTAAAGTGTTGTGCACATTTTTTAATTCTTTAAACTACAGTTGCATGCTTTTAAAATGGGAATTAAAATTCTATTTAGCGTTATGTGTTGCGAAAATGTGTTAAATGAAAAAAATTTTTCCGTCATCGTTCTAGCATATTATTATGAATAATATAAAAGGGCAAATATACCGCCGGAATCATTAACAATTGCACGTTTACCCATACACAATCATTACACTCGACTACATCCGAACATGAAATATGGTCATTTTAATCTGGCCTTCTACCTCATCACCATCAAGTCAAGCAATTGCAAATATTACCAATTTTCCGAACAGTTTTACTCGCGCTCTCACTCTCGTACATATACACTTAACATCCAATATTTAGCATAAGCACTCGATTAGGGTGCTGAACATGCCACGCGATCATCTCGCGGAGGATTAGAAGCCTCAGCCGCCATTCACTAGGTGCCCTGGCCCATATCCCCCAACCCCTCTGCCAGTCGTAAAAAAGCAAATTCACACCACATAGAACGGAAGCGGCCTCCCAGCCGTGCTGCTTGGTCCTCGGACCCTCGTCCTCTCGTCGATATCCGGGCATCTCGTTCTCGTCGTCGTGTTTATGTTCGTGGTTGTCGTTGTCGTTGTCGTCGTCGTCGTCGTCGTCGTCGTCGTCGTCGTCGTCGTCGTCGTCGTCGTCGTCGTCGTCGTCGTCGTCGTCGTCGTCGTCGTCGTCGTCGTCGTCGTCGTCGTCGTCGTCGTCGTCGTCGTCGTCGTCGTCGTCGTCGTCGTCGTCGTCGTCGTCGTCGTCGTCGTCGTCGTCGTCGTCGTCGTCGTCGTCGTCGTCGTCGTCGTCGTCGTCGTCGTCGTCGTCGTCGTCGTCGTCGTCGTCGTCGTCGTCGTCGTCGTCGTCGTCGTCGTCGTCGTCGTCGTCGTCGTCGTCGTCGTCGTCGTCGTCGTCGTCGTCGTCGTCGTCGTCGTCGTCGTCGTCGTCGTCGTCGTCGTCGTCGTCGTCGTCGTCGTCGTCGTCGTCGTCGTCGTCGTCGTCGTCGTCGTCGTCGTCGTCGTCGTCGTCGTCGTCGTCGTCGTCGTCGTCGTCGTCGTCGTCGTCGTCGTCGTCGTCGTCGTCGTCGTCGTCGTCGTCGTCGTCGTCGTCGTCGTCGTCGTCGTCGTCGTCGTCGTCGTCGTCGTCGTCGTCGTCGTCGTCGTCGTCGTCGTCGTCGTCGTCGTCGTCGTCGTCGTCGTCGTCGTCGTCGTCGTCGTCGTCGTCGTCGTCTTCGTCGTCTTCGTCCTCGCTGTTATCGTTAGAGCGTGTACGAGGGCCCCGGTTACACAACACCTCGACGATCCGAGGCACAAAGTCCGACTAACCGAGCGGCCGGGAGCGCCGATCGTAGCGAGCCTATCGATCCGGCCTACCTGTTCCCCCTCGATCCCTCGCCTCCTTCTAACACGACCGGGGGATGCCAGCGCAAAAAGCGCGGGGTGGTGTCTACTTACGCTCGCCTTGCCAATATCGGCTTACTGGCCGTGTTTTTCGTCGAGGCTCATTAATAAACGAGCATTGCCGAAGGGGACTGGCCTCTCGCTACTCTGCGCCTCCTCGCTCGTCTCTTCACCTCCTTCCTTACCGGATACTTACTCACTCTTATTTACTTTTCTCGGTAGATGATTCGCATTGGGATAGGCGAGTATAGTAGGACACGCTAATCGTGTACCGCTCGAGCAAATCTTTTTATAAATGCTGGTCTGCGTGCGTGCGTTGCTGCGTGCGTGCGTGCGTGCGTGCGTGCGTGCGTGCGTGCGTGCGTGCGCGCGTACGTGCGCGCCCGCGTGGGTGACTGCGTGGTCGGCGTAACATATTTGCTCGATTGCTTAAATTTTAGGTTTTGGCGTTGTAACCTTAGAAGAATTGTAAATCGTGAAGGATTTTACGTAGAGGAACGTAACGCGACTTTACAGAGCATAGCAATGAAATATTCTCTACTCATATAATTTTCAATAATATTCACATAATCGTCTGTAATCATTTTATATAAGATTTAATCGAGCTGCAGATTTTTATAGAAAGAGATGCTTGCAAAATCCGTGCCAATATTGTGAAAATGTGTTAAAAATTATTTTTAACAATGATTTACGCGATTGAGATAAATTTATCTCAAAGAATGAAAAACAAACGAAATTGTAATTAATGTAAATTACATATGCGTCTGGTCATATAAAATTGATTCCAATTGATGACAAACTAACGTGTGTCAATTTTGTTTTATTTATTTATTTATAAGTAAGAGAAAGATCATAATCAACCATCGTGTCAACATACACCATAAAGTGGAAAGAATCGTGATAATGCAAAATTATTGTAAAATTTAACAAGAAACTCACGATTACAAGTTCACCCTGTTATTTATACAATACATTTTATGACTTTCAATTTAAAATTCGATGCATAATCTTTGTATATTATTGCAGATTATAATTACTACGACACTTGGGAGCCATAAATACGTGATTTTCGTTTAAAAAGTTTGTCGTGAGTAAAAATTCTGGATTTCGTCACGGTAATGGAACGAGCCGTTAACCTACAGCCAATATAAACTTTAACTTACCGCGCGTATAAAGAAATTAATAAAAAGTGCTTTAATTTACAAGATATCTTTATAAAGTCATAAAGCAGGTAAATGGCAATGTGCTTTGAACAGAAGGTTATTGCTTTGCCGGCAATTCACGTTCGTAGTTAAAAGTTTTTTCGTATGACATATTTATTTTTAAATAAATAAATGCTCGCTGCTATTCCATTGAAGTATTAAAAATACAAGTACAAATATTTATTATTGGCCAATTATGTACTTACTATGCGAGCAGCCTTTACGTATAATTGCATTAGCATTGGATCAAATCTTAATGAAAAAATTTACATGCCAGAGTTTCACGCTCCACGGAGGACGAGAACTTTTACGCTGATCTTGAATTCAACATCATTGCCGATGATTCATTACGAATAACCTATTACCTTCTGCACTTGAGTATTTTAGTGTAAGCAAATGCGCAATGTGCAAAAGGACGCGTGAACGCGTACGCGTCATTCGATGCTGAACTTAAACTTGAAATAAAATATGAATATTAAGGCACATCTTTTGACTGACATATCGTGATATTTCACATGCAAACAAGTACATTTTAAACAGCCGATTGTTGCCTTAACCCATTATCCCATGAAAATTAATAAAGCCGCATAAGTCATTTGAAAATAAATTTTCTTTAAAGAAAGGAGAGTAGTAAATGTCCGGCGCGCGGTCATTCGATACAATTTTCGTAATTTCTACTTCTTAACTTATTCATTTATTTTTGTTTTTTGTTTTTGTTTTCTCTTCTTTTCTATAGTCTCTGTCTTAAAGCCGCTAGTTGCCTAGTAATGGCTATTTATGTAATTCTCCACTATAATGCGAATTTCTCTATTCATTCGAAATAGTTTTCTCAAAGTAATTGTACTCAAACCAATAATAGCATATTTTATAGGATAGAGAATTCTATCCGAGAATAGAGCATCGTCTCTTCCTTGGCTGAAATTCGTAAAATGCGCGAGCAATGACGAATCCCCAGCCCACCACCAGTTACCGTTCTATTTATTAGTTTTATGAGTTCGCGTCATTTGCCCGACCAACTCTACGCGACATTTCGAAAACATCAATAGAAACTGCCGAATACCTCAAAAGGATGTTAAAATACTCTGATTTAAAATAGACTTACCCGTGAACCCGTGAGGCTCTATTTCTATAAATAAGCTGCAATTTAAAAGCACTTTAAAAAAAAGTCGAGCGATGCAACAGCGTTAATAAAGTGTCGAATTAAAGGAGCTTTCGGAAGGAAAATATTATAAATGTCGACAATGTCAACAAAAAAATGTCAACAACAAAAAAAAATAAAAAAAAAAAAAAAAAAAAAAAAAAAAAAAAAAAAAAAAAGAAAACCAAATTGATGATGCTCAAGCTTCGTCTTTATCTATATGCGTTTGGTATGCGTTTAACAACTTGAATCTAAGATAATTTTAACGAATCTATCAACGGCTTGGAACGGCATCTCTAGAACGGTACATCAAAGCAATTATCCACGAAAGCTCGCTCTCGCAATAAAAGCTCCAGGTCAGAGTAGGCACTGGTTGTGTAAATTAGGCGCTCAAAGTAATCTTTGGATAAGCCAAACTCTCCTATTGCGGAAATGAAAGTAGCCTTCCCCTCGGCCTATCGCTATTCGATCTCTCTGATTCTCTCATTCTCTCTCTCTCTCTCTCTCACTCTCTCACTCTCTCTCTCTCTCACTCTCTCTCACTCTCTCACTCTCTCACTCTCTCTCACTCTCTCACTCTCTCGATTTCTCTCGATCTCGGTCTCTAATTAGACATACCGAATACGTCATTATTAATTAATACGCAAATTTTAAACGACGCTCCCGACACGTGTTGTGGTACACCCCCGGCGTAGCTTAGCCGGTATTAGAAGGCGCGCCTCGTCGGCTACGTCATACACCGGCGGCGGCAGCGATAATGGCAGCGGCAGCGGCAACGGCTACGGCAGCGGCAACGGCAACGGCAACGGCAGCGGTGACGGCAGCGGTGACGGTGGCGGCGGCTCTTTATTTATAAATCAGTAACGCCGGCGGCCAAAAATAATACCCTCGCGCGGCGTTTTGGCCCGGACGCGCAAACATTCGCGCGGCGCCGCCGTAGTTGCCGGGGCCCCGGCGAGCGACGTGGACGGCTGGAGGATGTTCAGGGTCGGCTGCTAACTGCGGCCGCGGCACCGAGGAGCATGCCAGCGCCATGAGAGCAGCCGCCGCGCACCGCCTCCTCGGGCTCCTCGCCGTCACCTGCCTCCTCCCAGTCGTGGCGAGGCTCAACGAGGCCCAGCTGTGAGTCCCCGACAAAATCATCACGTCTCGTCCGACCGTTTGACTTCCTCCAAATACATTCGATAATGCGGCCGCTCGAATTCCAAACCGTGCAGCGGACGATAACTCCGCCGCGATGCCCCGTCGCCGTTAAGCGCTGGGGCTCCTATTAATAGCCGGGCTTTTATGTACGAGGGTCGTGGCCGGCCGCTAAAGGGGCGCCATAGGGTGGAACGGACTGTGGCGACCGGGTGACGATGCGGAAGCGGAGGGTGGTGCGAGGATGGGACCGCGAGCCAATAAAGCTCCGGGCGCTCGAATAAAGCTGGGAGCGCCTTGTGATGGGCATTGATGATCGAGTGGGCCGGGGCGGGGACCGCGTGGCGATGGAATGGAAAAGGAATGAGAGGGATGAGAGTTGGGTGGTGGGGGGTGGTGGGGGAGGTGGGGAGGTGTACCGTCTCGCGTGTGGGCGATTAGTGCGAAGGAGGGTCGCGGGGCCGCATTATCACCAATTCCCAATCAATCAAGCAATCACAGAGGAGTTGTCGTACGTTTGCAGAGTTGACCAATGGGCCGAGAGCATCGGCAACGAGCTGTGGCGGCTGGCGAATGCTGTGGCGCAGCCCGCCGATCTACTACAAGTGAGTTTCTTCCTCGAACTCTTCTTGCTTTTCCGACTATCAGCCTTCAATCGGGCCCATTGTAGGCGGCTGACGATACTACAACGAGGCCTGATTGAATAATGGCTGACCAGCTGAGAAAAACGTCGGCTCGTTATTCGTACCTTATTTCTTTGAGCGCCCGTCTCTATAATATTATTGTCCTTTGCGTTGCCAATGATCGGCAATGCACTTCTAATTAGAGTGTGAGCTGATTGAAAGAGCAATATGTTGACTTCTCAGTGGGCGACTTGCCTTTTGTCAGCCGTGGCATTGACATTTGATTGGTAATTGACAGCTTTATTAAGATATGATTGCAGCTCGGACTGCAAAGAAAACGTCTGGCAATTTATATATATATATATATATATATATATATATATGCATGTATGTTTGTGGGTATATTTGTGTGTATGTATGTGTGTATGTATGTGTGTATAACCGAGAGAGAGAGAGAGAGAGAGAGAGAGAGAGAGAGAGAGAGAGAGAGAGAGACTATTAAAACGTTGATGATTTCCTTTAAACGATTCGAGAGGTTAACTTTTGAATTTCGAGTTTTGAATTTGGAGAATTGAGAAATAAAAAAATTTTAAATGACCCTACGTAAAAGCATGATGTGTCGACTTACAGTTGGCTTTGCTCAACTGCTTAGATAAAATTTTACGATATTGTAAACATCTACGTTTATCGTAGAAAAAAAACACAAAACGCCTCTTTCAAAAATAATAAGTGAAATATGGTTTTTTTTTTTTTTTTTTTTTTTTTTTGTAAGTTTTCAAATTAATTTTAAATACTAATTAAAGCTTCAAAATTTAATGACATTAATCACGTGCTTACGCACGCATCTATATACTATATGAATTGTATACGTTTAATTAACGTCGTATTTTTAATTCTAATAATAAATTTGAGTTCTAATAATAAATTCGATTATGGAATAGACGATGAAGGCTGTTCTTTTTAGCGTTACAAAAAAATGGGCGTTCGAGTGGAACACAAATCTGGTGACGAAATTATCAAGAATATAAGTGAAAACGTTGGTCGAATGTTAAGCCGTAAAATGGATGCTGTTCAATGTTTATATAAAGAGGCTGAAAGAATATCGGAGATGTGGGATGCAAATTTCACCACAAATTTTACGTACTATTCCGCAAAGTATAGTAATGCCACCATAGAAAACGAGCTTAAAACGTCGAATATACCGGAAAATATGCAGGAACAGGGAGCCAATGAGTCTTATACGTGAGTTAATGAACTTCAAATTAATAATAAAGCTGCGAGTAATATTTATCACATAAATATACGAGGAAATTCTTCACTGTGACTATGATTTCTTAAGTGGCGGGGTGGGGGAGGGGGGGTGGTTGTATGGAAGAAAAAGTACAAGTTTTGATTATTTAAAACTTATTATTTAGTCATACCATTTGCGAAAAATTGATTGTGTTTGACTATTCGAAACTCAAAATTTCGTGATAAAATCATAATAGTAATGAAATGTAAAATTCACTTTTATCTCTCTATTGACGTAATGTCGGTCTTTTACATGTGTCACAAGCTACTATATACGTTAATAGGTAATAAAATTGAATGTCACTCATAATTACCGATTAATTTCACATATTACAACGAAATTTTACGAATCCACTACACTAATTTAATATTATATTATTTAAGTTTTAGAACGAATTACCTTACGAATACAATCCAACAATCTAATCTAGTATTAAATAATTTTAATTATTAAACTTCAAGAATTAATAAGAACGACGAATGAGATTATAAATTCAAGTTAAGGAATAATGTTGTTTCATTGCTATTCTAATATATTTGTAAATATTCTTCCATACGATAAAACGGTGTTAATATGAAATAATTAAACAATGATAATTTCATCGATCTACCTAACAAATATGATGTCCTCGATGTATCATCGAATGAAAAAAAAAAAATAAATAAAAAATAAAAAAGTATATCGTTAGGCGATTCCAAATGCTACAATTAATGCAACATGCTTATCCCATACTCTACTTGCTTTCATTGTAAACGACATATTTAATAATGAGCTAGTAATGAGATAGTTGGCCGTATGACTGGATAATCCATTACTAACTGCTCTTACGAATAAATGAAATTAGCTAATTTTGCCATTCGAGCTGCCAATGCGTCGAACGCTTCGGCTCGAAAAATACCGGCCAAGTTGTAATTTTTGCACTCGGTATTCCTTCAACACTGCATCTATGCTTGCTATATAATAAAGATAGAGAATTTTTTTTAATTGACCTTACCTACCCACGACTTGGGCCTGCGAATTCATGAAACCTGACGGACAAGTCCCAGGCCCAATTACCTCCCTCCGTCATCCCCCATCCCACCCAAAATAGGCCAACGATCTGACGCGAATGGTATTCTTTCGTGCAGTCACATGTACCTAGAGCCGGATACGCACTTCAATAACGTCTCGGTCAACACGACCTACTCCTCCGTCCACATCCCGACGAACGTCTACGACAAGCTGCCGCGCGTCAGCGAGACGATCCTCTGGTCTAAGAAGCTCGACCGCATCTTCAAACATAACTACCGCTCGGATCCGGCCCTCATGTGGCAGTACTTCTGCTCGACCACGGGGATGCTGAGGCAGTACCCGGCGATGAGGTGGCCCGTGGGCCTCAAGGCCGACGGTAAGGAGCTTACCGACACGTACGACTGCCGCGTCAGGAGCTGGTTCATCGAGGCCTCGACCTGCAGCAAGGACATGGTCATTCTCGTCGACAACAGCGGCAGCATGACCGGCATGAGCAACACCATCGGTACGAGAGACGCGGCTTCCGCTTGTAACCCTCACTCCCGCCGCTTTATTGAGGAGCGCCGCGCTCCTCGCCGATGATATAACGAATTCCCGCTGCTCGTTGCCTTTGACCCTTGGAATTTGCTTTTCATTGGCGAGTCCCCCGCTCATCGAGCCCGTGCATCCTGCTCTGCGCTTACAATGATTAATGACGAGCGAGCGATGTTTGGCCGACTCGTGCGTGATTCGAATACATTGTTTCGGCCGAGCTGCCTTTACACGTCCAACCTGTCTAATTGAACGATCGCATCATTAATGCACGAGATATTACTCAGTCGAGCCATCCGCACTATCGCCTCTTTAATTTACACACCGTCCATTTTCCACATTCGTTTGAATTGGCACGAACCAATTGCGAGAGATTGTGCTTAAAGCCAATAATCGAGCCTCGTATTGCTCATTCTCATTATTAATCGCATGAGCGGAAAAGCGAAAAACTCAAATTAATGATAAAGTCCATTGCCGCTCAATCTATGGTTGAGCAATATATTTTCAACGGGCGAGCAAAGTAATGCCAGTACATTCGAAAATTATTCTATATATTTATTTATTTATTTATTTATTTATTTATTTATTTATTTATTTATTTATTTATGTTCTTGCACGTGTGTATGTTATGGGTAGGCGCGCGCATATATACACACATTTATTCGTTTATTATTATTATGTACATTGGTGGCTGGTGAAGGTGAACGCGTATAGTCGTTTGCCCTTTATACGTGGATGGAAATTATACTCGACCGTCCCCTGATAATAATATATTAACTCAATAATACGTTATCAAACATTTTCGAGTCTGCGACCAAGCCTACGCCGTTCCCCTCCGTCCATGACTCTATCACTCTCGCGCGCATACAAACAACTACACGTCATTTTGAGAATAAATTTAATGAGAAAATCCTTACGCAACTTAACAAGTAAGTGTCTGTGGCACATATTCCTATAATATTGATAAATTTAACGAAGAGAATGCGTAAACGTTTGTTCGATGTAGCAAAAGAAGAAATAGAAAATAGAAAAAAGAAAAAAGAAAAAAGAAAAGAAAACAGGACGCTTCTCTATTATTATCATTATTTATTCAATTCAAATATAATATACCTAATTTAATATCTAAGTCATGAAGTTGCATATTTATTCGCATACTTCCACTAATAGCGCCAACGAACGCCACAACTTAATAATACTAAATTAGTCACTCGTAACTACAAATCTTAAACTCTTCTCTGCACGGATTTTAAATTCAATTTCTTGACGATTCATAAAAGTCGACATTTATTTCCAACCCTACGAGAATAAGTGATTGCGCATAAATTTACATTCTTACTAACCCCGCGTTTATTCCCGTAAGTCCAGCGATTTTCAACGCTTTAATTAAAAAGTGCGCAAAAATAAAGCATGAAAATTAGTTGCTGAAATTGGGTGCGTGGGCGGGATGGAGGAGAGGGCAATGATGTTGCTTGATGAGAGTGAAGTAGATGAAATAATTGAAATAATAAAGTAAATAAACATGAGCGAGTAATATAATTTTAGCGAAAGCAACTGTCGCTACAATCTTGTCAACGCTCTCGAACAACGACTTCGTCGCGGTCTTCAATTTCTCCGACACGGCGGATCAAGTAGTTGGCTGCTTTCAAGATAAGCTGGTCCAAGCGACGCCCGAGAACATTAAGAAGTTCAATATTGAGATGGAGACGATGAAGCCCGAGGGCGTAGCCAACCTCACCGTCGCCTTCCTCTCCGCGTTCACAATATTACAGAACTATCGGAACGAGTCGCGCTGTGGCGTCGACCTGAGCTGTAATCAGCTGATTATGCTCATTACCGACGGCATCGCCTCGAACATTACGGAGGTACGATTTCAAATGTCGCTCGTGAACTACGCGTTTACGAGTCGATAATAGCGTATTGCGTCCTCCCATCGCCCCCCCCCCATCCCCATCGCAATCCCCATCCTCACACCCTCCGCCCTCCTCCGCCCTCCTCCCACCATCATACAAATCCTTCGACGCTTGTTAATTTCGCGCTCTTATCTATTGTTTGCTACTCTCGTTCGTTACAACACACAATAATAAAGATTTAATCTTAATCGGCATAGGAGCTTGTGGGGCGCGATATAATGCCATTATGTAAGGGTAATACGAGATTTGAGTTTAAAAAAAAAAAAAGAGAAAAAAATAAAAGATAAAAGGTAAGGCTCGTTATCGTGTGGTCAAGTGTCAAGTGGATAAATCCCCTCGACAATAAAACGGGTTTACTCGTGAAATTTCGCGCATTAATTAACCTGGCCATTTAACTATAATTATACAAATGGATAATTCGGCTCGAAAAGCCTCCAATTTCTTTTCCTTGAACTGGAGAATGACCTCGAGCCGATACCGAGCGAACGTTAGCCCCGATTCTAACGCTCATCGCTGCTACCGCGACGCATTCCCAAAGCAGCCAACTACAGCCGATAAATATTCAGGTGTTCAGAGAGTGGAACTGGTTCAAAAACGGCACGATTCCTGTACGCGTGTTCACGTATCTGCTGGGCCAGGAGGTGACGAAGGTGCGGGAGATCCAATGGATGGCCTGCCTCAACCGGGGCTACTACACGCACATACACACGCAGGCCGAGGTGCCGGA
This sequence comes from Ceratosolen solmsi marchali, assembly GCF_000503995.2. NCBI lineage: Eukaryota > Metazoa > Arthropoda > Insecta > Hymenoptera > Agaonidae > Ceratosolen > Ceratosolen solmsi. The sequence goes on along the minus strand of NW_011948425.1, from coordinate 5,096,165 downwards.
ACAGGTGCTCAAGTATATTCCCGTGGTGGCGCGGCCCCTCGTACTCCACGGCAAGGTTCATCCCGTCGTCTGGACGCACGCCTACGTCGACATATCGGTGAGGAACATCGTAACGAGCGGGGCTGTTTGCTGGCTCGACTCGCGCGCGATATCGCCAATAGCTCCGTGTATTATGCTTTACGAGTTATTAGATTACATTGCGCGTGGTCCGAAATTGGATCGGATACTTTGTTTAATGTTGCAATATTCAAGTTCGACGAATTAACTTTACACGGTAAATGGGTAGAATGAATGGGAAGTAAGAAAATACAGGACTGAAACGAGCCTATCGATTAATTTTACCGAGCTTGTATTTCATTGGTCATCGCTACTTTCAGTCGCCGCTTTCAATCGCTACTTTCATATTCACATATTCGAGCCCATGGGAGGAGGAAACGTCGAATGTTTGCAATATTTTAAGACCAGTCAAAAATATCTATTCTTACATTCCAAATTTACATTACGGTACGTTACGGCCCGAGCACCCACTAATTTATACACTATTTTTAATATACATTACAAAGTACAAGAAGAATTCGACTTTGTTTATTCAGCCATCGGGCTCCCTCGATCACCAGCTTATGCCTAATTAATCATAAGTTACAAATATAATAATCAACTGTCAATAACAAAAATAGTTTATTGGGAAAATACCAATTTCTAACGATTATAATATTTCCATTGCCTTTGGCCAAGTATTTGCGAATAATGGAAAATCGCTATGATCGTCTCAAAGACAATATTGTTATGAGGAAAATTATAAATGTCGTTTGACAAATTTTTATCAGTGTCAATGGTCGATTGTTGCAAGTTAAAAAACGTAAAACACATTCTCCGTGCAAAATAGTAAGAAGCGAAGTAAAGTTTATTGGTCGTATGGATGAAGGAAAAATCAAATATAATTTTTTAATATTGTGCATTGCGATCATAGGGGTACTTTGAGATAATGATATGACATTGGCATTAGAAAAAATATTGAGAAAAATTTAAATATTACTTTGTTCAAATACATAATTTTCACTTGAAAGGGCAAAATTCTTCAAAGGCAATTATTCAAAATTGCTTAATTCTTTATTTCGCATTACTCGTGTTAAAAGCACTGCTAATTGTTCTTCGTTAAATATAATTTTGAGATTTCGAATCATTTAAAATATCCCCATCATTTATTTCAATATTCGCCAGTATCTTAGTAATTTATTATTTACACTATTGTAAAAAATGGATTCGATAAGTCAGAAATTTATTACATCACTTCCAGCTACTTCCTATTTTAAGTTTGAGAAAAAAAAAATTGCTACTTAACTTGATTTAAATTGTTAATATTATAAATTTTAGATTACTTTATAAACATTTCATAATTATGGATTGAATTAAAATATAATGATTAAATACGATCGACCGAAAGTGCAACTAAATAAAACATATTCTCCACGATGGTATGAATGCTAACAAATTTTATAATATTAATGAAAAAGGTACTTGATCGAATGTTTGTAAGATCCGAGGTTTATACTACTAATAATAAACTATTAGGTAATTCATGATTATAAAAATCAATCGTATCCACAACAATATTTTAATAATGTTTATTATCTAAATTTCCGATCAATTATAGTTTTTTTGGAATATTAGCAAAGTAAACAGGCAAGGATATTGGATACAATTTTTTTTTTTTTTTTTTTTTTTTTTAATACATCTACAATAAAAGCACGAAAATTGTCGATAATAATTTTAAATACAAACATAAAAAACATATCATATTTCACAATATTCGAGTACTTAAATTTACTAATACATCTTATCAATATCAAACTTATTAATAATCGCGATAGATTATTTGTTTTTTTAACTCCAGGTCTGATTGACTTTGCAGTTTAATGATATTAGTTTTACTGCAAGTCTATGAAAAAAACAAACAAACAAACAAACAAACAAACAAATATTATAGAAGATTAATATTATTATAATTAAAGATATAACAGAATCAACAATAATATATATATATATATATATATATTCATACTTATAGTTACGCATTAATTAGATATATTGAATAAATTTAATTACTAAAATAATCAACCTCCATGATAATTATATTATATTAAACGAATTTGTATTTACAAATCATTTGTCAAATTGGCTCTCCTGAAACTGTGACGTATTGAATTTTGAATAAGATAAGTATTGTATTTTTTAAAGTTTGCATGACATCAATTTCAAATCTTTTATTAATACTCCAATCACAGACATGACAACCATAAATGTCGGATCAGTTTTCATCAAACATGTACTTCCATAATAATCCTCTTAATTTCGTTGAAACATTTTCAATTTAATTAATATTATTTCAATTACTATGGATTATTATGTGACAATTTTAAATATTACATGTTGATTAACTCGACGATTCAGCATTACTTTATTCGAATAATTTTGCTATATGAAATTTATAAAAAAATATTTCTCATGATATAAGTATGCATTTCAAGTACATTGCGTAATAACACATGAATAACATAAAAAAAAATTCTATAAATAATGTATTATTATTTTAAAATTTCGATAATTAACAGTAGATTATTACATACATTTTAATTTATACATTATTATAAAAGTAGTATTAATTATAATTTAAATTAAATAATTATTAATTAGCGCAATCAAGTATTCAATATTATCATAAAATTATTTGGAATTACGAATAATAAAAATTCTAACCCAAGCAATAGATTATAGACTCTTATAAACTAGTAACTAATACTATAATTGTAAAGTTAAAAAGTTGCTTTTATTTAAATCCGTTGGCTTTTATAAGTAAAATCAAAATAGTTTCCTATGATGCTTGAATTATCTAAATCTTTTAACTATCATTGATTGTCTTATCACTAAGCTCTAAATAAATATTGTTCGAATGATTAAATATAGTATCTGGATTTATTTGAATAGTCAGTAAAAGATAAAATCAATATGTTTTAGCAATAATTTTACATATAAAATAATCAAACATACGTCATAATTGGAAAGAAAAAATATAAATATTTAATTATATTCAAAATTTATTAAAATATAATCAAAATTTTTAATAAAAATCAATTAAACTCAATGCCCAATAATCTCAATGTTATAAAAATATCCGCTCAAATAATTTCCGTAGAATTTTATTTCCGTATGTTTTATTATTACAGATAAAATTATATTTGGCTATACAAAACTAAACATACTTATTTATATAAATTTTCAAAATAACTATTTACATATGTATATTTATGCAAATGTAATAGTTTTGTACAGTTAAACTTTAATTATATATCACAATGGTAAGTTATTTATAAAATTGTATAATATTTAATTGTCAATTTTTCTTATGACTGATACTAATTCTAACTTTCAGTGTATTAGTTAAACACATGTGTATTTCAGTCTTGGCTTTCTGTAAATATTGAAATACAAACGATAAATATTTGCCATAAACATTGAATATCGTAACTGTGTTAGAACTATTTTTGTTTTTGACTCAGGTGAGTTTACCTTCAGTAGTAAACACATGGAATTAAGAGTAATTCAAACTGCCATTTTATTGTTATTGAACCTGTGATTACTTAGCAGTGATATTATATTATATTATAACTTATCGCTGATAAAGCTATGCTTTTCGTTTGTGATATCTCAATTCCGTAAAATAATATGAGATTTCAAAAGATACATTATTATTATGTATGATTATTTTTTTTCCGATGACTAATCCACTCAATTGCGGATAGGTAATGACATGGAAGAGGACTCAATGGATTTCACGGGGCCTAAGTGTCACATCTGCGACTTTTCTCCAAAAATCACTTATCTTTCCAAGCAAATATTTATACATCTATTATTATAAATTACATGATATTAAATATAAGTATATATTATACAGTGTATTTACTATCATAAAGTCACGGAATAATATGAATTTGATGATTTTCAATAATAGTGTTACAAAGAAATTTTACATAACGTAGGATCCAACATTAATTTGCATAATGTAGCACTTTTTTGTACGATAAATGAAACTATTGAACGTTTAAACGTATGATTAATTGAAAATTTATATCAATGGCATTGGGAAGGTGAAAACACAAAAGAATATCAAAAGCATTTGTAATCTTCTATAATGAAATGATTTTAACTAACTGAGAAATAAGTTTATTAACTTTTTGCATGAAGCGGGAAGAAAATACACCGCCAATCACGAAAGACCTGAAAGTTGTTGACGATGGCGTGGATATTACCGAAGAGGTAGGCAGAGTTAGTAGAGGCAATCACGCTTATTAGATCCAAAAGTTGTTTGATTTACTTCACTTTTATCCATCTCAATACGAACCCTATGCTAATCAGTATAAGTAAATTGTTTACTTTTAGATGAATGATTTGCCACAAATATACTTTTAACACTCGGCGGACACAAGACTCACACTGATATGCACAGAAGTACAGTAAAGATACGAACAGGACATCCCACCTTATTATCACTAATCATTGCATACTTAATTATTGTGTGTCGCGTAAATATCCTTGGAGTGTGATTCAAAATTTCTACAAAAGTTCTTTTGTCTTTAAGAATATAAGCTTAATGTCACCGAGCTTATTTATGAATCACACTCTTAATTGTCGATGTACTTGCTATAGTGTTGTCCTAAAAATTATCCGCTATTTTAGTTTTGTAGTACTTTTAGTTGCGTGATAAATAGTCAAGCCTTGTGTGAAAATTACTTAATTGCAATACTTCATACGCTCATAAAACGGTTGTACTGCGTCAGGTGATAATTCAATAACATGATGAAGCTACAATTTGAAACAGTACAACTTGTCCTTGAGAGTAAACGTACTTTATTAAGCATGAACCCTTGTCCTATCTCTTATATCTTAGTTAAGTAAAGATATCCTCGGAATCGTGATCACTAAAGACGGATCATGTTATTCACAGGAAGTGCTCAACAATAATGTTATTTTTTTTTTTTTTTTTTTTTTTTTTTTTTTATTATTTTTTTTTAATTTTATTTTATTTACTCTTTGCACAGTTATAATTCGTTCGTGTCTTTTGCTAAAAAGAAATTCATCACAGTTGGAAAAACGCAAAATTACATGCAATTGTAATTAATTAAATGAACGCTGTATATTACGTCACGGTATGGCTGAAAACAAGCATATTAATTTATTCGTATAAAATGTTTGGTAATTGAAAAGAGAAGAAAACTTTTTCCACCTGTGTCGCGACAACGCACCATAAAGCACTTGCTGAGAAAGTAACTCTCGAACAAATGACCTTAGGACAAGCTGCTGTCGGAGAACGCGACGAAGAAGACTGAAATAGCTTGGCGCGACCGCCTCCTCACGTCCGTCAGCATCCCCGTGTTCGACCGCAAGGGCAACAAGAACAGCGTGGTGCGGGCCGCCAATTTATTAGGTGTCGTCGGTACCGACGTGCCCCTCAAGGATATTCGCAAGCTCACGCTGCCTTACAAGCTCGGTGTCAACGGTTACGCCTTCATTGTGTCGAATAACGGTTATGTCGTACTCCATCCTGCCCTCAAGCCAGAGTACAAAGGCGAGCTCAAGCTCAACTACAACAGCATCGATCTCACCGAGGTCGAGATTCTCAACGATGGCAGGGGTCCTAGGTGAGATAGACCGTACCCTTCCTCTATCACTTTCCATACCCTGCGGTCTCGGTATTTCTCGCCATCGCAAATGCAACTCGTTCCGTGGCTTGATTGGAAACTGAAACTGGTTGTACTAGGATCGTGCATCACGTGGATATGAGCATATTAATGCAATGGTGTATTTTATGATTCGTTGTTCTACATTGGATATTGATTTAATGAATTGCAATTAATTGATTATCGAAATAATGGAATTTGTATCGAGTCTTTCCATGACAATCCATAAACCATTGAAGCTTAACATTTTTAAAACGATTTCACAATAGAAGGGAGGATTTGTGTAGCCTGACTATACACAGAAAAAAAAAATTGCGTTACAAATATTTCAAATACTTTAACAGTAATTATTACAAGCTTAGACCAGTGGATAACAATTATTTGTAATTGTAATGGAGTCGAGTAATACACATAGACTTTTGTATACAGAGAGCCGGGCGAACAAATAACGGAAATTCGTAGAGCTCTAGTTAATCACGAATGCGGCTCGAAAAAAGGAGTAAAAGTGAAATTGCATTACGATGATTATCGTCGTGTCACTTTGGAGAGTCGTGATTACTTTTATGCCGCATTACCGTTAACTCCATTCGGAATTGCCGTCGTCCTACCGCAATATGGAAGATATTACATTAAGGTAAGGCGGCTAATAATCTATTAATCTAATTTAATATTAAAAAATTCAATGATTATCAACTACATCAATCGCTTATTGAGCAATTTGCAAAAAATCTCGATATATATAACGAACTTAATTACAGTCGAGTATATTCAATGATAATTAAACAATAATTAATGAAATTTCATTTGAATGAAATGAATAAAAATTGTAAATAATTTTCAATTTTTCAGTCAATTAAACTGATAACTAATTAATTATCTTCTACTAAACGAAGCAAATGATGAATTATATTAGCCTTACTTTAATAAAATCCAAAAATTAGAGAATTTCCAAAAATTTTTAAACATCATTTTGACTTACAATAAATTCGCCAATTTTTCTACAAATTTATCGAATGATTATTGAACATTTTCATCATCACTCTTTGTATGTTTTATTTTTACAATTATTCCTTACTTGTCTCTCATTTGCTTCTCGATAGGTAAACAAGGAAATCGAGAAGTATAGGAATCGCAATATCTCGGAATATTTCATAGGTGAAAACTGGGGTATCCATCCAGATTGGGTATATTGCCGATATCATTATCTCGAAGGACATGAATTTAATACACCGGAAGATGAATTGCGACAGTTTTTAAATATCGTCGGTGACTTTTCAAAAAGCGAAACCGAGCGCTATCCAGAACAGTATAAGCCCTATGATAAGGGGGAAACAGCTTCTGAGGTGAATCGATTAACCTATTAATTTATCAAGGCAATCAGATATTATAAATGAATGAATATATAATGAGATACAGAGACTTCAAGCTTGCATTATTGAAATGAATCGTGGAGTCTAGATATCGACAAAATTTTAACCCGTTTTCTTAAAAGTAATCCATAGTTCGATATAATAATTATTAATATTACTAAAATAGCGATACTATTATCATTATTACAAATTAATTTACAATTGTCGTAGATTAAGTGTTCTAAAATTCAACCAGTGTGCATTTATAGATACTCGAAATACTCTTATAATTTTAAATACGGAATGTTTATGTAAAATCAATCTATATATAAAAAAAAACTAAAATTTGTATTAATAATTAAGCTCATATATATATATATATATATATATATATTAATACTTTCTAAATGTGATATACAAAGAGCCAAAAGTCCGATAGTCCGTTGAAATGCCAAAGTCAAGACATAGGCCAGAGGGAATCTGACACGTACGAGCCCGACTGCGGCAGCGACGATCTCGAAGAAGAGCAAGAAGACTATAATAAACATCACAACGATCACTACTGCAATAAGGAGCTCATGGAGCTTCTTATTATGGATGCCTGCGCGACGAACGACAGCTTCTCCGGGGAATTCCACAGTAACTACCCGGCAGATCGCGAACTGATAAACAAGTACGAGGTCTTTCTTAAATTCGTGGCAACGCAAAGTGGACTCACCAGATGGCAAAAGGTCGAGGGCGCCATGGTGGACAGAATGGAAGAAAGGATTCAGGAATTCACTAATCACAAGAGAGCCTTGGACGAGGCCTGGTACAAAGGTGCCATCTTCCAAAATGAAATCGATCCCGAAAGTATTTCAATCACAGGTAACTGATCCCAGTCAAATTTCCTTATTGGATCAAGGATTAAGATTTATTTAAATGTGCCCGTATTATAGATAGAACAAAATATTTAAAGAAATGAGGGGAGGACATTTTTTTATATCAACTATTAAATTATTGATTCTTTTCTGAAGGGATTCGCGCGCGCGCGCTTTAAACGGTGAGGTAGTTTCGTTTAGAAAAATTATTATAACCGCTTGTCCTTACGAAATATAATAGCATGAAAAAAATATATAGATCCTCTCTGTATAATTGCACTTATTGCAAATATAAAGCGTAAGCATTTTGCTCGAGAGTATAATTAAAACAGCGTGCTTTTATTATTCCATTTAATAGCTCAATAATCCAGCTTGCAAGATTATTAAAATATTTCTCTGATATCAATTTTGAATATTCATTATTAGCTACGATAAGAGGTCATACGCTTTGATCAAACTGTGCATATATTATTCATGTAGGAAACCAAATATAACTATTCATCTATATTGAATGGATCATCTTTAAATTTATTCTCATCGAATTAATTAATTAACATTATTAATGTAATGTTCATGGCTTTCAAAATATTTACTAAGAATTTTCATATTTACGCGGTAATGGGATTATAGTCGAACCATATCTGATTCTCACTCTGTTACTGTATTGTTTTCGCCTAAAAATAAGACATAGAAATTTTCTGTTAATTTATCGTAGATTCAAATTACATAATATTCTTACAAAAACTTGCACGATTTATAATACTTTCAAAATATATCGAATACCAACTGATTAGTCACAATATTTATTAAGATTATTATGTAGTCGATCATTCGTGGCTTAAAATCAAATTTTAATATAATAAAACGGTCCTTTCTTTTACTAATAATTAATTTATTATCGATTGCTTTAATAATATATCCGTCACGGGATTTTTGCCAATAAAATTCAGTTGTTTAAAAAAAAAGCACAAAAAGACTATAAAAGATGAAAACTCTTCTTGATAAAATTTATGCAATTGTATTTACATATATATATATATATATATATATATATATAATTGACGTTGAATGTTTGTTTATGTTTATAACAATTTTTTATTTGAAGATCGTTAATATAACTGGTCTAACATCTTTATTATCAGCTCTGACTGATTCAGGAACTTCTTGATAGTTTCCAGCTCTTAAATCGCTCGACCTTAAACGCTGTATTAAGTAAAAGCATTTGTTATTTAATTGGCAAAATAAAAACTTATTTCATTTATAAAATAACAAACGACTGTATTAGTACAAAGTATATAAAACGTATTAGAAGCGTGAAAATGATTTCATAGTGGCAAATAGCATTTTTAATCAAAAAATTAAACGGAAGCTGTTATACGGGGCCCTATAAGGGAAAAGAAATTGTTATATTAAAATGTTGTGCATTGCATCAATTTTACATAATAAAATATTATAACGTGAAAGTTATGAATCTGTAAAACAAAAATCCACGTTTCTCGGGAAAGTGCCACCGATCAAGGAGTTGGAGTCGGGCCTGAACTCGACGGTTACGATATCACTGGGAATCTATCCCCGAGACAACGGTAAGAAGGCGGCAGCTGGTGTCGTCGGATTCCAGCTCCCGATGACGGCACTCTACCGCCAATTCACGAATATTATGACCGAACACGTCCCGATACCCGGGTTGAACTGCAGCAGCGGCGTCGTCGACTGCTACCTCATTGACCAGAATGGCTACATCGTCATCTCCGAGGCGCACGACCACGATGCCGGCAAGTTCTTCGGTTCCCTGGACCAGACATCGCCGATCATGCGCTCTCTCGTCGACCAGGGCCTCTTCCACGCGGTCGACATTTATGACTACCTGGCCGTCTGCTACGACATTGTAAGTCCTCCCACCCACTCGGTCCAGCCACTTCACGCTCAAACACTACAAATTCAACTGCACGGCTCTTCATCACGCTTGCTTTACTTATCGTAACATTAACACGCATACGCAAGCGCAAAGCTTTAAGCTCAACGGGAAGCGATACTAAGCTTACATTTATTATCGTGTTTCTCACCAATTAACAATTTTCATAATTAATATCCCCATCTTTGGATGCTTTAGCGAACAATTCCATCCTAAGGCTCGAGTATTTTATTTTGTTGTTGCATTGTTGCATTGTTCAACAATTTGTATTTCTTTATAACTTGCCAATAGTCGCGAGTTATGTTTCACAATCAATGGCTTGATTATTGGAAACTTGCTGCTTGGCATAAAAAGGCGTTCAAAGTGGAAAGTTATGCTGTATAATTATTATAGGAAGATTGAAGCTGAACTAACACATATTAACATAATTGTGTGAAAAGCTTTAGCTTCATTTGTTTCTAAATCTTCGTGAGAAATCTTCGTGATTTTAAATAAGACTTCTTCATCCATGGCTTTAGCTATTTATATATTGAGTAGAGAGAAATTTCATTCTGCAATTTCATTAAATTACCTTTTCTATCCTTACAAGTAATGTATCGAAACAGTTTCCGTAAATACCATTTTCAATTAATTGTATTTTCTGTAAAAATATTTATTAATAAATGTTTATTTGAAAATTTCCATTGTCATCTCTTACGACACTTATCGATTGCGTTTCTTTACTTTGTTGAAACGACTTGAAACCTTTATACTCTCCATTATTTTCGAAAATTAGCACAAAAACTAATTGAGTTATCGATACACGTAACATTTGATTATTAACAGCAGATTACAATAATATTAATGACTTTTCCTCAATATCCATTGTTTCGGGGCTGTAAAAATATATTATGCTTTTGAGCCTTTTGAATTTTTTTTGCTCGATAATCAGCTAATAAATGCGAAATTTCATAAATTACGAAAATATTTCTGTAAGAACTTAGTTACGTAAGCGTTTTTACAATATATCACCATAAGTCAGCATTTCTTTGGCATTCAATATAAAACAACGGCCTCAACACTATTATAATTCCATTATATGGTGTAATGTAATTACAAAATCAATAAACATTAGGATCTCCAAAAGTCCTCGATTGCTGCAATAATAAATAAAAATTTTATACACCGTTAATTATTCTAACAATGAATTACCTACATAAAGTCGGTATTGTGAATTAATAATTTTAGAGAATTAGTTTTACGCCTAATAATCTGCAGTATTAAAAAAAATGCAAATTAATATCTATAATCAACTTCGTAACATAAAAATGAGAAATAACCACTTTGCATGATATTTTGCCAAATGCATGTCCAATGACAATTATAATAAATGACATGTCCCTTATGACATTAATATTTGAATATTAATTACAAAGGCAAGATTTTATAAGATGCTAATAATATATAATGGTTTCGTGATACTCATAATTTAGAAGCGAAGACACGGTGACGAATTGATGCTTTAAATCAATAATAAATTATTTTAGCTATTTTAGCAATTAAAGTACTGCGATTATTTATCATCAAAACAATTAAATACAATGTAATTTAATAATGTAATGTAATGATTATTCAATCTCGCCAAGTGTCGTTTATGCATTATTGTTAATTGTATGACGTTATATTGTCCATGTTGATGTAATAATTTAAAACACTTAATTTCATACTGAATTTGACCAAAATTTCTACGATTTAGATCGCATATGATAAATTGTCAAATAATTGTCAAACATACAATTTTCACGGACAGACAATTATCATAATATGAAAATATGTTTAACGACGACAACAAAAGAAATTCCCAATTTAAAATCAATATTAATGTCGAGAATAAGAACACATGATAATTATAAAGAATAACAATCAAAAAATTCCAAGCCGTAAAATTAGTCTGCCGAGATTATAGTAATAATTAGAAAATTCAATATTTACTGGAAATTTGTGTTGTGTATATTCGGTGAAACTTACTATTATTAGTATTAGTATGAGTATTCCAAGTCGGTGATATTCGCAGTAATTGGAATATCCGAGTAATAAAATCAAGTGGAAGTGGCCATATACTGGCAGAGTTGCTAGACAGATCATATTACACGATAATGCACAACCGACATAAAAAACAACCTGACATTCCTTCGTTTATGAGCTTTCACTTAACGTGGCTTGTTTACTAAAACTATCTCTTGTCCAATTTCATTGGCTTTTGGACCTTTTAGAATCCTCGTATTAAGAATATTTAACAATAAATGTACGCTGACGTTTTGTAATATTATCCACAATAGCGTGAAAGAGCTTTGGAATTAAATAATTAATCATGTATTTTTTAAATAAATATCATAATCTCACCAAATAATTGATTCTGAGTTGAACGTTTAACTAATATGCATTTCATTAATCTTATGCGTTTGATAATTTTGAGGTAAAAATACAATTGTAAGGAGAAGTATTAGCAAGTTTGCTTACTAAATTTACCATAAGATTAATTGTTCTCCTAATGGTTGTATAAATTATATAAATTGAATTTAAGAGTGATTTATTGCTAATAAACTTAATAAGCTCATAATATTTATTAAACGCGTAATAGACAAAATTCAAAATAGTAGGAAAGTGCGTATATTATCTATTAGTGGTTAATGTAGTACAATTGGCATGCAAAGCTCACCGACATTTATTTTACACTTTAAGATGGATTTCTCAGCTCGCACTTATATTCCCGTCCTTATAATATTCAGAGTAACGAATCAATAAAGTAAGGATGTTGATCTTTTCGAAAAATTTCGAAAAAATATTCAACAATAGTAGTATTGTTTTATTTCGATAAACTAGATAAAATTTCGTATGTATTTGACTAATTTTTTAAAATGAGATAGGACATTAAATTATTATTGTTTAATTGATGATTAATTGCTGATTTCGATTATTTATTTCCTGTAAGATGCAACTGAATTTCTGTACACTAGATTTTCTTAGCTTTAATGGAAAATTAAATTTTAGTTTAATATGTGTTTAATACTTTGCCTGCTACATGAATGCCAATGAACGATTTGATTCTCTAAAACTGTCAAAATGCACTCTTTTAACGGTCATAAAACATTTACAATGTAGAAATAATTATATTTGAAGAGAGAGAGAAAGAAATGTATAATTTTTCATTATTCGCTAAATATTGACACGAATGTTCCCTAACTATTTCTAACAATTCCAATACAATTTGACAGTATAAAATAATTATATATTTGATATTAAGTAAAACCTCGCATTCTTATTAGTCTACTCTCCTTCTCTCTCCATCCTCTTCTACATTACTTTATCGTGTATAATTAAATTATCGCGATACCATATACGATAAACAATTGCGTTATTTATCAATAAATAATTTTTTTTACTTTTCTTTTTTTTTTTTTTTTTTTTTTTTTTTTTTTTTTTTTTTTTTTTTTTATAAATCTCTCATTTTCTCAAAATACTATATTACAATGAACGTATGATAATCTCATTCACTCGATTAAAATGAAAATTGCACCAATGACTTATAAATATTTTCCTTTAATTTAGAGATATGAAAGCGCTGCCAATATTTTAAAGAACCCATTCATTTACGTCTGGAATCTCATCACGTGGATTTTCACGAGGATGATTTTATTAGCATCGCAATTACAGAAATTGCCCGTAATTTTAGCCCAGGATGAACTAGTTGAAGAGGAAGTTGATTTTAAAAAACCACCAAAAATGCATAAGATTCGATACAATCGACCATGCGACATGAAGATGACATTGTACATTGTAAACGAAACAAATTTCAACCAGGGTTTCACAAATACAGAGGGTAGTTGCGCTTTACCATTTTATGCACAACGTGTAAGTTGGATTTATCACGAAACCCTCTCTGTTCTCAGAAGCTCCGTCGTTAAAATGAATGCCAATCGAAACTTTGCTTAAAAACTTTTTAGGTACCTCATACGAATCTCTTGCTAGTTATCGTGAAAACGGACAGGAGCAGCTGTTACGACAAAATGGACGTAATACCCTATGAGATATTCCCATACACGATAGATGACAACATAACTGAATTTCCATGCCATAAAATTCCATTGAACGATCTATTCAGAAGAAGACTGGAGCATTGCTATACGCAACACGAAGATGAGGACGAGATCGAAGCCTGCGGTGGCACAAGTCCTTTAAACGTGTCGATACTCTCATTTTCTATCGCAATACTCAAGAGCTTGATTAACATTTTCCAATTTCTCTCACGCGAATGATTATTATGTGTGTAACTGCCTTTTATATTACAAATAATGAATGACATTGCGCGAGCTAAAAACGTAAAGGAAAAAAAGCAACGATAAATACTCGATAGCGCGTTGCGCCCGACAACTCGTTTTACATATTTATTGTTCTTTAAAGTTTACTCGTTGTGACGCGCAACTTATTGACTAACATCATTAATTGTCAATTCAATGTCCATACTCAGTCTCTTTGATGGCATTTGTCGTTATTCTCGTTTGCTCTCTAGTTATTTTCTTTTTTCATTTTTTTTTCTTTTTCTTTTTTTTCTTTTTGTTTAACTTATTATTTAATTTATTAAACTTTGTATGAAAGATTCATATTATCGATTTGTTAAATAAAGCAACAGAATAAAGGTTTTATTATTGTTGAAAAATATCGAGGATTTCATTGGAATTCATTGGATGAACCTAATTGGCTAAACGGGTGCCCGTTCCTCGGGCCCCGGGGCCCGCCCTGCGAAATCCGCGTGAATCCATGGGCTACCAGCGATCGTCCATAAGCATTATTCGTCACGACAGAGCCACGACGATTTGGTAAACAACGCAGCGGTGAACGGGCATGAAAATAAAAGAGCCATCTGTTGTCGTGGCGCCACGATCAATAATCAGGCACAATGGGGGGTTACGAAAAGCGCGCGCGCGCGCGCCCCCGCGAACATCCGGCTGCGCAAGCTCTCGGCTTAACGGTGGTGGGGGTTGGAGCGGTTGGAAGTGCGCCGTGGAGCGCATCGGGGCAGGGAAAGCCCCTGGCGGTGGCCACTGATCAATAAACCCGCGGCGTGCGATACGAGACTGCTACGGTGCTCTCGACGACGACGACGACAACGACGACGACGACGACGACGGGGACGGGGACGACGACGGGAACGACGGGTACAACGCTGACGACGGGAAGGTTTGACAGTGCCTGGATGATCCGGGGTAGGTAAGCCGCGAGGGAACCATGAGGAGCTCCTCCACGTATAGGGCCGTCGTCGCGGCGCCGCTGCTACTACTGCTGCTTCTGCTGATGCTCCTGGTGGTCGAGGCGCCTGGGTATGCCGAGGCCAGGATGCACCTCGACGCGTAAGTCTCCGGGGCGATCGAACGTCGCGTTGATTCGATTCGCTTCTCATAGCGACTTCCCTCGCCTCCGATATTCGGATGTTGTGGCTTCGGCGCGGGGATTATTTATGGCGATTGATGAGTCAAAGGGGAGAGGTTTCCGCGAGAACGATATGCGGGTGTGTAGTTGCTCCACTTTGACATTAACAGCCTTGTGGACTCGACGAATTTCGGTTAATCGATTATATGGGGCAAGTCGAGAATGTAGGTCTTTGTGTTACCGGGACATTGCATGGGACTTGAACGATTTAACTTTGCGTCACTGCCTCTCACCGACTATTACCTCACCTCACGGCTGTGTATGCGACTAATTAACATCGAATATATATATATATATATATATATATATTTCCTCGTAGTTTGCCTTAAAAAAATAATTCGTTCATCGCCGCATGAATATTGACGGACTGCGAATGTTCATTACCATTCTTAAGTATTCAGGATTTCACGATGTATTCAAGATTCCGTGCTTTATGGATTGACGTTAAATAAAAAATTATTGACCATTTGGATGCCACTCTCAACCGAGCATCGATATTCAACATTTGAATTTATGAAAATACAATGGTTATCGCGATCTATACTGTCAATTGTCGTTTTTACGAGACAATAGCCGGTTCTCGTATCGAAGATCGTTCCTCTCTTGTCAGCAGTGCGGCGCAACAATACATCCGCGCCTCTACGATACACAGCTCGGGCACACGTTTAATGCGATGAGTACGTAACCGCGTTTAATTTACATTTTAATTTCACCATGTGTTTTTCGAGCCGTAATACGTGCATTTAAAGTGCCATTTAAGTATTATTATAAAACGAATGTATTTATAAAATTATGCCTTATTACCGCTGCGTAAATGCTAGCTAATCCGTCGAGACTTTACAAACA
The DNA here is from genome assembly GCF_000503995.2 of Ceratosolen solmsi marchali. NCBI lineage: Eukaryota > Metazoa > Arthropoda > Insecta > Hymenoptera > Agaonidae > Ceratosolen > Ceratosolen solmsi. The sequence continues at coordinate 5,079,997 of NW_011948425.1, read as the reverse complement.
GCAAGAAAAAATAAATAAATAAATATATAAATAAACTGAAATAAACAACAAAATTTGATTTATTAACCATAATATTTATCTTTAATACGTATCTGTTTATATATAAATATATTGTTAGAGTATCTTGTCAATTTCTTAATTTAATATATTATATATATTCGAAACAAAGTAAGAATATAAAGATTATAATATTTCAGCATTTTTTTATGATAATTTTTTTTGATAATTTAACAATTTGATATTTTATTAAAAAAGAAAAATTTTTTAAAAATTTAACCAAAAAAAAAAACATTATTTGGCTTAATTTTTTATCTTACGATTTCATCTACATTTGTCTTAATTTAATTTCACATTGACTTTAGAGCTATTTAATTGAATTTACAAAATATCTAATGTAAAAAATAATAATTTGTAAATATTAATGATATAATTTGTAAAAATGAATTTTATTCATTAATCGCCGGTTAAATCTAAGGCCTGACAATATTAGTGATAAATAAATGTTTATTAAAACCGATCTTCTTTTACATAAACAGAATTAATAAAAATAAGAAAAAAGATGAAGAAAAAAAGGGAATGGATCATCATCACAGATTAAAAATCAATAATAAATATTCGTATTTTATTTACATTAGCGATTAAGCGAACATGTATTAATTAAATGAATCAATCGACTTTATAATATAACTTATAATTGTTATTTTACATCTAAAGTGTGAAATCATGGTCAGATAAGCTTGGATTTGAGCTTCTACAACTTGGTAAATTCGTAACAAAGATCGACAAATTTCACGAGAATTTCCATAAGGAGGGTGAAATTAAAATTAACGATGGTAAAATCGTCGTCGAAAAGATTGCGAAAAACATTGAAGGGATGATGAACTCCAAAGTAGACGCTATACAGGTTAGTATTCTTATTTCAACGATCTTTTTATTTATAAGTACATAAGTTTATTGCTTGCCATCAATATTGATGAATTTAATAATATTTCATTGATAATCGATGGAATATTTCATGGATTATTACACTTTTAATTCAATAATGTTCGTAAGCAACACTTCCCAATTAGCATTGAATTCATAATGCACTTTTATTGAGAGAAAAATCTAATATGAAATAAATAAATAATATATCATACGATCGGAAATTTATAAATTTAATTTTTTGATATTTGATATTTATGATAGACAAAAAAAAGAAGAAGAGTACATACGTATGTGATTGCATTAGGGTGTACGCACATACACTGTACATGAGAATATTTTGTTTAGCGATGATACAAGTCAATGTCTTTCAAGTGCTTTAGTCGTTTACTAATAATCAGATGGTAGATCATTGCGTCTCGTAAAGTCATCCTCATCGTGCCACACAATCCTAAAAATCAAAAAGAGACTAAAAAAGAAATAAATACATTGCAGCGCATAATGGACGTGGCGGAGTCGTCGGCCCTCTCGGGCTCCATGTCCGATGCTCCAGAAGATTTGCCAGACGATAAGTACGAGTACAAGGACGCCAAGAACCATTCGCAGGTGATGACGAACTACAGCGAACACTTTGGGAGCGAAGTGAACCTCGACTACTCGGCCGTCCATGTGCCAACGACCGTCTACGGCCGCTCCAAGGAGGTCCTACGCGCCATTCGCTGGTCCGAGGAGCTCGACGATACCTTCAAGAACAACTACAGGACGGATCCGTCGCTCTCTTGGCAGTACTTTGGCAGCTCGACGGGCTTCATGCGCCAATATCCGGCCATCAATTGGAAACCCAACGGTAGCGATCCCCATGATCCCGACCTTTACGACTGCCGTACAAGGAGCTGGTACATCGAGGCCGCGACGAGCCCAAAGGATGTGCTCATCCTTGTCGACACCTCGGGCAGTATGACCGGCATGAGGAAGGAGATTGCTCGTCACGTTGTCAATAATATACTGGATACTTTGGGCAACAACGACTTCGTTAATATCATCAAATTCTCCAACGTCACGGAATTGGTAATCGCATGATTTTTCTCTTTCGAAAAACTGTCGTCGCTTACCTCAATCGCTACTCGATGGGATGGAAAATTACATTCGTTGCAATTTGCACGATCGCGACTCACGATGTGATAAATGAAAGACATAATGAGCCGGAGGGTAAATATACCCTCGATACTGCAAACAGTCCAGAAAAATGACTAATTACGCTCGACTCCAAGTTGCTCGATTGTCAATTCAATCGACTAGAATTTTTTGCGATTAACCAGGCACGATAGCGGCGAGTAATCGAAATTCACAATATCTCAAGCTATTGCCCGACATTTGGGGAGTTAAATGTATTATATTACTTAATTGTTTAAGTCTCGTGATTTATTTAAGAACAACAAGGTTCTTCTAATAGAATCGTCGAAGTGCACTATGCACCAGGCATTTTCACTGGTCTCTTCTACGCCCAAAACGACAAATCACATTATTCCCCATCGAGTCTTAAAGAGCGTC
>NW_011948425.1:5076679-5077511 GCF_000503995.2 Ceratosolen solmsi marchali | reverse complement strand
CGTTGAAACCCGACGTAAGCTCGAGCGGACAACGTTGCACATTAATCTCTTGAACGCCCGCAGGTAGTGCCGTGCTTCGGCTACAACCTCGTCCAGGCTAATCTAGCGAACATACGCGAGCTGAAGAACGGTATATCCGAGATGAATACAGAGCGGATCGCCAACTTCTCCATGATTCTCACCTACGCCTTCGAGCTGCTGGAAGAGTTTCGACTCGAGAAGCGCGGCGCCTACTGCAATCAGGCGATAATGTTGATAACGGACGGCGTACCCGAGGACTTCAAGGAGATATTCCAGCACTACAATTGGATGGGCAAGGAGGACAGTTCGGAGGCGCCCGACGTACCGGTGCGAATTTTCACGTACCTGATTGGCAGGGAGATTGCGGACGTGAAGGACTCGCGTTCGATCGCCTGCTCCAATCGCGGATACTTCGTACATCTCTCGACCTTGGCTGAGGTTCGCGAGCAGGTGAGATCGATCTTTCGTAATCGGCCGATGATTCCTTCATGCGATTTACAATGGATCCTAATATTTATCTAATCCATGCCGCTTAAGTTTCGCCCGGTTTCGCGTACCTCGGATTTTTCATCGAGCTTCGGGCCTTAAACGATCTATCATAATCGCACATAATTTAATAATTTATTTAATAATTAATATTTAATAATTTAGCGTTCGCTTCGCTAATATCGTTGTGTTCGTCGCGAGAGCCTTATGGAGAGGAAAGGACTAACTAAGACGATAACTTGTCTATACATATATATATATATATATATATATATATATATATATATATATATATATATATATATATATATATATATATATATAT
>NW_011948425.1:5042088-5076660 GCF_000503995.2 Ceratosolen solmsi marchali | reverse complement strand
ATATATATATATATATACATATATATATATATATATATTTATTTATTTATTTATCAGGTATTGAACTATATAGCCGTGATGGCTCGACCTCTGGTGCTCAACCTCACCATCCATCCGACCATATGGACGCCCGTTTATGCCGATATCGCCGATCCGAAAATCACCGATTGGCTGTGGGATAAAAAGGAGCGTTACGATCAGAAGGAGCGCTATTGGATTTATCGGAGAAATAAAAGACTGATGTTTTTGGAGAAGGAACTGGCACAATACGACAAGAGAAGCAGAAAGCATACGAATATGGCTACTGACATGTATAAGTACAGGCTTATGACATCTGTCAGTATGCCAGTGTTTGATCGACGCGAGAATGCCGTGAGTGTATTTTTAAATGATTATTAGCCTTCGTTGTTCATCAGATTACTGAAATGGAAATACACTGTTTTCGGAAAATTCAATGATTTTGTAAAGGCACGTTCAAATAGAGACATTCGAAATCTCGAAACGCTCTTATATATCTGTAAAAACAACGATTGTATTTGTTTTATTATTTTAGCAAGCACTCAGAAAGGCACATAGCGTAACTGGAATTACTTTTGTATTTTAAATGAATTGAGAAATTTTTCAAAATTACAACTCTTTACATCCAGCCACAAATATTTTTCTTCAAACATTCACAGCTACGGAGCAACGCTAAACTCGTGTATTCTGAAAATATTTATATGAACATTTGGTTCGATCGATGGGATCGATAGCAAATAACTCCGATTTATTCACTTATGAAATATTATACTTTACATTGCTCGTATACGGATATTTCCAGATTACAATTGTCCTTGTTAATCAACAAGTAAAATCTTATTTATATGCAAATTAATTATCAAGAATGAGCGAGAGAGCCGTTGGATTATCTCAAGTCCCTATTTGTCCGCAGAACATCACAGAACAAGTGCTGGTGAAAAACGCCTACTGGGTTACACAAACAAGAGAGGTTGGCAACTAAAAAAGGAAAAGCAAACGCAACAAGTTCATATAGATTCATATAGTACCCCTGTAAAATATTTGCCCATTTTTAATGCTCGTAAATAAGCTATTTCTCTTCGCATCTCTGTTAAAATTATCATTTAATTGTACGCTTGCTAAGTCGATAATTAAAATTGTTTGTTGTAAATTTCATATTTAAGATATAGCGCTTTTGAAATTTCAAATCTCAATATTCAACTGCACATAAGACTATGTTGACATTACATAAATGTCTTAGCTTTTTGTTAAAAAAATTTTAATTAATTTATCTGGTAATTGGCAATTTCGCAAAATTGATTTTGTTGTGGGAGTGTGTATGTAACGAAATGCGAAGAGAGAGAGAGAGAGAGAGAGAGAGAGAGAGAGAGAGAGAGAGAGAGAGCGAGAAAAGAGAGTAGTAATATTTTAGGATTACGCATAAATCTACTTCTATTCCAATGTTTCGTATATATTAGTCTACTACTAAAATTTTTAGGTAGGATATTTCTTAGGATGAACTTGATCATTAGTTTCAACCCTATATCCTAACATTTTTACAAGTAGAAATAACGAAAAGGATCCATCCTTTCCAATGAATTGTCAGCGAGACAATTACTAATTCCCGTAACGAGTTACTTTATCATAACAGTTGATTGTAGACAATTTTGCAGTGATTATAAAGCTAATATCTACTTTTGTTACAGTTTATTATTTTTAATTTTACTATTTGTGATATCAACTTTAAAAATAATCAATTTATCGTATTTTAGATAATACACGTTTACGCGCAGGTAAATGTGTGTATTATTTATATTTATGTATATTAATATATGTATGTATGCATATATATATATATATATATATATATATATATATATATATATTTATATAGTTTAGATTGTTAAATATTTTAGATGAATGTAGTTAACGATATACATCAATAGTATCGATTCGCGAATTATTATAAGGAGAAGAAAGATTTTCTGCGTAAATTGTGTTTCTTTAAAACCAGAAAAAAAAAATATAATAACAATTATAATCATTCGTGAATTGAATAAAAAATTCGTTATACATACACACAGTCACGCACACACACACAAACACAGACATACACACACGCACACACACATGTACACGTACGCACACACACATACACACACAAAATATGATTTAGATGAAGATTTCATAGGCTAGTTATCGTATTCAGTGAGAAGTTTTAATCTTTATAATTTGTTGATATCCTTATTGAAAAAGTAGTGAGTTTAAAAATAGTTTATCGTTAATATATTATAAATAAATAGACGCTCCAGTCGATGTCATCATTTAACAATTGTATTTACATTATTATAATTATAATAGTTATGTATACATTGGCTATTCTAGAAGTCTGCCATTTTTTTTTTGTTTTTTTTTTCTCTTAGAATAATTAATTATTGGTAATTTAGAATTTAATTATTTAAATTAATTTTCTTAATAAAAGCATAAAGTAGTTACATGCTTCTGGTTATGCAAATAATAAGCGACGATTATTCACTCTTTTATGCGATTTTCGTCGCTGGTTTCAAACTACAATTAACAAAAGCATTTTTATACAACTACGAAATTTTAAAATTTGCAGACGAGAATCGCCAATCTACTTGGTGTTGCCGGTACCGATATTCCAGTCGACGACATTAAGCAGCTTATGCTACCACACGAGGTAATAAGCAACATTAATACCTCTTCTAACAATACATGTGAATAATTGCAATAATTTTCCTTATTTTCCTGAAAATAATCCTAACACTTTCAGCTGGGCGTTCACGGCTATGCATTTATCGTGACCAACAATGGCTACATCCTCACTCATCCGGATCTTAGACCAGTGGTAATTTAATTATTTGTTTTAAAAGTTTTTTATACCTACGGCACTTTTCATACTACGTTGTTAACGTTATTACTTGAATTTTTTCAGTTTCAAGGGATTTTGAAGCCAGCTTATAACAGTGTGGACATGGCTGAGGTCGAACTAATCGATGGTGACGATATTACGAGGGAATTTAATGAATTACTTCTAAAGGTTACTTTATGAATGTGGACATTTTCAAACGTCGAGCAAATAAAATTCTTGTAATAATATCATTATAATCGCGGATTATAAATTAACTGCTCTAAGCTACTATTTTTATCATTAAAATTCATGGAGTTAAAAAGTAATGTTAAACTACCGCTTTATAAAAGTATTCTTAATAATTAAGGACGTTGATCTATTTTATTGCACAACTTTTCGTAATTATATTTAATCTTGCATGCATTTTATTTTCTGCCCCTCCCCAGTTTCGAGAGGATGTGATCGATCAAAAGAATCACAGCGACGTCCACATGTTCACCAAATATCATTACGATAATATGGTTAGCTGACGACATACTTATATTACTTGTTAAAATAAAAGGAAATATCGCTTATTCAATGAAATAGCTTTAATTTTGTATTGGTATTTTCATTAAAAGATTAGTTTGAAAATATTTGGTTAAATTAAGCTAAAATTCTATGTACATAGGTCGAAATAAGCATTGAATTTATTAAAAATAAGAATTTATGCTCTATGTTTACAGAAACGGGTCGGCAGGTTAAAAAGGAAATACGATTCCGCGCGAATTGGAAATACGCCTTTCACTGTGGTAGTCAGTTTGCCCTTGTATAATAGTATAGATGCAACGTATCGTGTGCATGCACCTAAAGACGTACGTCGCTTGAAATTTGACGGTAATTAACTTCTATTGAGCTATTAAAATTCAACTGATTTTCCGTGCAGCAATGATTCCGTGAGCAAAGGCAAATAAAGAAGCTGACAAAATTATGCTTGCAATTGGTTTTAATCGGAATTGAGAATTCGTTATTACTGTTACGCGATTTAATTACTATTACAAGATTTCAAGATTTATAGTAATATTAAATCAAATTTAGAAGAAAGTCCGTCGTGACTAATTTAAGGCATTCCAAAGTGATTGAAGTCGTATTGGTCGGAACAAATTAAAAGAAACTCTAAAGTTTTTTCTTACTTGCATTAAATAGATTTGTTTTTTGTTTTTTTGTTTTTTAAATTCAATCACGGGACGATAAAGCGAATATCAAAAATTCAAATGCTTAATTTTAAGATAATTGTAAAAGCAAAGCAACAACGTATTATCAAAAGTATTTAGTAAATAATATTGAAGCAAAGAATTTCATAAATTTACCAGCTTCGTTGACTTATGTCAAACTTATCATTTTCAATATTCTACAGAATTGTAATTGTTAATTAAACATTGTCAAGTAAATTGTTGTAAAAATTGTCTATTATTTGAAAATTGAAAAAAACATGAAAATTCAAAGATAACTATAGTTAGTCTTGTCGCATAATAACTGGAAGATTAAAGCGGTAGATGAATTGTTGAAAATGCTAAAATAAATCAAAATGCTGAACGTAAATCATCGCTCGTGAGAAAATCATGAATATGTCACTTTCTACGTATGAATTAATAAATTTGCAGCAGATATAACCGCAGAGAAATACTTTGAGGGTAAAAACTGGCGAGTGCATCCGGATTGGCTATATTGCAAGTGAGTATTATAATACGAATTTCACCAACTTGAGCTCAATAATATTTAATAGTAAAGTCAATTAAAAGCTTACGAATAGTATTGTATTAAACAGTAGGCTCACTTAATATTTGCAAAATAATATAGACGACTTGGATTAGGAAGAGAAAAAAACATTTTTTCCAGATCACACCACAGGGCTACACATAAACAAACTGTACGGAAGAAACAGGTCAAACACTTTATAAACAAACACCACAAGACGCCACAGAGAAACCCGTAAAGAAAAAATCTCACACCCTTTTTTCACTAATGCAATAATCTTTTGTTTATTTATTTACTTCTATTGATTTATTTATTTATTCATTCATTTACGTATAGATAGATATTTTTATTTTTATATTCGTAACGTTTATGACGATAGCGAAATAATATCGTAATATCGCGCTTACATTGATTAATAATCATTTTCGCTGCTCGACGGGAAATAATTTGCGAATACGATTGTTAATCAAGAGTGTCATGTGCATCGAAGGCGAGTAGTAACAAAGCAGCGAAATCATTTTCCAGATATCACTTTGAGAATGCCTACAATTTTGCCACGCCAGAGGAAGAATTGAAGCACTTTTTGAAAAAGGCCACGCAACCCTTCTGGAATTGGGGCACAAAGCCCTCTGAGCAATCGACTCGTAAGATCACTTTTGCCTAAAGTACACTATGATCATCGTCACGGCTTATCGGGCATGGATGAAGGGCTTTTGTCATTTTTGTTCCAGAGAACGGTAAGAAAACGGATGAAAATATGGATTCCCGTTATTGCGAGAGGGATCTTATATTGAATCTGGTGTTTGACGCGATGGTGACTGAGCGATTCGGCGATCCGCTCACCAGTCGCGATGACAAAGGGTATGAAATTTAATTTATCCCTCCTTTACGTGAGAATTATTTACACGTCAATTTTTTTTTTTTTTTTTTTTTTTTTTTTTTTTTATATGATAATCAGGCCAGAGTGTCAGCGAGGATTGACAATGTTCTACGTTAGCGATTTTCCGTCTACTGCACTGATTGCTCGTGCAACTTGAAAAATAAAATTAACGATTTTCATTAATTTAACGATTTGATTGTTTGCTGGGATAATTAATTATTCGAGTAAATAAAACTTTTTAGTGCGTGCTCATTTAAGCTTTCGACGCAATTTTGAATTACTTTGCTATCTCGATACGATGAGACATTGAGAATAATAATATATCGCTTCCATAGCTACTAGCTACTAGCGCCATTGATAATATTCTTCAAGATGCAACGAGTGCAAAGTCTGTCTCTGTCATTGTCTGTTTTATATTAATATCACGAGTGTGTTTCAATTAATATCATATTACACGCACCAAAGAGAGATTGCACGCACGCACCATTTCGTTTACAATTTTTATGCACTTGTATAATCACGCGTCGACACTCTATACTTTTCTCTCATTCTTTTTACATTGAACTTTCTTTCCTTATTATCATTATTGTTTATATTTATTTTTTCGTCGGCTAGCCGACGACACGCACCTGTTCCTTTTTACTAATAAACTTACAACTTTAACGCCATGCAGACCTTTAGATATGCTGATGACGCTTCTGTCCAGGTAACGTCTCATCACATCGCACCTTACATTTTTATATAGTTTTAAACTTAAGTAAATTAAATGACTTGATCAGTCGCGTATCTCTCGTCTTGCCATTATTGACTGCCACTGGTTATATATTTATAATTTGCCTTTACTTCGTTCTCTCGTTACTGCCTTGACTGAATTCTTTATTTCTTTAGTAAATTATGCCACCTATTTATGATTTTTTTTTTATTATTATTATTATTATTATTATTATTTTTTTTTTTTGTTTTTTGTTTTTTTTGTCAACTTTCTCTCCTATTGTATATTATTTATACGGCACGATTAGCACAGCACTTTTTTGCGAGTTTTCAGATTTTTGATACCGGAGCGAAGAATGTTATGAAAATCTATGGAGCTGAACTTCTCTCTGTGTTCTTAAAAGTCAATTTCCTTTTTCTTTTCGATCAATAATTTCGTTTACTCTTTAATTATCATGTATATATTATAAATACCTATATACGATCAGCATCTGATCTTGTACATACTTTTATGATTGGAATGTCAGTTGCTACTCAAAATTACTTATTATTTGTATAAACTAGAATTGGTAATTGAAATGGTATATGTTATTTTTCATTATTATTGTTGTGTTCGTTTTTGGTTTTTTTTTTTTTTATTTTTTTTTTATCTTTTGTTTTGTTTATTTCTATTTTGGTTTTTATTTTTATTTTTCATTTGTTTGTTCGTTCGTTCGTTTGTTTGGTTGTTTGGTTGTTTGGTTGTTTGGTTGTTCGTTTGTTCGTTCGTTTGTGTTCGGTTACTTTTGTTTTTGAACGAAATTTTTCTGAATTTTTTATGTAAGAGCAGTACAATGATGTGCTAAGTTATGTGGATTGAACAAAGGTGTTCTATGACAGCAGAATAGAAAGATCTGAGAAACAGTCCAATATCCACTGTACTATTTGCTTTAGTAATCATTTTATCAGTTTACGTTTCTAACGAATGACAATCTTGTATCTACACGTATGGAATTTTTGTAAGAACGTTGCATAATACAGGCTTTAATAATTCGTAAATATTTTTGAAATTAAATGAAATATAAATAATTTTCTATACGTCAATATTTTTATGCTTGCCTATAGCATAATGCATTGAATAATAATTATTTGCACATAATAATATGCCGTGTGAAATTAAATTTTCATGTCTACACTAAAGAATGTCTATCGATACTATTAAATTCAATAAACTTTGGGCGTACGTATCAAGTCGCTGTCATATATTTTCACTTTGATTCAATTAATTTATTCGCACCTGCGAAAATAATAATCAAAATCATATTAATCCCTGTTGGGACCATTATAAATGTTATATTAATTTTTCTTTTTTTTCTTTTTTATTTTTTTATTTATAGTCAATTGAGCACTATAAAAACAGTATATTTTTAAACATAAAATTGAATTACCCAACGAATATAGTATCGTAGTATAATTATCAAATATTATCAAATATATCTAGGCATTCGACATCATTAAGAAATCTCTTCACTAAATCCACTTAAATTCCAACAACTTTCAATGATTATTTACTTACATTTTTGGCAATAAGCAAAATGCAATACATCTTTATTAACGTAAAGGATAATTGGCTAATAAAATGCCTCGACAGTCGCATTGTATGGACAAAGTTGAAGATTAATAAAATGATTTTTATTCGTTGGATTCGTAATTGTATGAGCGTAGTGTATCCATAAAATGCGCTAGTTTCTCAGAACTTGCACAGTAAACAATATAATTTCGCGCGCCTATTTGTATACTTTTGTTTTTAAACATATATATATGTGTGTGTGTGTGTGTGTGTGTGTGTGTGTATATATATATATATATATATATATATATATACATTACATACAATTTACATACATACAATTTACATACATGCTTATTTATTGCGATATTTTAAGGCTTGGAAGTGTATTATCTGTCATAATTACTATTGTTATGTGTAAAAGTGTGACCGGTCGTATCGAGTACATACCTTGTTATATCGACATAAACATAGCGCTTGAAGTAAGAAATTATTATCCTAACGTGGTAAATTAATAATAAAAGCCAAAGGGCCCTAAGAACGCCTATGAAGCTCATGTCCGTCGCGTTGCGACACGCGTTTCCGCAGGGCGGACTTTCATCAGCGCTTTGGGTATACTCTCGCCTTCGTGGCGACCCGGAGTGGCCTCACGAGATGGCAGGACTTTCTCATCGACGAGACGGAAGTGCCGAGCGAACCGCCCCCCAACCACTTCAGCCGAATGCATCCGCGTGCGATCGACGAAGTCTGGTACAAGAGGGCGGTCGAACAGCACTACGTGCAGCCCGAGAGCTTCGTGTTCTCGATACCCATCGACGACGATGGAGCCACCAACTCCACCCTCGTCACCGCCAGTCGAGCTATATTCATCGGTTGGTGCATTTACACTGGCATTCGGCATTTGCTGCGGCAGCCCAAATAGACTCGCGACACTCGATGTTTGCGATCACTCGGTGCCTACGACTCTTTAATGAATCCTCACATTATACTTTATCGGGACACGTACCTTTTGCTCCTCCGATCTAACCAACAATATTATCAATGCCAACAATAGCCGTTTGATTGCACTTTACCGCAGCAAGTGCCCTGCTTGCGACTGCATAAACGAGAAGAATGACGAAACGAAAGTTATTTACTCTCAATCCCCCCCCTCCCTCCCTCCCCCCGCCCCTCGTCAAACCCAACCCTCAACGAAACTTTCCTAAAAATGGCCATATGACTATAAGAAAAAAGTTAAACGTCTTACGTTTAAGAGGCTGGTATTTTAAGTGGCAATAGTTGTAGCGCATTGCCTTTAATTATATAACGTAGCGGCAAATTACATCGGACTCTTGCAAGCGCTATTACGTTACTCACACGGGCCCAACAAGACTCGTGAAACATTCGTCCATTTTAAAACGGCCGCGTAATTCCAGTTGTTTTTGCTTTTATAGGTTCTAGTTCATCGGCATTATTCCCCATTGTTAGATAAACTGACTTTTCTAGGTTTGTAGGTCGATAGACATAACACACACGACTATTAACATTCAAAATTAATACAGCGCGATAAAAATGTACGATACCGCTTTGTTTCTTTATTCCTCCAACAATACTTTACCGTATTTTTCTTCACATTGTAACAGGTCGATCGATACGTTGGATTCATTCGGTACATTAAATTTGTCGGTTAAAACGAGTAATGGTCTGTTGGAGAGTTGGTGATCCCCCCCCCCCTCACCCCCCCCCCCCCCTCTATACTCTCCCCCTTACATTACTCATTATTCTAGATAGTAAGAGAGATCGAAATTTTTGTCTGCTATTCCTCTGCTAAGCTTATAAGACAAAATTATGCATCATTTTTATGCTCCTTTACACAATCATCTCTCTATTTTAACTGAATTTTATCCATATTTATATTTTCTATATATATTTATTTATAATTTGCAGAGGCCCAATTGTAAGATAATTAATTGCCCGTATATAATTTGTAGAAATTAATGTTCGGTATTTAAATAATATTAACTGCAATATTATCTCTAAAAACATTAGTCATTGATATAGGAGTTAAAGCCAATTGTTAATTCGTTCGCATCATCCATTAATTATAAATTTATTTGACCACCGTGATCAAAGATTATCATATAATCGTATAAGCTAAAGTAATTAGGATTTTAAAACTTACTCTCCACTACTAATAATCTAAAATTTCAGCACTCTTCCTTAAATAGCTAATTAATAATAGATTATAAGAATGAAAGAGCGCTGGAAAGATTTTATTTTCTAAACTATTTCATTATACGGATATCGTCGTATTTCTTATGAAAAAGCCCTATAATTTAATAATCCGCTCGTATAATTTAATAATCCGATTTCACTTGTACTGCAGTTATCAAACACGGGATTTTGAAGTTACAATGCTATACTATCTTTAATAAATACTAGATAAAACGTCGGTAATTCATATCGAAAGCAAAATATGATCCTCCATCTCGTACGATAAATTATTCGACACTTAACCGATTTGTATTCCTATTCTACTGATAAACAATATCTAATAACAAATTAACTAGCGGCAATATTACGATATTAAAATTTTCACACGCGCAAACATTGTCAATCGCCACTACTTTTACTTATAGCCGTGTGGGTGACCTCGTGTGTCGATACTCGAGCACAAGCAGACTCGATTAAAAATTGATAAAACCAATTTATGATATTGCTTATAAAAACGAATGTCGAACTTTGGTTAATTAATTGAATTGAATTAAAATGGAGCGATCGAACTCGCGCCATCACACTAATGACAATAATCTAAATCTATGGTCAATCGCTCGACGCACCTTATCATTCATTCATTCATTCATTCATTCATTATTGTTGTTGTTATTATTTTTGGTTATTGTTGTTGTTGCTGCTGCTGCTGCTGCTGCCGTTGTAGTTATTACTACGGCGACTGAATAATTTTATTCATTTATTTCTCTTTTTTCAAACGTAATGACACTCGAGTCATTATTCATCTATTTTTAAATATTGCATAACTACTTAAAATAATACGCACTTCTGAATTTCTATTCTATTCAATATTATATAATAATATTTATCATGGTAAAATTATTCTTATTCTCATATCCGACGGCAATGCGGTCTTTCTCAAAAATAAAATAACTCTACTTGCTTTAATAAATTTTAATGAGACGTCAGGCAGTTTAGAATACGTTCGCAATCCCAAACAACACACGAGCTCGTAATAGAAAGTACATAATAAATTGTACGACTTGACTAAAATCGCGCGTCTCGTAAATTATAAAGCAAGGTTGACCGAATTTTGACGCGCGCAGGGAACGAAACGATGGAGGCGCCTGCGGCTGTCGTCGGCTTTCAAATGACTCATACCGCCCTCCAGGGTATCTTCCAGAACATCACCTACTCGTGTAACGGCTACCGGTGTAGGAGACACTGCGGGGACGAGAATGTCGAATGCTATCTCGTCGATAATCATGCCTTTATCATAGCGGCCAAGAGGGCCTCGACAGCCGGTCGCTTCCTTGGCGACGTCAACGGCCACGTTATGAAGAGCCTCGTGGAAACCGAAGTCTTCGAGAAGATCATCGTCTTTGATTATCAGGCTGTCTGTTTCAGAGATACCCAAGAGACCAACGACGGCAATATTTTATTAACGGTGAATATAAATAGCTCCTCACGTTAGGCCACTTTCGTTGTAATTATAAAAGATCATAAGATCGTCGAGTTACTTTTAACGCGGACAAATCTTATTATTGTTAGAAGCTATTGGCGTTCCTTGTGTACTTAAGTAATGCCATTTATTTTACTTTGATACTACTAATAATATGAAATATAGTATTTAAGGCAAAAAATTCAATATATACTGACTTGTATCTTAATAATGATGATGATGATGATGATGATGATGATGATGATGATGATATATAATAATTTAACTTTTATAAAGTCGTACTTATCATACGACACTGAGCAAACACTTATAGGTAATTGAAAACAATTTTGAAAAATTTTTTTAATAATAATATTATTATTAAATAAAACGATGATGGACTAGTTACTTCTTATTATTATTATTTTTTCTGCCATCTTCTGTCACACAGTAATGATTAATTTGAGCATTTGCCTGTATATGTACTGCCCACGAGTCCCGATAGTCTTGAATCAATGCGAAACACACAAATGTTATTACATAAATGCTTAAGTTTATATAAAATTAACGTATTTGTTATTTTGCAGCCTTTGAGAACATTAACCGTGTTGGCTTCGTGGTTATATGGTCAAATAGCATTAATTTTAGCGAAAGTAGGTTTCTGGAGCCACGATTATGCCGATGCCGTGTCTTATATGACCGAGGAAGAAATGAAATTAGACAAATTCGCAGAATCGGAGAAACCTCCGATAGAACAGGAACCTTTGAACGACAGCGGCAATAAACCAGCCACCGAGGCAAAAGACGATCAAATTTACGATCAATATATTCGAATAAGGCGAACGAGACCCGAACCCTGTGATCAAAAGGTAAATTTAAGAGACCGTTCGTCCATGATAACTTTTTGTTATTGGCATATTACGAGTTTTATAAGTATTATAAGTATTACAAGTATACTTGTTGTTGAATTTTAATGCCAATCTTACATGACAAACGAATAATAATTATTCAATAATCATGTGCAGGAGTTCGGCAAAATCGGCCAAAGATTTTATTTCACCTTAAAAGTCAATTTCTTTAATTTCACATCCTCATAATATATTGAGTACATTTAAAAGAGCATTTTCGTTCAATGATTCTAGACCGATATTAAAATAAATATCAATGGCAAATATTTAAATGGTAAATGACAATTCATATTCGATATTCCGTATTGGTTCGGGAAAATGTAAAGGACGAGTGTGTTTCGACAAATTGATAAATTTATGCATCGCAACATAAATTAGTCCATCAAATACAGCGACATAACCATATTCCCGATACTTATAGGTGGAATTGTATTTATATCGCAACATAACATCGTCAAACACCATTTACGACAACCCAAACATGAATATAACTGGCTGTGACTACCTCAAGTATATCGTTCAACCGGTGAACTTCACCAATATGATCCTGCTAGTGGTGGATACGACCTGGTGCCAAGACGTCATGCTCGCAATGTCCGTCGAGCCGCAGGAAATCACATACACGCAAAATAGCTCACTGGCCTGCCAGAAGACTTTGAGCAGTCTGCCACGTCGCCGGCCTCAGACCTGCGTACGCACTCATCCGAAGGAGAGCGAGATCAAGGACTTGTGTGGCCGGGCCATGAGCAACTCGCCCCTCGACCTTCGACTGCTAGGCTTCGCGACCCTCCTCGCCACCATGGCTCTCCCAAATCATTGAGAGCCTACCACTGTTCATGCGTAATTGCGATTAGGCGAGGAATCGCGGTAGAACACGAGGACTTGAATTACGATAATGCTGAGGCACAAAGGACGCCGGCGTCCATTGTCGTCAGACTGTGGGAAAGGCGTGCGATCAAACTGATATTTTAATGATATGAGCCAAAGTCAAAGAAAATCCGAAGCAACGAACCTAGACGCGCAGCACGGGATGACAGTTTCGCGGGAAAACAAAATCTATCCCGATTTCTCGTCCACCGCAAGAAATGAAGGAAAAGCCACGTTGCAGGCGCTTATTTTCGTCGTTATCATTATTGCGGAGATTTAAAAGACTATCGAGTGAAAATCAGAATTGTTTAGACTTCGACATTTGTACTTCGATATTTTTTATATTTGCCCTAATTGCCAGTGATTCTATTGAAAAAATGAATTACAATTTATGTCCACCCAGCCTTCTTCAAACGCTAATATATACATACACAATACATATTAATGCGCGTATCCGTATACGTATTGGTGCACGCACTCTCGTGTATACGTATATATATATATATATATTATTTATTGAAAATATTAAGACACACTGTATTAAAGTTAGATTTATTTATTATGAACTATGAAATTTAGAAAGTATATAAATATAGAATTCCTATTTATTATAATTCAAATTCTTTCAACCAATTCAACTAGGCATAATTATAATACAAAGAGTAGAGTAAATTTAATCTTAAAGATTTAATCATTAGAACCTAATTGAAAGTCACTGTTTATTCTTAATTTAATAATAACTGCTGAATATTGAAGTGGGAGGTTCGTTTATCTATTGTATTTCAATTAAATTGCCAATGTTAAGTGATAAAGAAGATTTTACGCTGGGATTTGACGCTCTATAGGCGTTAAACTTCGTTGTTCATTATTAAAATGATGATTCGTACTGCCCGTGACGCATGCGTTCGCTATATGCACTACTGTCTCCGGCCATTGTCATTGCCTATGTGTGGTTCGACTGCATCTACATTCGCTTATCCAATGAGTGAAAGTTTTGAAATAAAATTTTTCACTAAACCCAAGTGGGCCCAACTTCGCCAAAGAGACATATTAAACAGAGAGAAAGAAAGAGAAACGAATGTTGGATAACTGTATTCTAAATGCTAACAAAATATTCACGAATTAATCGCAGTAACAAATAAGTGTTTTTCAAGATCATTGAATAACTTTCTACCAAGGAAACGAATTTATTAATAATAAGTGCAATGAGATGGATTATTCAAGGGAGCAGCAGTACAGTATGTATATAGGGACGTACGTACAGTCGTAAATCACTGCTATCCAATAATATTTAATACTACTGTGACATTCGTACGCTCGCGCTTTGTACATTAATCTAAATACAAGATATGTAATTTACTATTTATAGAGACTAATCCTATATTTGATTTTTGTAAATTATTGTAATATATAAAAAAAAAAAAAACAAACAAAGAAACAAACAAAACCAAAGTATGTAAGATTGTGTGCCTTTGGTCACGCGGTAAAACCAGATATTGTTGTATGTTTTTCAAATAAATGATTGAACTCTTCATTTATTATTTTTATTGAGAATATCTTCATTAAAACATACTTTCCCTATATTATTAACAATGTTAATTATGAATGTACAAAAATTTGAAAAAAAAAATAATACTAATTGAAGTAAGTAAAATTTTCATCGGTACTACTGATGAAAATTAACTTCGATAATGTTCGACACTATTGTGTATGTACATTTTTTCTTTAATTAATTACAACTAGTTTGCTTTTCTAGCACTTTGCGGGTAAGTACTTACAATCGTATACTAAAACTTATACTTTAGCTATTAATTCCACTAGTAACTTATATTTTGATAATTCGTCTAGCCTCTGATGAAGTTCATCTAAAGCCTTGCCACCCAAGAGGAAATTTTTTAAATTATGCAATGACCCATCAGAAAGTCTGTGATCGGTTATTCTATCTTGGGTAAAATTGTATGTTCTAATTTTCTCATTGCGTTCACGTTTTCCCATTTGTTCCTTACGCATAGAAATAATACTTTTTTGTTCCTTATTAAACTGTAAATCATAAAGCTTTGTTCTCAATTTAATTATTGCTAATTTACGATTTTTTATTTGTGATCTGTAAATTTGACATTCAGTCGTTACTCCAGATGGTAGATGTGTGATTCTTACAGCAGAGTCTGTAGTATTTACATGTTGACCACCGGCACCGGTAGCCCTCATCGTATCTATTTTTAAATCGTTCGGATTTATAGTAATTTGAATATCATTTGGTTGTGGCAAAACAACTACCGAAACAACGCTCGTGTGTACCCTACCACTTTTTTCGGTTGTCGGTACGCGCTGCACTCTATGTATTCCAGCTTCGTGTATTAATTTTGTATAACAATCTTTACCAGAAATCATCATACTGACATTTCGTATGCCACCAATTGAGCTCTCATCTAATTGTATTATCTCTGAAGTATATCCCAAATACGACATGTGCTTTAAATACATTTCAAAAAGGTCTTTAACAAATAACATCGACTCTTGCCCACCTACTCCTGCACTAATCTCTAAAATAATATCGCTATATTGATCACCATCTAAATAATCAACGATCAAATCGATCAATTCATTGTCTACTTGTATTAGTCTATTTTCATAAACAAGAGTTTCTTCTTTGCCAAGTTTCTTCAATTCTTCATCTTCTTCCACTGTAAAATGGGTACAAAATTTGATAAAAGATTTAAATACACAGGCACACACATTCAATATCTTTCACATGTCATTATTAAATATACTTACTAAGCGTTACTAAGTTTTCCATATTTTCAACAATTTGTATCCTTTCATCGAGTAAATTCTTTACCGATGCAAAATTTAATACCTCTTGAAAGCATGTACTTTCTTCCGAGATATAAGCATTAGTAAGCTTATTTAAAAATTTATTTACATCCGTTTTTGGTACTTGTAGATTTCTAATTGCCATAGATCTAAGATAAAACATAACAATAAAAAAAAAACTATAAATATTGGCTTTTAAGATTAATCTAATTTTTATTTTATATCTGCTAATAAAATTAAACGATAAGAAACAATATAACAGAAACAATAATGTCATAATGCAAATATATATATATATATATATATGGTGATAATAACAAAATTACTTTAACGATTGAATATTGAATCTTAAATCTTGAATCTTGAGTAACTTCATTAAAATTATTATAACAAATGAGAAAATATATTTCAACGAAGTTTGATCGTCACTAATACGTGCTACTTTATGTTATTTTTCTTTTTTCCTGAATCCAAATAATTCATAATATAATAATTATCATAATAATTAGAGCAATTAAAATATCAAAATAGAATAAAATAATGTACGATTAAATTAAAGCCAAGAGTTATGAACGGTGCACTTAAGGCATCATAAAATAAGGATAAATTTAAGACAATCAAATTTTGCATTCAATAAAATGTATAGATTGATAAATATGCATATAAATATTCTTAAATGTATAAAACAAAAATGTTAATAATGAAATTATCAATCGAATTATCGTCGTACCTGTAAACATTGTGAATAAGCAATGGAGACGTCTGTTTTAGGTTAAGCAAATGATAGTTGCCGAAACCAGTGTTATTCTTATGAAAATGTTGACAAAAATTGTAGAGACGTTGGCTGTTTAGAAAAATTTTCATTGTACCTACATCTATTATATGCAACGCCGTGCATAAATAATTAATCACGCCTACGATGGAAGAAACAATAAAAGAAAAAAAAGAAGTGAAAAGCAACCTATAAAGTTCACTATAAAGCTAATATAAAAAATATAATATTGTCGTCTGCTGAAATTCTCCCTTCATAGTGCTGCCAACATGACCGGAAAATATGCACGAATAGTATTCGTAAATCGTAATGCTTTCTCACGCATTTCCATAGGCAAGCTGGTGAGCTCCGAACTGGCAGCATCAACGAGACGGCGTTTTCCGCAAGTAAGTTTAGCATTTAAACGTTTTTGACGATTAATAGTGGCGTGGTTGGGGGAGGGGGGGGGGATGGACGGAGAAGCCAAAAAAGAAAGAAAAAAAGAAAGAAAGATAAAAGGGGGAAAAAAAAAAAAGAAAAAACGTTAAAGCAACACGTCGCCAAGGCACTCCTCCATTAGCTGGCATTCCAAATTAAACATCGCGAATTTATTGTTTGTTATAAAAAAAGAGGCGCGAATATTCTCCCGCGCCTTTGTTTACTCCTTTTGCATTTTAGTGCAATTCGCTTTTTTCATCGGTAAGCAAGACTGCGCGCAGGCGTCAGTTGCAATTTTCCGTAAACAAGGAAAAACGAAAACTTTGGCCCACGCGGGATTGCAAAAGGCTAATAGTGCTTGGAGACAGGTACAATTCGCGTTTTGCCTTGTTCTTTTTTTTTTCCTTATCTACATCACTAATTTTCGTTTACCATTAAAAGTAACTTAAGCTGCGCTCGAGG
Source organism: Ceratosolen solmsi marchali (assembly GCF_000503995.2). Lineage (NCBI taxonomy): Eukaryota > Metazoa > Arthropoda > Insecta > Hymenoptera > Agaonidae > Ceratosolen > Ceratosolen solmsi. The sequence goes on along the minus strand of NW_011948425.1, from coordinate 5,059,022 downwards.
TAAGGTGAGTTTGCACGATGTGCCTAAGCAATTTCGCAATTACATTCATTTAAGGACGAATCGAGGAAGTTTTGAATTTTTAATTAACATAGCAAAATGTAAAAAAACAAACAAAACAAAAACAAAACAAAAAATTTCTTTTATGTGATAGCGTCTAGTGATGATAAAGGCGTGTGCTACGAGGAGTTTCTCTTTCTTTTTCTTTATCTTTCTTCCTTTCCTTTTCTTTCCTATTTCCTATCCTATTCTATCCTTTCCTATCCTTTCCTTTCCTTCCTTTCTTTCTTTCTTTCTTTCTTCCTCACGTCCTCTTCTCTCTTTCACCCTTCTCTCTCTCTCTCTCTCTCTCTCTCTTCCTCTTCTCTCTTTCTCCCTTCTCTCTCTCTCTCTCTCTCTCTCTCTCTCTCTCTCTCTCTCTCTCTCTCTCTCTCTCTCTCTCTCTCTCTCTCTCTCTCTCTCTCTCTTTAACAAGGGGACATAGACGTGGTGAGACAAAATTGTATATAAGCGGACTCGCGTTGACCTTTTTAGATGCGCGGTTATCGATTTTGCTTGTGAGTAGTCCGATAGATTATTCTTTATAAAAGTTTTTGTTTTATTAGTTAATTTGCCCTGAATAGTATTTTTGTTAAATGGACAAAGTCCCAGTTAGCGAATAAGCGTTTAACTTTTATTGAATATACGCAATAGTAAGTCAAAGAAATTTAATGCATTTTTATAATTTTTGGCATGAATAGTATTTTATTTTTTAACTCAAAGTTTTCGCTTCTCACGCCAACGGTAATTTACTTTTCTTAATTTTTTCCTATGTAAGATTTATTATTATTATTATTATTGTTATTATTATTGTTATTGTTATTGTTATTATTATTATTATTATTATTATTATTATTATTATTATTATTATTGTTATTGTTATTCTTTTATAACTATAGCGACACATTATCCTAACACTTTTGTCAAATTTATTTATTAATTAATTAATTTAGGCATTACCAATTGTTAATTATTCATGCGATACGTGAATTCTAGGTTGTGTATTTAATGGACGCCTGTTAAGTGTAAATATATAATTGTATTATATTTAAATGAGAATATTATATTAATTGCGGTAATTGTAACCTTATTAAAAATGATAATGATAAAATCTCGTTCCAACATATTACAAAACAAGTACTGATAGCTCGAAAATCTGTTAAAAGTAAGATCAAATAATAAAGAAGTAATATAATTCATTATATAAATATGTTTGAATTACATTTGGTGAGTAGAAGTCGATTTGTAAACTGGAATGTAAAAGAAACGAAAAACGAGATCATAAAATTTCGTATGCAATTCCGTATTCAAAGTGTAACGTCACATACACAATGTTACAAAGTACACGTCCTCATAATCTAACTACTACAACACGACGATGATTCACAATCTTATAAGTTCTTTCTCACTTATAAAAATTATAAGTACAAAAAAAAGAGCCTCGTAGCTAAGATTGCATTATAAAGGGATTGGTTTACTTTTCCATGAATTGATTACGGTTCGCGCGCGCGCGCGCTTTATGTATGTTTGCGTGCGTGCGTGAGCGCGCGTGTTCGTGTGCCGCGGCGTGGCGTTTTGATGGGAGGAGGGGTTGACGAGGGGCAAAGCAAGCTGCAAAATATACATTTTCGAGTTTTAGAAATCGAAAGCACTCTATAACGAATGAAGCATACACATAGGCATTATAAAGTCGAAAAGAGATAGATATAGAGATAGAGCGAGAGAGAGAGAGAGAGAGTGAGTGAGTGAGTGAGTGAGCGAGCGAGTGAGAATGAGTGGGATCGCCGTTGAGGGGAAGAGAGAGTGAGAGAGTGAGAGGAAGCGAACGAATGAAAGTCGAGAGGCAGATCCGAGAGAGAAAGGTAGAGAGCAGCCACGCGTTTATATGTAGGTAATGTTGGTAAGCGGGCACGAGGAATGGATGCAAGAGCGAGAGGGAATAGAGCACACGTAGAGCTATCAAACACAAACGCACACTGTGCGCCCGGACTGCACGAGAGCGAGCGAGATCTACAACATTGGCTTTTCAGAGCTCCAACAGCTACGAGCTTCTGCCGTCGGTCTCACTGCTGCTACACTGTTATAAATCGTTGTCGCGCCACGGCTTGATTTCATAATAATTTTCTCACTACCTCCTCCTCAGCTCTTTCGATGTCCATAAAATTCTACCACACGCGTCCAAGTACCTCGTAATGGGCGTATACCTGATCACCCCATTCGGCATATAATATAATATTAAAACAGGGGGTAAATAAATACATGTTTGAATTACAGAATAAGCAAGCACTAAGTGTCGAGATAAGAAACTTTAATGATGTACACGTGTTAGTTGCATCGTCAGGCGCGCGTATTAATTACACCGATCGTCGTTATATTGCATTCCAATATAAATTGCAGAGCGTATTTTGTATGGCCTATCTTTGCTTCGCTGTTTCAGCTTCTCTTCGTCGGCGCTCCGTATTATAATAGAATAGGCGATTAAGGAAGCCTGGATTGCATTGCATATAAAATGGGCGAGGAGAATCGAGTGCAGGATAAGTCGACAAGCGACGCAGGTGAGATTTTCAATTAGTTATTGCTCTCGAGTTTCTATTTAGATTTTACGAACGCGTAATTTTGTGCTCCGACTGCGTTTTTCGCGCGGCTTTTCTCATTCGTCGACGTCGTTGCACATTATATAACGCATTTATCAGCGTTACGAGATTTTCTATTTCACACGGCATTTCCCTTATTAATCGTGCTCGACTCGAGTGCCTTTATGGTTTTTGTTTTTTTTTTTTTTTTTTTTTAAGCGTGGAACGTTTGAAATGTAAAGTATTTGGCCGAATGGCGAAATGCACGAGGATGGGGAAGTGGCAACGATTTGCTGACCAACTCGTGGATTCCGCTTGGCTTTGTAGAGAGAAGGTGATGCCTCTTAGAAGGTGATGATCTCGATGCCCAAAATGCGTGGCCCTTGCGATTTGAGATCGAGCACGTAAATTAATTCCAAACGCTTTTACGATTACAGCTAATTTACGCTAAGAGTGCATGAAGAAGCAATCATGATCATTAATATTGTTTATGAAAATTTCGTTATACACAAGCATCTGTGTGTATGGGATTTATTGGTTCCTTTTTATTTATTTATTTATTTATTTATTTTTTTTTTTTTTTTTTTTTTTTTTTTTTTTTTTTTTTTTTAAGGCACCTCTTCTTCTCTCATGCACAAATTCATCAAATCGAGGATTATTTTACAATTAAAAGCAGATAAAAACATATTCTTTACTTTACAAATAGCCATATCTGTGTGCAAATGATGCCCGGGATAAATATTTAATTGATAGCAGCTACTTATATGCTCTAGTTTAACTAGCAATATTGTATTGAGCAGTCTTTATTGATTTGCTGAACAGTTAGGACAAACTTATATCTCACTTGCATAACATTTATCATCGTTTGCTTGATTATTAATTTCAATGCTGACCATTGCTGAACGCATAGGAATTCATTTTTATGCTTATTGTTACACTAGATTATTGTACGTGTAACATAATAAAAATTTTTACTTAGATATTAAGTATTTATTGTTTTTAGATGGCTTCTTCTGGCAAGATTATCTTGATGCAACAGAAAGCGTGGAAGTTCCACAGATAATGTTTCCACACGTGGAGGAAACATTACAAAATGGAATTGAAATCGGCATGTCTTTGGAGGTTCCAATTAAAAAAAATAACACCAAAGATGACGACGAATCTGTGTATTGGGTAGCCTCGATTGTCATGGCTTGTGGTCCTTTATTAAGACTACGTTACTTTGGCGGTGATGATAGATCTTTAGAATTTTGGTTCAATTTGACCAAAGAGGCTGCCCACGAATTAGGCTGGTCTGTAAAAAATGACAAAAGACTTGAACCACCTGATATTGTACTTCAAAGATCTCCAGATTGTTCTGAAAAATTACAAGAATTCTTAACCACGGCAAAGTCAATTCCTTTTGAAATGCTGGCAGGGGTAATGGCAATTTAAAGAGTTTGTCTTTGTTTTTTTTTTTTTTTTTTCTTATTGAAAATTATAATTTTTATTTGCCCATACATTTTAATTTATAATTATTTCTTGCTTTTTATCATCAGGATGGACTTAGTATAGTAGATAGAATTAAGCAAGGCATGAAAGTTGAAGTCAGCGATGTCCGGCATCCATATAAATTATGGGTTGCTACGGTAAGTTTTCAAGGCCAATGGGAAATAAGGGTCTGAACGGGATTGTATAATGTTGAAACAAAGGTTATATAATATTGCTACATACATTTATAATAATAATATTAATGAGAATTAATTTTACAGATTAAGGAAAATGTTGGAGGACGCCTTCTGTTGCAATACGATACTCCAGATTCATCGTCGAAAGATTTCTGGATGTTTTGTACTTCAGAGCATTTGCATCAGTATGGATTTGCATCAAAAGCAGATTCAAACTGGTTTTTAGAACCGCCTAGTTCAATAGTCGATACACATTCTTATGAAGAATGGAAAGAACTTACGGAAAATGGTCCTAAGGACCTTAAAGTACCTGAAAACTTATTTAATAATTGTGTTGATCATCCTCAGCATAATTTTAAATTAGGAATGAAGTTAGAAGCAGTTTCACCCTCCGATAGAACAAAACTTTGCCCAGCAACAGTTGTTAAAGTATTTGATAATATTTATTTTTTAGTTCATATTGATGTATATAACAGAGATTCCATAGAAAATTTTGATGAGACATACATATACAATACTACTGAAAAGAATACGTGGCTCTGCACTGCGGAACACCCCTATATTTTTCCAATTAATTGGTCTAAGAAAAAAAATATCAGGTAAGCAAACGGTTTGATTTTGTTATTTTTTTCTCGTTGCTGTATTTGCTTTGTTATTATTAGCGTTATTTTATTGTAGTTTTACACCGCCGCAAAACTGGACTTTGAAGTCAGAGGAATTTGATTGGGATGATTATTTGAAAGCAACGAATGCAATTGCTGCCGATGAAAGCTTATTCACCGTACGAGAAAGTGCAGCCGATGCAGGATTTGAATGTGGCATGAGGTTAGAAGCAGTTGATCCTGAAAATGAAAATGCAATTTGCGCAGCGCATATATCAAAGATTATTGATAATTTATTATGGTTAAAACTAGATAGTTGTAATGATAATCGAATCACACACATTGTACACATGCATTCCTTACAAATTTTTCCAGTTGGATGGTGTGAGTCAAATCACTATCCATTAAAGCCCCCGAAAGATTATATCGAAGTTTGTAAAAAGGTGCAAACCAATGCAACAGCAACAAAGAAAAATAATGTTATAGATGTTCCATTATCAGAACCTCGTTCTTCCTTATGGTGTCCAAAGATCTATTTTAATTATCGATGCTTTACCGGACCAATGATATCTAAAGGTAAATTAGCAACTCTTCCAAAAGCAGTTGGTCCCGGACCAGTAGTTCTTGTTATGAGAGAAGTTTTATCGATGATTGTATCCGTTGGATACAGGAGTGCCAGAATATTAAAAGTATTACAGTGTGATACCAAACCCGAGCCTGGTTATAACTTAGAAGTATTAAAAGCAAAACACAAAAACAATACGTATAGAGCGAGTGTTGCTGTTATAACGTCGGGTGATATGGTAACTGAATTTTGCAGAAATATATGCAAAAAATTAATGGTGTGTCCTAATCTTTTTGGGCCATTACATGTACCAGAGAACGAATGCCCGGACAAATGTCATAAGACATCGAAGAATAAATTTATAAGTAAATACATAATAATAAAAATTATTAATTAATTAAGCACTAGTATTTTTATAATTCAACTCTAATGGTTTTTTTTTTCTTTTAATTTTTATGTCTAGCAACGACAGTAGGAACTGGGAAGAGAGGTAAGCCAAAAGGTTACACAAGTATTATGGTTCAAAAACCACGACCGTGGGGTAAGCGTAAGAGAAGGAGAGGCAGATGGGCAAACAGGGACAAAGAGCGAACCGAAGAATTTGAGCAAGAAGATGAAATGCCATTTCTCTCCATGGATCTGACAAAACATATTTCCGGCGGACTAGAAGATATGTATGAAGATCAACAGCCACTTTCTGAACTGGACATCATGATTCAAAAAGGCTTTAAGAAAGCAGAAAAATTTGACGATACTAAACAAGAATTACCATCGAGCAATGTCTCAGAGGATTCAACGAGTAGTTTTAATGACAGAAAAAGTAAAGATAGCAATATAGATAGTCCTGGCAGTTCTATGGGTAGTAAATTACAATCGAAATCCAGTCAAAACACCACTACCACAAGATCTGGTAAAAGAGAAAGAGATTGGGACACGAGCGTAGAGTCTGATGGATCGGATGCCGATGCGGAATATATAAGAATGCAAAAAAAGCAGCGAAGGCCTAAAACTAGAAAATTAGAATCAAATCCTTTATTTTGGACTGTCGACGATGTCTTTCGATATCTTCGAAAAACAACAGACTGTAAAGAATTAGCATATAGAGTCAAGCAAGAAGTAAGTTAGTTATTCATTAGTATAATATGGAGATGGAGAATTATTGTGCGTAAATTTTGAATTAAAATTTTCATTCGTAATTGTAGGAAATTGATGGCTTAGCATTCCTCCTCTTAAATTTGCCTTCTCTCACTGAACATATGAAACTACGAACGAGTGCAGCCATGAAATTATGTCGACACGTGGAGCAAGTAAAAGTAACGTTCTTCCTTAAGCACATCAACGAACTTGAACCAGAGCAGTATCGAGTGATGTAATTATTTGAATAAATTGCACATACAGAAATCAATTAACGCTGGAAATTTGAAAATTTGTACCGTAATGTATCATATATGTAATAATGTCAACGATTTGTAGAGTCTAAGATAAGTGCGCCTGTATAAATTATTAATTTCATGCATTTGTGAATAGTTACATAATGTATAATTGTGATTTATAGTAAGATAATAATTCATCATCGTATTAATTATTATCATTGTCAATCGTGTAAGTTTTTCATAATACTTCGTCGAACTTTAATGTTATAATTTTAGGTAGTTCTTAAGCTTAATTTGTCCTTTGTAATAAAATTGTATAAATTAATTGATAAAAAAAAGGAATATTTAATTCTTAGCTAATTACTCTGTTTTAAAATTGCTATTTAAACATACATAAAGTTACAGCTGTTAATTGTAACGGAAAGTAATGCACTAACGTCTCGATATTTCAAGGCAAAATATCAATAAGTTTGTAAATCTCGATCGTATCATTATAATTACATTGACAATGAAGTACTGTTTTAAAATTAATCATTTCAACTACCATTAGAGAGATACCGCATTAATATTTACATAAATTTCATGTAAATATATCATTAATGTTCATTATTATTTTTTCAAAAATAAAAATATTAATTATATACTCTATTGAATTGCGTATCGGATGTTCTTTAATATTTGTATAGATAACCCAGCCACCATTAACTCTTAAATTAACTTGGAATACCAAAATATAAATAATAGATATATAATCGATTTTACAAGTACCTATTTTAAATAATCCCAAAGTAGCGAATGAATTTAAAAGCAATGGCCCCACTCACACTATTAAAAATACATTTTACAAAGCGAAACTTCCTTCTTCATACTCTAAATTAACTAAGCACTTGCAATTTATTTTACTTTACCTCGTTATTTTTAATTAAAACTTAACTCTTGCAAAGCATACTACAATTGAATAAATAAGAAAATCTTAACCATTTAATTGCTCAGGATATTGCATTTATAACTAATAATGAAGCAATAGTAATTGTAATCAGTTAGGATTGCAGTGGTTGACAAATATTCAAGAGATGTGCAGTTACAAATTTACAACAGATAAAAAATTAGCTATAAATGATTGATTATGATTAAATGGACAAGTTCAATGTTATAAGTATACTGAAAATTATGGGCTCGAATTGAAGTAATAAATAGGAATAAAGCAATACTCGGAGTAGTATGTGCATTAAAAAATCCCGCCTGCAAAAGCTCGTAAATCATTAAAAGTTTTAATGTCGAAGAAGAATTCATACGGTAAAGAAGCCAATAGTTAGAATGAATTTCGCGAAATTTCGTATTAAAAGTTCTTCGTCAACGAATTCGAAAAATATGTACTATATATATATATATATATAAATATAAAGAGAGGGAGAGAGAGAGAGAGAGAGAGAGAGAGAGAGAGAGAGTATTCGTATGTTGAGTTCATTAGACTTGATCTACATGCTCATGCCATGGAATTTGAAATATATTAAGCCGGACCGAGGAGAGGATTTTCTGAATGTTAGCCAAATAACCGAATGAAGATGCAACGCATACGAGGGCGAGGCTTAGTAACTTTTTCTCTCATGAGAAGTTCGTTGGCTTGCGGAAGTTTCACGCATGAAGAAGAGCTCGGTAAAATAAATCAGGGCGTCTGCGACTTTTCGATGCACTCTGACGTCAGGTCAACGACGCGTCTTCCTCACTTCATATCACGAATGTCGGCTATGAAGCACATCCTTACACGAGGACCGCTTTCCTGGTACTATTCTTCAGATATTTTCATTAAGTGCTGGAGTTTGCACGAATCTTGATCCTGTGTTATAATTTGCTTAAATAACAGAGATAGAGAGAAAGAATAAAAAAATATTTAAAAAATATTTTTACCCTAATGTAATGCAGTAAGCTACTAGTATGTATTTTTTTAGAATTAAGGTTAATAAACTTATAGATTTTTGTAAATTTATAATATAAAGCATCATTTTTCATCGATTTATTCTTATAATATATAATAGTGATATGAAAAATCATTTGGCTTAATCGGTAATCAGTTCTAAGAAAATTAAATTTTACAAACACTATATTTTGTTCAAAACTTGATTAAAATGTCATTATTTTAGAAAAGATATTTAAATGAACCGAGTATACGGAGAAATTTTTCCACTCAAGACACTCGTTGCAATAAATCATTAATTCCACAAATATTTTAAGAATATCGCAATTTTGAACATAATATTTTATACGATTGTTTTTTAAATCAACACTTGCAAACTGCTTTCAATTTTATGTATTATTAAATTGAATTTGCAAAAAATTACATCAATATATTTAGTGGGCCATCGTGTTTTTATGCTCTTTAATTCAAATAAACAAACGTGAAAAATAAAAAGAATACTCATACAAAATCAAAAACTCACGATGCATTTGATATCATGGAAACATATTTATTTTAATGCAATTTTACAAGGTATTATAGATAGATGAATTTTAACAATCAATTAGTAACAATTAGTAATGAGTAGCAATAATCTTTTTCTATCTACATCTAATTATTTTCTACATCTAATTGTTTCTAATCCATTTAATTTTAAATAATAATACTGCAGTAATAAGCGCTAAGATTCACATTAAAATTACAAATGTAATATTTGACATTATTTATTAAGTTTATAACAATGACAACAGCAATAACAACAACAATAACAACAACAATAACAACAACAGCAACAACAACAAAAATATCAACAACAATATCAATAATAATAAAAGGTTCGAATATCTAATATAAGAATTTTTTTCCGATTCGCATGAACTAAAATGCATATATTCGCTAAGAATATGCTGCATAGTCGGCTACATACTCTAGTCACGCATCTGATTACGGGATAACAGTAATTAAAGCAACGGTAAGGCGATAGAAGAGATCTCTGTACATTGAATACTTTTCATATGTGACCATTGGATTATGATTATTTTTAGTTACATTATTTTACATAGCGCAAGTCAAGCGGTACTCTAACCGCCATTTATTTTATATAATTAATGCGCTTGATAAATAATTCGAACGTTTGCTTTAACAGGAGGTTTCGTTACAGTTGTAGTACACAATCTCGCCAATGGTAAATGATTTATTTTCCAACGTACAACGATAATTATAAAAGTCCTATTATCGAAATTTAAATTCTATTGGCTAAGTTCTATTGGAATAAAGATAGTAAAATGCTGTAACCAATGCTCCTTCGATTATGAACTTTTATTGCAGAGCTTTTTTACTGATCTTTGACATTACATAATTCGGTTCAATTTAATTTTACACATTTATGAAGTGCGTACTTGAAATTTTCTGAAAATTAATTGGCTCAATGGTTTGTTTAATATTAATACGAAGAAAACTTATTACATTTATACTTGTAATGCCATTGCAATATATACTTGCGATTTATTGTAATTTTATATTACGAGTTAATGTTTATAGACTTATGCATGCGAGATTAAACGAGCTTTTTATTATTTATAATAACAACGAACGAAGTCTTTCTTGCTTATTCTAACGTTATTAAAGCCTGAACATTTTAATAGTTAATATACGAATGGTGTCAATATGCATGGATGTGTATAAACAATGAATCTCGGGCACAATATGATACAAAATTAACTAAACAAATATCCTTGCCGATTGGAATAAATTGACAATGATCATCAACATTGATTCTAATCTATATTTATCGTTTTTTTTTTTTTTTTTTTTTTTTTTTTTTTTACATAAATATAACCATTAATATAATTCATATTTAAGATTCATTAAATACGGGCACATAGATATTGATGTTTAATATAAATAACTACGTAATACTCGTATTTAGCCGTAATGTTAGATAGATTTATTATTAAGGTAAATTCTATAAATAATCTTAATCTACTCTTTCTATTAATAATCTTAATCCACTCATTCTACTAATAATGAATTTATATTAAAATTTTACTCGGAAACGAAGGACGAACCGATTACCTTGAGACGACACCACAATGTATGAGAATCGTTTATTTTAAACTTTTTAAATTGCACTTTGCTAAATGTAACGGCGATCGACAACACTGAAATTCGATCCGCTCTTGTTTAAGAGTTTATTGCTTTACACATATATACATGCATACATACATGCATGCATATTTGACGCCGAATGCCAAAGCAGCACGCACACACACACACACACACACACACACACATATATATATTTATTTATTTATTTATTTATTCTAGCAACCGAAACATCTAAATATCTCTAATCTATATAATTTACCAGCCTTTACACGTACGGATTGTTTATTCTTGTTTCTTTGACCCCGATCCCAGTGGCTTTAATATTATGCAACACGTTAAATGAAATTTCGATCCATTCCGTTACACTGCTGCGCTCGCATTGTTTACGCCGCCGAAAAGTATTTAAACGGCTAACAAACCCAAAGCAAAAGAAATGTTTTATTAGTCGCCAAAATAAAAACAGACCCCATCTATACCTCACGATTTTTGCTCCCAAAACAATCATTTATCCAGCAAAAAAATACCAATGTCCTCCCATAATGTCACGCAATTGATGTGCACCAAAGCACCAGCCCTCCCACGCCAAATTAATAAAGTCGCCAAAGGCTCTGCCTCCACCTCGCGAGCAACTCCCACTCGCCGTCGTGGCGCACATCGATCAAGTCCGCGTAGCGGCGCTTTAGCCGCCGAATGCCAAAGTAACTATCAAAGTAGCGGCTCGGCGAGGCGGCGACAGATGTTCGTAAATTCGCGCCGAGAGCTCAAGGAGACCCGCGTGCCCGCGATGCGCACGCACCCCGTGAACGAAGCTAGGAACGACAGGATCACGCAAACCACCTGACGCTACTCCCGGCTGGAGTGGAGTGGTGAAGCGGAGAGGAGAGATCGCCGTCGTCGTCGCTGCCGCTGCCGCTGCCGCCGCTGCCGCCTCTGCCATCACTACCACCACCACCACCACCACCACCACCACCACCATCACTGCCACTTCCATCTCGCGACACCTCGCGCCACCTCGCGCCGCTACCGCACCCTGATCGCCACCGGTGCGACGAAGATGGGCGATCATCGGTCGACGCGCAGTGGACGTCGTTGCCGTTGCCGCCAGTAGACGTAGCGCACACTTTAGCTCCGAATCGTCCGGGAGTGACGAGAGCGGCGACGGGAAGGTGCGCGACCCGCGCGAATAACGGTGAGTCGCTGCTGCTCGACACGCGCTGCTTGTTGTCTGCGGAGCCTCTAGCCCCTTCCCCCGCTTGCCACTACGCCGTAGCCGACCCCTCCGCCCGTCTCCCCATCCCGTTCCAGCCCATCCCGGCCACCGTGTCGGGAGCTCTGTCCGCCCGCGCCCTTCGCCACCCGACGACGCTGGCAGCAGTTGCAGCGAGCCGCGCGCGAGGAGTGGCGAAATCGAGAGGGCGAGTCAGTGGTTTGACGACGATGGCTTCGTGAAGCGCGCAGCCGACAGCGGGGAAGCGTCAGGATCGCGCGCGCGCGCGCGCTCTCTCATCTCGTCCTCGGAAGCACCTGGCGGTCCGAAGGGAGAGCGAGACGATCGCGCGAGCTCAAGCAGCAGCTACGGCGCTCTTTGGGTAAGTCCGGCTCGTGCCGCGCCCGAGGCCAAGTTTGACAAGTGCGACGCGGAAGGTGGCGATCGATCCGCGAGTCCAGTCACTCGCCGCCGCCTGCCTCTGCCCGACAACGTACACCTCGGCTCTAGGAAGCGGACGGCCTATTATTCGCCATGATTTACGTGTTTACGGGTGTTGGCCGTCGTTTTCCGCGTACTTTGTACGTAGACTCTTGCTTCTCCCGTATCTCTCTCTCTCTCTCTCTCTCGCCCCTCCCCTTCCCCACTCACCCTCCTAGTGTCTCTGTCGAGCGGCGTGGCTTTCTCGTTTTGCGCTCCCGCGAAGAGAAGGGCAAGGAGAAGGAGAAGGAAGAAGGAAGAACTGCTGGACGAAATAAAGAATGAGACACGGGGAGCAACTGTGCGCCAAGCCCCATAGACACGCGCCTCGCTTCAATTTATTGTATTGTTCGGAACAAGCCAGCAGGAGCGAGAGAGAGAGAGTGAACAAGCGAAAGCAAGCGGTCGTGTGCCGGCGTTAGGAGGGAGGGATGATGAAAGACGGGAAATGCCAACGCCTCTGATCCCGTGTGACCGAGCATGGGACTCATCTAAAAACTAAAAACTCGTGGATTCTACAAAAAAAAAAAAAAAAAAAAAAAAAATCGGACTGTCCGTTATTGTATGCGTTTCCGTACGTAAAAATAAGTTGCTTGAAACTTTCGTCGTCCTTATCCATTGAATCTTTTTCTTCATCTTTCATGTCCTATTATTCTTTATTCATTTTCATTTTTTGAAATATTGCGTACTCCATAGAGGATGACCCGCGCAGGTAATCGTATCGTAGGACTACAGAGAAGCCAGGACACAAGAAGAAATAGTGAAGGTCCCCCTGCGCGCTGTAATTATCGTTATGACGATTTCTATTTCCGTACGATGCTGTCACTTTTTCGAGGACGAAGGCTTTTTGTAATTGGCGAGGCAACGATGACATCAGCTACGAGCTCACGGGCAATGGCATTAAAACGAGTTTGGTCGATCGTACGGATACCTTATGCTGCCCATGTCTAAACGGTTCTTAGTCCTGTGGTTAGATCCGCGCGCCAATATAAATTAATAGAGAGAGAGAGAGAGAGTGAGAGAGCGACAGAGAATGACGGTGGGCGGGAGGGAAAGGGACCTTAGCAAGGTTATCGCCATCGAAGCCTACCTTCGATCGCCTGGCTTAGCCTTTACATCGTCGTTTTATGGGTTTATTTCATTTTTCTCGACCGTAATTCTTGGCGCCTACCTTGTCCCCGCCACCACCGCCACCGCCCCTCTCCACTACCACTACCGCGCCAAGCTCACCTCCCCACCTCCCTCCAATTCACCCACCCACTCACTCACCAGCCGCTCAGCTCTGGTTTATTCGACTTTAATTAAATTGGTAGCCCGTTAAGGGGGCTCGGTTCTATATAAATTACGATAACTCCCTCGCCTTTTGTTTGTTTATGATCCTCTGCCTTCAAGTCAGCCAAGTTTATTACTTACAGATGTGATTCATTCATTATCCCATTGATGCAATTGTGTAATCCAAGAACGTTGACATCTACTTTATTACTACCGAAATTCATATTTTATTCATAAACAACATGTCCCTGTGCTCCCCCCCCCCCCCCCTCCCACCGCCGCTCCGGGCCACGTATTTCGTATTAAATAATAATGGATTGGTATCCTACTGTTTACTAATAATCTTGAAATTGCTTTTTAAGCGCAATTGCATGTGTTGGTAACCATTAAAAAAAAGTACTTATTGCGAGTGTTAAAATTAAGCCAACCCCATCGTGACAGTCTTATGAGAATTCAAGCGTCTGTGATAGTTAGTCACCCTCGCCTTTGATGTATATTAAACTTTGAAATTATGATGACATTCCGACTCGCTTATAATTTTGTGTATAATAACTGTCATCCGCATCGCACAAGTTCAAGGATAAAATCTTTTCTTTGATCTATTTAAAATTCTCATATTAAAGAAACATTGTTAAACGACCGTCAGAGATTGAGTATACTTCTGTCAAAGTCCGTCGCACATCTACTCAAGTTAAAATCATTTCCTTGACCTTGTCTAGTTGTTTTTGACTCGCTGGCTAAAGCTTATCCACTTCTTTAAGCGATCGCTACTGTTCTGCTACATTCAACTTTATTAATAGAGCTTAGCTTTTTTACTCCACTCACTCCCACTGTTGTAATATGAATTTGTATTTTCCTTTTAGGTAGAGAATAAGAGACGATTACCACATCAAGATGAGGTTTGCGGCGTGCGTGGTGACTACGCTCGTGCTACATGCAGCAGCTATAAGTGAGTATAATTGTCATTGATTATTTTTATTAATGACGGATTCTTTCCATTTCATTGCGTACGCTTGTCAAAGACGTTTCTCCACTTGAATTATTCTGTATTCTGTGGATACTGTAAAATAATGATACAACGATAGAACTCTCATAGAAATAATGAACTATGGTTGCATCGAAGTATGCGTAATCTTAATTATAACAAGTATGTTGAAGTTCACATTCTCTTAATTTATAATTCAAGAAGCTGAATTTATCACTCTAGAGTCGTAAAGTAAAATGATGATTAATGAACATAATTTTATCGAGCCATGCTAGTTATCTTATCTAAAAAAAAAAGTTTTCAAAGTATTCAATGATACGGATATCATGTTTGAACGTAGAAGTAAAGAATATTTAGCGTTGGATCAAAATTTATTGCATCTCTTACCCTGATTGCAACGATAATTGTTTTAGCCCAATCTCCACCAAGGATATCGAAGCAGCCTCCTACCGATGAATTACTGTTTCAAGTAGCGCAGATCAACATAAATGAAAATGAAAAGCCATTCCTTATCGAGTGCGAAGCTGAAGGAGAACCAGCACCTTCGTAAGCATAATTCAATACATCCCATAAAAGATGAAGATAATCAATTGATGTTTTAATTAACCGTATCTGATTATATTATAAATTCATTAATTACGACCAATGTCAATTGACCGGAATTTAAATTGGTGCATTCATCTCGAAAACTCTTTCATTCGCGAGATTCCGCCTTACTCTACTAAGAACTTACAGCTACATTACAGCGAAGCCAAAGCAACTGGTCTTAATTACTTGGATGACCTCATAGTCTCTGCTTAGAGTTTAAACTTCCAACCATCACCCATAACGATACTACTTTACTTGTGTGCCGTATACTCCCTTCTCCTACAAAGGAGTGGTCAATTCTCCATGGCTATGCTCGCTCTTCTTTCTCCATCATTGATGCTAATGAAATTTGATGTTTTCCTAATTACATTTAATCGTTTGAATGGTAGAAATTTAATTTTATTAGAACCTAACGATTTGTTTGCCCAAAAAATTCTATATCACATTCATGATATTGGCAGTTATCTAATTGTGAATATTAAATTAATTATCACTTGAACTAGAAAATAATTAATTGTTTTATACGAAAGGGCAATGATGAGGATTACAATCTTTTCAAATTCATTTCAAATGCTTAAAAAATTAATTCTTATGCAATCACGAGCCGTAATAAATAGTGTTGATATTCTGTTGTAATCCGTATCGTTAAAGAGTATGTTGAAAATAATCTGCAATGTCATGCGGCCGGTGATGGCTCTGACGACGCTTACACACAGTGAGACCATATAATAATAATAATAATAATAATAATAATAAATAAAAAAAGAAAAAAAGAAACTATTATAAATCTTATCATATCTAAATATAACGACTCGCGAAACATTCAAATAAGAATGTAAAATTATCTAAAAAGCAACGTTTGAGAGATAAAAGAAAACAAAAACAGAAAACGATTTCTTACGCGATTTCAAGTTGCCATTGTTTATCGACCATTTTATAAGAATTAATATTTAAAAACATAAAATAAAAATTAAATGAAAGACCAAAAAATCCCAATCTTGAAATTAATCAATTTGCAATATAATGGTGTGAGTATACAGGTACGAGTGGATAAAAAATGGCAAGGACTTCAAATGGCAGGCCTACGACGATCGTATATCCCAGCAGCCCGGTCGAGGTACCTTGGTAATTTCTAAACCCCGGGACGAGGATCTCGGCCAGTACCAGTGCTTCGCGCGAAACGAATGGGGTACCGCCACCTCCAACTCCGTATTCGTGCGCAAGGCCGAGCTGAATTCTTTCAAGGATCAGACCCCGATGAGCCTGAGCGTGCAAGAAGGTGATCCATTCAAGCTGACGTGTCAGCCACCGGATGGCTGGCCCAAGCCAAACGTCTACTGGCTCATCCAGGACACGGGCGGCAGCATCAAGTCCATCAACAACTCGCGAATGACCCTCGACCCCGAGGGTAACCTATGGTTCAGCAACGTCACGAAGCGCGACTCGTCCGAGGACTTTTATTACGCTTGTGCGGCGACCTCGCTCTTCAGAAACGAGTACAAGGTCGGCAACAGAGTCCTGCT